>NC_066620.1:46012923-46313400 GCF_025201925.1 Gopherus flavomarginatus
CTGTGCACCAAGATTTTGTTTAATTGATTTTTTTACTCTATTTATTTTATTAAAGTTCTTTATATTGAAACATCTTAGTACAGGAATGCACAGTCTGGCAGATTTAGGAACTGTGACAACTCCTTAACTGACAGTAGAAATTAAAGGGGGGGGGTATTTTTTTTGTTTTCCTATGTTAGGAGTGCAAGAATTAATAGTTTGCAGTTCAGATATACAATAGAAGTATTTCATGCACTTTTAAACTATAGACTTTTTTATAGCTTTCTCAAAACAGACTTTACTTTCTTTTTAAAAAGATACTTTCTCATTAAATACTCCTTTTGAAAGAGTAATCCGAAGATCTGCTCAGCTATTGTACCAAACATGTTAAATCTAGCAGTGTGTGTTCAAATCATATAAACCCTCTGATACTAGGCATGATTTCCTAGTGCAAAATTCTAGGAAGTGGATATGCCAGCAACTTCCAGGTCCAAGGAGATGATGAAAAATACCATTAATGACCATTGTTGTAATGTGACTACTCCGCTTATTACACTTACAGTTGAAGTACAGTGGTTTTTAATCCCTTTGTAAATGGTCATATCTAGAGTTACTCTGTATTATTGCTCATTACCTAAAGCTTTAACTAAAATACTGGTCATGCCAATTAGCAGGGAATGTGTCCTCAAATGTTGTGACGGTAGGACTACGTGAAACAACCTTATTTCAGAGAAGGCTAAATGGTTATCTGAGCTTTCCCTTCCCCCATCTGGGTTTGGTTTCTTTTAATTTTATTAAATCAAATACAAAACAATTAAATAGTAACGCAGGTCTGCATTTGGTGTTTATTGATCCTTCTAAAAATTTTTGGTTAGGCGTTGGGGGACTTCACTGGAGAAACTAAATTATCCCAATTATCTGAAATTATAATTTGCGTCTTTAGTGACAGAAAGGTAAAATGTGAAGTTGTAAGTTTGTCAGCTCTCCTAAAAAACCTAGGCCAGAAACTTGGGTAAGGAAGTGTTTAAAGTTACTATTTGTTTGGGAGCCAGTGTGGACTGGGTCAAGCTATGGAAAAGTGTTTGCTTTTAAACACTGTGTCCTGCACCCATATTGACCACCACTCTGTTCTAGAAGCTCTTTTAGCTGGAACAGTGTTTAAATATTTTAAGTATAATTCCATAACTCTCTGTTCTTGGCTTAACACAGACTGGGCCTTAAAAATAAACTGGATCTTCAGTTTGAAATTGGAATTTACAATCCTCAGTCTCCTACAGATTCAGTGGTTCAACTGTCCTGATGTTTTACGGTTTAACAGTTTTGCTGAAATCTTGTATCTGTGCAAAGGGAAGTTCTTGTAGAAGCCTTTTATCTACTACGTTTGTAAGTTAAATATTAAAATCGGACATCTAGCCTTAATTGTGGTTATGGTGTCAACTCTACATTAAAAACACTTTCCAGAAATGGTAAACTTAGGAGACTCTGTTTTTTGAAACATCTGTCTCTGCTAATGTTCTTAGCTCTGAGTACAAAAGTCCCTTTTGAGGGTTTTCTTTCACACCAAAATTAGATTCCCAGCCACCACACTGATATTAGATAGTGGTTGTTCCAGAAAGAAAAGCAGCATTGTAAAACAAACTATGAAGAGTTCTTTGTGATCGTTGGAACTTTTTGTTTGGGGGGTCAAAAGGGCTCCTCAAACAACTACATGAAGTCTGGCTGACCTTCAGACTTTTAGGCTGACAAGAACCCTGTCTTGTGCATTTTGACATAACTGTTTAAATAAATATCTAATTTTAATTGTTACCTAAGTAGAATGCATCTTTCAGTATTTTTTTTAAGTATTGATATCAAAGTCTCCCTGGTGTGTGTACTGTACCTTTGCTAATTTTTGTCTTGTCTATAGTCAATAGAATTTCAGTATGCAAAATGTTGAGTGTTGCAGTACAGTTGGACACCACTGACTGCTATCAACTGTTCAGTACATTGTAATTCAATTTAATCCTGTTTAAATATTCTGTACCTAGGCAAAGGTGCTGTATTTGAGGGGCAAGCGTGTAGTGTACTTTAGTTTACGTACACTGTGGCACACAGTAGGGAAACTAGCAGTTGATGTACTAAACAAATATGTACATAGCAATGTCCTTTTTATTGTGTGCTTTGCAGAATATGTGCATACAGTTTGCACGTCTCGTTTTGGGGTGGGGGGTTGTTTTTTAAACAGTGTTTTTGCCTGGCAGAGTGATATGCTTGCTGCTTAATCAAAGGATTAAAGTTTTAAAGGAATCTGTGTCTTCTATTTTTATGTACCTTGTAATGGTCTGAAATTTTAGGGCCCTTATACTGTGATTATCTTCTGAATTCACTTATATTTTTTTAATAATTAGAAATAAAATTATACAATGGTGTTAATTTCAGTGGAGATTTTGTTTTTGCTATACCACTAATCTCCTGGTTTTGTCTTTTTATAACTACTTTAAGAAATGAACTCAGCTAATTTTCAGGTGGTCTTAATTTTGTCACGTTTAAGAAATATAAAATGATTGCACACTTTTATTAAGTTTGACAGAGAAAGTGAATTGTACATTGTTCAGAAACAATAACTTTACAGCTCTTTTGTACTGTTTATTTTCAGTTAATAAAGAAATGTAAACAGCAACTATTCAAAATGAATGGCAAAATTAAAAGTGCAAGGTATGATCTGGACAAAGTGTTTCTAGGTTCAAGAATCTGATTCATAGAAATGGAATATCGAGGCACACAAAGTTCCAGTCTTAGTTGTTCAGCTTTAAATAACATTATGAATTGGAACATTACCTTTTGGTACCATAAAGGAAGTGTATGTAGCACTTATAAGACAGTCCCCACTTGGAAGAACTTACAGTCCATATAAAGTAAAACATGGAGCAACTGTTAAGTTTTGGGGGAGGCTAGATGGACATAGTGACATTGCAACTGTAAGGGCTGGTCCACACTACGGGGGGGAAATCGATCTTAGATACGCAACTTCAGCTACGTGAATAATGTAGCTGAAGTCGAATATCTAAGATCGGATTACTCACCCGTCCACACCGCGCGGGAATTCCCGCGGCTCTCCCTGTCGATTCCGGAACTCCGTTGGGGTTGATGGAGTTCCGGAATCGATATAAGCGCGCTCGGGGATCGATATATCGCGTCTAAATTAGACGCGATATATCGATCCCCGAGCAATCGATTTTAACCCGCCGATACGGCGGGTAGTCTGGACGTGGCCTAAGAGGGATTCTTGGAAAAGTGTGGCTGGTGTATCTTGCCTGCAAAGGAGAGGAAGCAGCTTGAAAGAAGGTGTGAAGCTCAGAGCAAGGAATGAAGGGAGTAATAAGAGGAATAGCTTGTGCTTGCAATAAGGAAGAGACTGTAGGAAAGGCAAGGATCTTCAAAATGTGTTAAACTGGAAAGCCAGTGAAGGGATTTGAAGGATTGCTCTGGAGTCTTTGTAAAAAATTAATAAAGGTCAAATAGCCCTTTAAAAGAAATCACGAGTGTGCAAAACAAGCATTTTATTATTTTAATGTACAAATTGGGTAACTTTAGTAAATGTAGTTAGATTACAAATTTTGCAGAGTCATACTGAGACTGAAAGTTGGTTAGAGTAAGAGCTGAATCCCTCTGGTTTGTGAAAGTAGTTACAGGAGGTCATGATAAAGACACTTGTCTTCAGAGAGCAGGACAGTAAGTGAAGGGTAATGGACAAACAAGCTCAATACAATATGGTTCTGCTAAAATTATATAGACTGGTACAAATTAGTATGAATCTTGGCTTTTTTTAAATGGAGAGAAGAATAGGAAGCCATGCTTAAGTGCTTTATGAGGAATTCTATTAAAGGGATGTTTTTGAAGTGCGTGGAAGTTATTTGCACAGCTCTTCAGACACTATCAGAGTTGATGACTAAAATTGAACCTGTCTTTTTAAAAAAAAAAACACCATTATTTTCTTCTGTTGTTCTCTTTTAAATGCTCCTTAAATTAAGGAAGCTTTTGATGGAAGCCCTTTGAAGAGCTTGCTTCCTCAGTACCATTCTCCACCAGCAAGGATGCCTGACTTCAGATTGCTAACATCATTTTCAATGTTTTGGATCCTTTTGGATGCCTTAAAACTACTAGGAGATTCAGGGCAATAATTAATTTTGCTACTTCCTCTAGCAGGTAACTCACTTCAGTCTTTGAAGGGGAATTAGCTTGGTCTGATGGTGCTTTTCCATTGCTATGTACTATTATCGTGTTGTCTTTCATTCATGTCTGTCAGGGTGTTTAACAAATCTTAAAACTATGTATGTATGTATGCTGGGTGCACTTCATCACTGAAAAACAGCCACTTCTGGGATAAAAGTGAACATTATCTAAACAGCACATAGCAAAAGTAGAGTAGTAGTGGATTTGATTTAATTAGGAAATGCCTCGTGGTGTCATTTCTGCATCATACTATTTATCAAGACATTTTGTGAAATGGGTGGGTGTCTGACTAGGTAGTATACTAGACTGCTTTCTGTATAAAATCAGAGTTGTTACATGCTACCATTGTTTTAGCATTACTGCTGGTTGTGTTCTGTGTACCCAGTTGCATTTTGGAAATGGGTGATATTTTTCTACTGGTTACACTTATTTCATAAGATTATTTGAAATTTTGGCCGGTGGCTTTAGTGATTTAACAGGTGTGTAATTTTTACATGGGAGTAGGACCTCCACGGGACCGTGAACAAAGTTACAATCATATTTAACCTTTTGCAAAAGTGGGGCCTTAACCAACCCCCGCTCATGTAACTGTATAATTTAAGACCATTGTCTTTAGAGCTGAAAGGTACGTGCCAGTTCTTTCTCACCCCACCCAGCTCTGCCCGACGCTGTTACCGCACTTGCCGCGTGGGGTGATGCCGGAGGCTCAGCGCGTACAGAGGTGCTTGGCTTTTCCCTGCATGCTCCAGGGGTTGTGGGGCTTAATCCGTCCATGCAGCGACAGCGCTTTGAGCGCCTCTGGCCGACGAGGCTAGAGACGAGCTAGAGCTCGCGGGGCGGGAGTAGGGAACAAAGCCACCATGCGCCCTTTTCAGGAGGTTGCTTATTAACTGCGGCCTGGACCCTGCAACCCCCTCCGCGCTGCATGGCCCGCCCCTCCCCGGGGGAGCCGAGCCCCGCGCGGGCTCAGGCAGAGGCGCGATGTCCCTTTCTCTCCCCAGCCCCCGCGGCAGCAGGGCGCGCAGTTGCCGTGAAACCGAAAGCAGCGCGTAGCAGCCAACGCTTCCCCTCGCCGCGCCCCAGTAGCTGCGCCTCGCCGCGCCCTGCGCTGCGCTGCCTTCCCCCCGCGGACGGGGCCGGGCTGCGGCTGCGGAGCCGCCGCGGCTGGCGGGAAAGTTTGTCGAGCCGGACCCGGCTGCTGCCGCCCACAGCAAAGCTCCCCGCTGCCGGTGAGTAGCGCGCCAGCTGGCCGAGGCGTGCGGGGGTGGGAGGGCATGAGCCCCGCAGCTTTGCGGAGGGGGAGCTCAGAGAACAAAGCTCGGCTGCATTGACAGCTCCAGCCTCCACCCCACGTGCGAGCCGAGCTCCCTGCGCCCGCGGCGTCGGGCCGCCAGCGATCCAGCTGCAGAAGCGGCGGCCTGGGCTGCCTCTGTGCTGCTCGCTCGCGTGCGGGGCTTGGGCCAAGCCGTTGTGGGGCTTTGTGTCTGGTTCCGCTGCTAGCCGAAGCCCGACCCTGCTCTCGGAGGCAGGCGCAGCGCACCGGAGCCAGGAAATGCAAAAGTTCAGCTTCTAGCAACGCTTCCGCGCCCGCCTGCTGCGGGGTGTGCGCCCCCGGGGCGATCCTGGCTGGGAACCCCTGGGGGGGCCACCGGCGCAGCCCTTCCACGCCTCGGAGTCCCGCTGCAAGTCGCCGAGCGCGTGGGCTGCACCGTGTTTGCAGAACTGGCCTTTTGCGTGCTTGGAAGTACCCGTTATTTCTTCTTCCCTATAATCATGCTGTGCATTGTCCCGGCTAGCGCTCCCCTAATACCCGGCAGCAGGTGCCCCGTCTGCTGGCGGGGAATACAGGCCGGAAATGCAGCTGTTACCGGAATATCTGAGCCATACAAAACTGGGAACCTTTTGAACTTATTGTAAAGTCAACTCTGGTACCATTATCCTGTTTTTTAAAAAATCATTCTAGTAATGTTTATGCCTTGTTACTTTCTGGTAGGGCTCAAGGCTCTCTGAAGGAGTGAATTAGGGTTAGGGTTTCTGGGTTGAGACAGCCCAAGGTGGATACAGGGCCCTTCCGTTTAGATTAAATTAACACACATGTGCACCCTTTTTTAAGTAAGCAAAATTTACCTTGCAACAATATTCACTGTCTCCTGTTTTGCAGTGTGTCCTAACAGCTGCCAAAGCAGCAGCTTCCTATTGGATTGTCAGTCATTCTTTAATATAGCTAAGACACTAAATGCTCTCTAAAACACCTTTTAAAGTGCTTTGCTCTTTTCTTATTAATTTAGATGTAGCACTTATAATGCTTTGTAATTTTCTTTTTAGTGTGAGAAGTAAACTTAAAAAACCTGAACACAGATAATGCACTATACAGTTCTTTTATCTTCTCCCTTTTTGTGTTTATAAGGCTCTCATCACCACAGTGTATGATTTCCTTTTTATTTATAAAAGCATAACTAACCACCCACTTCTTGTGTTTAAATTAGGGCACCTAACATCATTAATTTCTCTGATCTCCCTAATAAATACATACCAGCCAACAAAATAGAAGATCCCCAGGGCAGGTATAATACCTTCCCTTTAACACTTAGTATGCCTCCTTCCCCCCTAATGCTCAACACTAAAAAAACACCCACATTTTCCATGTCCTGAAGGTTAACACATCTGGCTTCTGGCAGATGAGGGAAGCAGAGCAAATTCAAAAGTGGAGGAACTCTTGACAAGTGCCTTTTTAGCAGCTCTGACCTTTTCAAATTGTAGAGAATCTGCATTGTATTATGCAGTGGGGGAGGTGGTTGTACTTGATTAAAGATATGCAAGGGGTGTGTTTACTTGTGAGGCACAAGGCTTTGATCAAGTAAAGTACAGTCAGCCATCTGAGAACTGGCAGAGAGGAGCACTGAAGCTGGTTCTGCTTTGGTTTTCGTTCATTTGGCTGATGCTTCCTGCCATCAGCCAGTACAGTTTTTCCTTTCATAAGTTCCTCTTATGCATGGCGTGAATGAAAGGTTGCAGTGCTTTATTTACTAAGAAATAATTCTGTCAAGGTATTCAGGTCAGTGGGGGGCTCTAGGCTGGGAACAATAATGTACACTTGTATTTTTAAACCATTCTATTTGAAGGTCTAAGAGCAACAGCACTGTACAGAAATTAACAAATAAACAGAAAACTTCAGCTGTTCCATCACTTTATGGTACTGGAGGTATTGGCCTAGATAAATATCTTGTTTGTATTTATTTATTTTTTCTTGTGGACGTCACTGAACGGTTCCTCTATGATTTGAGCTGATTAGCATCCTTAGTAGGGTGACCAAACTGCAAATGTGAAAAATTGGGTCAGGGGGCGGGGGAGTAATAGGAGCCTATGTAAGAAAAAGACCCAACAATCGGGACTGTTCCTATAAAATCTGGACATCTGGTCATCCTAATCGTTAGTGGGGCACATGGTATGTTGACTCTGAAATGATCCCTAGAGCAACTGATCTCTCTGTCCATGCTGGACTTAAAAACAGAAGATGAAAAGAATTATCCAGTGTTGAGAGTAGAGAAGAAGGCAGATCTGGGTCTGTTCTCAGTTTTACTACCTAGTGACTGGAAGACCGTGGCAAATAATTTAAGTACATTGACCCCAGTCCTGCAAAGACTTAAGCACATGCTGAATTCTGTGCAATGTGGGCCCAGTTAACTTCATGGAGACAGCTCATAGTGTGTTAAGTTAAATGTATGCTTCAGTTTTTCCTTGTGTGTGTTTGTGTTCCTTACCTCACTGGGGTGCTGTAAGATTAAGTTCATTAATTGTAAATTGCATTGAGATCACTTAGCGGAAGGTAGTGTAGAAATGCAAAATAGAGCTGTTATGCAAAAACCCCTAGTGACTACAAAAACCACAAGGAGAAGAGCAACCTACAAACATGTTTCATCCAATGCAGTCATTATAAAATACAAACATCCAGTCGTATTGCATTTTTTCAGTTTTTGCTATTTTGGGACATATTCTGGTTTAAGATACAAAGTTACCCATGTTAAATCTGGGATAACTGGACTTGTGCCTACAGAGCCAGGATATGGCCCTTAATAATGTATCAAAGAATAATAAATTATAAGCTATTGTTTACTATTCCCTTTATTTTAAGAGCAGCCAATCTTCGGTGTCACCATTGCCGCCAAGTGATTTCAGGTGGTCACTGAAAATCACTTTTGCTTTCAGACATTTGATAGTCTGTTACTGCTAAAATTTTAATCTGCATTTTCTTAATCACATCAGACGTAGTGGTGTGACTGAATAAAAAAGACCTCATGAAGGAGGAGAGTGATCTGAGAGCCATTAATAATGTAATTTAGCACGGGAGGAGGGCAACCTTTTGTGGGAGTGAATTAAGATAAGAGTTTAATTTTATTGTAGTAATCCAGGTGAATAAAATGAGTTGATTCTGCGGTTTCTATTCACATGCTGATTAAAATATTTATTAAAGTTAATGTTTAAAGTCAAATTTATACAAGAGGGAAGGTACTGTACCTCTGGGGTCAGGCTTGAGTTATGAGGGATTACAAGTATCGGTTACAAGGTTCACTACATAGCACATAACCAGCATAGCCCCAGAGTGAGGTGCGGGAGATTTTAAAACATCAGTGGATAAGTGGGCTCGGGTGTGCCACCCATAGAATGTATTTAGAGTCCAAGTCAGTATTGGCGTAGTGAATAAGTGCATGGATGAGATGCGTCCCTTGGTTCATCAGGGAAGGAAGTGGATTGTTTTCTTGGCTGGTGATCTCGATTACTCGACCTGGTACTGATGGTGTTTAGTACATTCAGAACAAATCAAATTGCCAAGAGTGGTGAAAATTTAAAAACAAAAATCTTTTAGGTCCTTGCACTGGATAATGATGGGCAAATCCGCTGAAGCCCTGTATAATAACTGTCAGTGAGTCAATAGGCAGATTATTATAGCCCATCGCTAAGACCCTAGTCCTACAAAAAATGCAATGGTCGACTCATCTGTTTGCAAAAGTGAGACCTTATTTTGGCCCTAATGCACTTTCATTTAAGAATTTTTTTAAAAAAGAACTAGTATTCTGACCTTTCTTTATCTCTCATCATACTTTTTTCTTTCTCTCTTCCTGCCACTTGTCTATGGCCTACCCTGCGGGGGTCGATGTAAGATACGTAACTTCAGCTACGGGAATACCATAGCTGAAGACAACATATCTTATTTCGACTTACCTCCCGTCCTCACGGCGCAAGATCAACGGCCGTGGCTCCCCTGTCAACTCTGCTACTGCCGCTCGCTCTGGTGATGTTCCGGAGTCAACGGGAGCGCGTTCGGGGATCGATATATCGCGTCTAGACAAGACAAAATATATCGATCCCCAATAAATCGATCACTACCCACCGATCCGGTGGGTAGTCTGGACGTACCCTGTGTGTTGCCTCTGTCCCAGTCCCCTTTCTCTGTTTCCTACCACATTTCCTTTCACTCTCTCTCATTATCCCTTTCCTGTCTGTTTTTTTCTCACTTACCTTCATCCTTTCCCCAGTTACTTTAAAGTAAATAATCCTTTGCCATCCTTTACCGTTTCCGTCCTCCTTTCTCTTGGAGGGTCTGCAAAATACTTCTAGTTGCAGCAGAAATTGGAAAGGGGTACCTGAACAATAGCATGAAACTAGTGATTTCTTTTCACTTGCAGAGTGAAATTGACTAAAACTGTGAGGCGTCCTTGTGGCACCTTAGAGATTAATAAATCAGAAAAATTTGTTAGTCTCTAAGGTGCCACAAGGACTCCTCAGTTTTTTGTTTGATTTTTTTTGCTGATACAGACTAACATGGCTTCCTACCCCTCTGAAACCTGACTAAAACTGGGATCCTAGTCCATCTCAACTTCTCTTTTCAGGGCTTTCCCCAAAGCTTTCCTAGAAGCAGATGACATTTTCTGGTGCTGTACTCAAATAAAATTATGTTTTCCTCCAAGTGCTATCTCATGCAAATGAAATAAAGTAGGAGTAGCACTTCCTTCTACAGCTACCAGACTTTTGTGGAAAATCCATATAACAGCAGTTATTCTGACCTCCACAAATGCAAAGGTTGCATATACTCAACATCTCAGTCACGATAAGTCCTGAGGGCAGATGTCATTTGTAAAGGTGTAGGAGGGGAAATCAAAGTCCCAAACCTACAAACCCTTAATCATGCTAGTAGTCTTAGGCCTTGTCTGTACACAAGGTGCACCAGTTTAATTGTCCGAATGAAGCAAGACCCTATGCTAAAACTTGATATCCTTTCTGTCTGTTTGCCTGTGTGCAGCACGATAACTTTTGACCACTCAATCTGATCCATTCCAAATTTCAGGAAACGTTCTAGGAATCAGTGGGCAGAAACTTGTTGATTTAGGTGAAAATCAGAATTCTGGAAAGAGCTGAAGGACAAGAAAATGGAGTCCCTTGAATCTGGTTAGCAGATCCAACAGTTTCAACCATCTGTATAACTGTAGATCAAAGAACTGGTTAATGGCAGCCATTAACAACTGCCAGCATAACAACAGCCTTGTCTCAGCTCTGCCCAGTCTCCCAGTGAAATAAATTTGTTAGGGTATGGCTACATTTGGAATTTCAAAGTGCTGCCGCGGCAGCGCTTTGAAGTGTGAGTGTAGTCAGAGCGGCAGCGCTGGGAGAGAGCTCTCCCAGCGCTGCATGTAAACCACATCCCTTACGGGTGTAGTGTGCAGCGCTGGGAGCCGCGCTCCCAGCGCTGCTGCCCTGATTACACTGACGCTTTACAGCGCTGTATCTTGCAGCGCTCAGGGGGGTGTTTTTTCACACCCCAGTTGCAGCGCTGTAAAGAGTGAGTGTAGCCAAGCCCTTAGTCTCTACAGTGCCACAAGTACTCCTGTTCTTTTTGCGGATACAGACTAAGATGGCTGCTATTCTGAAACTTGAAAATGTTGACAGCCTGGCTTATCTCCCAGATAGAAAAAAATAATAAGAATGTTAGGGAGAAAGAAGGGCATGGGGGAACAAGAAGGCACCCAGAGCCCCCGTTGGTGGGAGGGGGAAAAAATGGGAATAATGGAATGTGGCAGAAAGAATGTGGGGGTGGAGGGTGGACACGCAGAGACCCTGTGTGACCCAAAGGTCCCTATTGTTTGTAAACAGCTCTCATCTCAAACCTGACAAACTCACTACATCAAATGCATTGCTTACAGTATATTTGTCCATAAAAGATAACATGTAAGGTCTCTATTGAAAGATTGCAATTCATTTACGTTCATAATTGTAGAATGATCTGTGTGCAGGTAGTTTTGAAGGAATAATGAAACTATATTGAAGTTTATACTCTTATGGTCCTAAAGCTAAAAGGAGTCACAAGGGAGTAATATGAGAGTGATGATCTGTTCATGCAGGAGGGAGTTGCCACCCCGCCCCGGTTAGCCAGTGATGTAATGCAAGGCTCTGTTGCCCCATCCCAGAGCAGGCAATGGAAAACTATCAAAGACAACTGAAAACAATCAAAACCACCGGGATGTAAAAAAGGAATATTATGTCAGTTGGGGGAATTGTCCAGTCTATGAATAAAGACAAAAGACCGTTACAGTATATCTGAGCGGGGAGAGACATGCTAGATCCAATCGCTGAAGAGACATCTTGCCGAATGTGGGTTTTTGTCATGAAATAATTGGATTGTGGTTCCTGTGAAGCCACCTAACTCTGCAACAGACTGCATGTGTGGGAGTGGCTGGGGGTGGGAACTTATTTTTAGATAGGAAAACTAACTATTAATAAGTATAGGCCTAAGTTTGTGTTTTATGATCTTATTTTGTATGATAACCATTTCTTTCTATCACACTCTCTTGTTTGCAGTGCAGTTTCTCTGCTTGCTTAAATAAACCTTTTGTTTCATTACAAGTGTTGTGTGGTTTACAGGACCAGCAGTTTAAGGTAAAACTGATAAACTGGGATACTCTGCTCCTTTGGAGGCAGAGGATCTGGGATTTCTGGGAATAGCCGGTGTCAGGGGCTGGATATCGCAGGGGAATGGTTCAAGGGGACTTGGGGACCAGGGTGCATCTATTGTTACGGCAAAAACCGGGCTGGCATAGCCCAGAGGAGAGCGCGTGAGTGGCTGAGAGGTTGGTGGTGGCAGAGGGTATAAAGGTATCTCTCAGTCCTGGGTTCCCTGAGAACTGTCACACCTTGGCATGAGGGAAGAGTGGTAGGGTTTCAGGAAGTCACTGAAATAGAGGGGGTTGGGAGGGTAGTACAAAGGAAGCTCGGGGTGGGGGGGAATGGAAGGATGAAAGTAGCCCCCAATGTATCCATTTAGCTTGGCAGGCAGAAGCAACAAAGTGAGTGATCAACTAGTTCAGTGGTTTTCAAACTTTTCTTCTCTGGGCACCCAGTTGAATAAAATTGTTGCTGTTGCTGGCCGCTTCCGGGGCGCAGCGCAGCGCGGTGTTGGGCAGCACCGCCAGCGGGATTTTTAACATCCCGATCGTTGGTGCTGACCAGAGCAACCCAGTGCCTTACATGCCGCAACCTAGTCCTGAGTCACAACTTGAACTTTGAAAAACGTTGATCTGATTTAAATCTGTTTCTAAACCAATTTAGTTAAACTGGTGCAAACACCAGTACAGTCACTCTTCTTTTGGTGGAGTTGACTTAAGTTGAATTGAAAAGTCTGGTTTAAACGAAAATACGACTATCACACAGCCACACAGCCTTTTGCACAGATCTAACAAAATCCATTTAAAATAGCATCATAAATTAAACCGGTGGCAGTTTCTCATGTTGACACACCCTTATTCACCTGACGTGAGTGGCACTACTTGTGTGAGTAAGGACTGCTTGTGTAAAGAAATGCAAGATTGGGCCCTTCGTTTTGTTTACATCTTTACAAATGCCATATTTCCTTGTGACCAAAGAAATGTCAAATCAGTTACAGCTCCATTGAAACTGGTAACATTTTAATGAAAACTATAAATGCTCAGCAAGAAAAAATGTGAAAAGCAGTATTTCTAAGCTTATGTTTCTCCAGAGACAATCATGCTGCACTGGATAGGGTTGTATTATTTCAGTCACTGCAGCAGAAGTTTAAAGGAGGAATATTCTTAAATGGTTTGCCTTTTTGTCCTAACATATTCTGTGTTTGTTGTTTTCTTTGTAGAGGTGATCTTTGCAAAGCTAGTCTTGGGGGATTTCCACTGTCTTGCTTATTAAAACCTACCATAGTGTTGTTTTAACCACAGACAATCTCACTTTCTGTTCAGGAACAGTCAGTTTTCAGGTACTGTTCTTTCAAAATAAATGTTGTAACAGTTGGCAAATAGACTAATAATGGCACTTATATTTACCATCTTCAAAGCACTCTTCAAACATTAACTAATTTTAAACCTGATGTTTAAATAATGTGGATTTATTAATGTAAAGCTTTAGGATTTGACACGGGTTGAGAATGATTTTGTAGTTTAACTTAACAAATTCACATCAGATTATGTTGTTGCCAGAAGAGGCATTAAGACATCCAAGCATGGGCACAGAAATTTATAAGTGATTGTAGAAAAGGAAAAGCTTAATTATTAAATTTCACCATATTATAGTTTGAGCAAGAAAGGTGACTCTTACCATATCAGTGTTCTTTTTCATAAAGTTAATGTGGTACTCTACACACTTGAAATGCTGTTGTAGGAAAACTGAAGTGTTTTAATGAGTGACTGGATTACTGTGTATTAAGTGCAGTACCAATTTTACTTGGCTTATAGCTCTTGAGTGCTACCTTTTTATAGTTACAACTATTATTAGGTGTTAAGGACAAAATTATTTTTTCATAGTTAAAAACAGTGTTTTTAAGACTAATGCTGTCCACGTTATTGCCAAATATAGCAATGCAGATATACTACAGAGAACTCCTTGTACAGTAGAAACGTACTAATTAACATTAATGATTGGGAGATCCATGATCAATCAGCCAACATTACAAATAAGCAAGTCAGCAGAAAAATACAAACTCAAAGTTACTGCAGCACAAAAAGTCCTGTTTGGGTTTTTTTTTACATTTATAGTTTTAATTATTAGATATACCTCCACCCCAATATAACGCTGTCCTCGGGAGCCAAAAAATCTTACCCTGTTACAGGTGAAACTGCATTATATCAAACTTGCTTTGATCCACCAGAGTGTGCAGCCTCCGCCCCTTCCCCACCTCCTGAGCACTGCTTTACCACATTCTATCCAAATTCGTGTTATGTCAGGGTAGAGGTGTATATGTGCACACCATGGTGTGCTTTGTAAAAAAAAAAAATAGAGAAGTCTTAGTCTTATGGGATCTCACTGCAATACTTGCCTGTTAAATCTTCACAAAGAAGTAGAGTGAGACTGCAGGGTGTTAATGAGAAATTGGGTTTGAGGATTAGCAAACTGATAATTAGCAGGGTTTTACTGTGAATTTATAATAAGGTGACAGGTTTCAGAGTGGCAGCTGTGTTAGTGTGTATCAGCAAAAACAATGAAGAGTCCTTGTGGCACCTTAGAGACTAACAAATTTATGCCCAAATAAATTTGTTAGTCTCTAAGGTGTCCCAAGGACTCCTTGTTTTTTTTATAATAAGGTGACATTTGAATTCAGGTTGGATAAAAAATCAGTTATTTACAAAGCTAGTTGAATTTGGTTTTGTGCTTTCTGCAGCAGCATCCCCCGTGGATCTTCAAGCTAGTATCCAATCAGGAATTATTGCTGTTAGAAGTATTAGCCCCTGCATGCCAACTGTGGCTACTGTTGTGTGGCCACTGAGGGCTTGGGCTAGTGGCAGAACAGCTCATGAGGACTGTGCAGGTAGATGGAATGGGAGCCAGCCCTCCAATGCAATGAGGGTCTGCTTCCTCAGGATTGAGAAGCTACTCAGCAAACATCCAGAATCCTTTCCTCCCCTATGGGAAGCACTCCACAGGGTTGTGGGGATCCATGGATGTGGATTGCATTGCCAGGGCTTAAAATATATACTCCTAATATGTGGTAGGCCAGCTGTTACTTTCAGGTGATTCAGTATAATCTGCCATATCTTTAATCTGTATTTAATTATATGCAGTAGGCCTTTAACCCGTTTTACATTTCCATACACTGTGATATAATTCAGCCTCTCTTGTCCCCCCCACCCCTCCAATACAATCACTGCATATCAGGGCTCCATATTACCAGTAAATCACATTGCTGGATACTTAACTATATAGCCCAATAATAGAGTCGGTTGGACCATCTTGCTCATTCGGCAGTTTGAGTGGATAATTTAATGAATAGTTCCTTCCTGTTCCTCTCCCCACACCTCTGCTGCAATGAGTTGATCTTAGACCTCTAACCTATACTGGATTTTGCAGGACTTTTTGTCTGGATCAGATTCCTATCCTAGTGTATCACAATGGAAGACAGTTTTCTGAGGGAGAGACAGAGAGGTTCTGTTTTGCTCTGCCACGTACTCTGGAGCCAAGGACATACTAAGTTGGGAGCCAGGAGGTCATGAGTTTAAACTTTATACCTTATGACTGTTGTTTATACTTCCATATACGTCATAGCTCTTACTGCTGAGCAATGTCTTATACCCCAACCCTAAAAGGCAGTTATGATTTAGCCTCCCATTTTATGGAGAAGGGAATTGAGCATAAAACCCAGGTCTCTAGTATGGAAGGCTCAACTCTTATACAGTGAACCGCACCGCCTTTCAGAGTGAATGTACCAAATAATGAGCTTTGGTTATCTTATCTCTAATCATTACAGCATTCTCCTGTCTTGGAGCTAAGGCTTGAAACCAGGATTCCGGATCTCTAATATTCTACTGCTGTCTAGTAAAGAGTTGTGCAGTACTGGCAAGGTGTGTTCCACGTCCCACTCTAGTGGCTGGTTCCCAGAGAGGTTAACAGTTACTTTTGTAGCTTAACTGGTAGAGTCTGTGCTGGGAATCTGAAGATCTATGATTCAGATCCAGCTGATGACCCATACAGGCAGACTTAATGGTTGCATGTGATTGAATTTGTTCTTTTTCTTTTTTCTCCAGTTTTCTTTTTAAAATGTATTTAATTACTGAGAGAACACATTGAAAACTAGTTTTATAGTTGAAAACGTGTCATTGATAGTGCACACAATATAGGAATTCCACACTTTGGCCATTTGTCACATATTTTGGTTGCTGGCATAGGCGCCGATAAAAAAAAATTAGTGGGTGCTTAGCACCCACCATCAGCCAAGCTCCTCCCTCCCCTCCAGCACTTCGCACCCACAGCCCTGCTGATCAACTCCGCCTCTTGCCTCTCACTGCCTCCTGCATGCCATGGAACAGCTGTTCGGCAGCATGCAGGAGGTGCTGGGAGGGAGGGGGAGAAGCTGGGAGGGGTGGGAAGAGGCATGGTGGGACCTTGGGGAAAGGGGCAGGACCGGGGCAGAGCAGAACAGGAAGAGGTGAGGGGGGGGCTCAGAGGAAGGGATGGAGTAGGGCAAGCCTGGGGTGGGGTGGGGGGCATCGAGCACCCCCCAGGTAGAGAGGAAGTCAGCGCCATTTGAAGATTGAGAGGAATGGTTGACCTGTTTCAATAATTTGTTGGCATGACGGCAACATTCTAGGGAGTAGTATCATCCTGATTGACTCATACCATGTTCCACTCAGGTCCTACTGTGTGTTCTGCATATGTGTGTGAACAAACAATTTAGATTATACATGGCCCATATAAATGGAAGGTGCATAGCCTCATTTGGTCTGGTGCTAATTAAGGGGAAATTGCCCTGATTTAGGACAAATTATTTTTTTTGTACTGAAAACTTCCCATAGTAGATTTTTTTCAAAACTGTGTGGCTTAAGGATTTATGAGAGTGAGAAACCTATTGTAAACTAGCATCTGCATACAGAAAGCTATTTTGTATGCAGTGTGTTTATCCTGTCTTTGATGAAGTTGGCTTTTATTATGGTGGCATGGGTGTGGGTTGCTTAAGTAAAAAGCAGAGGTGACGGTGAGCACCTCTTTATTGTGTTGCTACCAAGATCTAGTTCTTGTGAAGCTGCGTGATTAGTTCAAATGTGGGATGTGGGCTTTGTGATGACTATTTAAACCCATTTTTGTAATGTAGGGTCAAAATTAATTATTTAATACAGGCTATAGAAATTCCTCTAAATCAAATCCCTTTTTTGTATTTAGGTTTACTGTGGACGTAGAGGTTTAATTTATTTTACATTTTTGTGACAATGTGAAAGTCTGTTTACAGATATGTTTTGTGTCTGTTTCCCTTCTGGCACAAATGTGTCTCATATTACCCATCCCCATCTAATATTTTTAAAATATTCTGATGTGTGTGTGTGCGCATATGCGCATTGTAATAGTACAGAATGTTCACTTTGCATATTTAGCTGTTTGACATGCAAAAGTTAAAGCATACAGTACCTACTGTGGTGGTCAGACATCAGTTTAAGCAGGAAGTTGATTCAGTTAACCCATAGAGCTCATTATATTGCAAAAATTACTTTTTCCTTTGCCTGTTTTGCTTTGGTGTGAGTTGACAGAACACAGGCATCAAATACTTGAAGCCGGAAGTGGAATTACAGTGTCTGCACCCCAGTTTCCTGTGTCTAGAGTGAGTTACACAGGACATATACATTCATATTCAGGCATCATGTTTATTTGTAATGGTTCAGATCATATCATCTTGGATGTTCTGTTGCAACAGGCTTGTTTACACAGTAGTAATGCATAGCTGCACTGCTAAACTAGTCACATTAGGCTAAATTCACCACTGATGTAAACAGGTGCAGCTCACTGACTTGTACCAATAGTGAATTTGGCCTTAATAGCTCAATTCAGCAGTGTGAACCTATGGTCTTTTTTGAGCTGGGCAAGACCTGGAATGCTACAGGTGCTGATTCCATTGATGGTCTACTTCTCTATTGAAAGAT
This sequence comes from Gopherus flavomarginatus, assembly GCF_025201925.1. NCBI lineage: Eukaryota > Metazoa > Chordata > Testudines > Testudinidae > Gopherus > Gopherus flavomarginatus. The sequence continues at coordinate 46,031,031 of NC_066620.1, forward strand.
TTAGTTTGTAATAGAAACCTGGACCAGAAAATACAAACCTATTGGAGAAGGAATTGCAGTCATGTGCTCCACGGCTCCTTGTCCCCATCACTACGTGCTGAACCTGTGAAGCTAGCTCCCCTTTTCATCCCCTAGAAGGAAGGCAGATAGGAAACTTGGCCTTTAAATGATCCTATATGTGCTTTGACTGCATTGGATCAAGAAGACTTCTTAGCTGAGATTTCTGATGGCAGACTTGCATATAGAAAGTACTTCATTGAAAGTACTCCTCCCTACACACTTAGACTTCTTTAATTTTCTGTAAACATGCAAGCATTGCTGAAATGGAGGAGAAGCCTTCATGAAGAAAAGAGGTGTGTGAGGGGGGTGAATATAGTCTTAGTAGGAGCTGTCTGCCACAGGAACCGAGACAAGCGTTGCAGGAAGTGCGGCTACTCCAACAAGACCCTGCCCCACGTCCTGTGCAGCTGCAAACCCCACTCCAGAGCCTGGCAGCTGTGCCACAACGCCATCCAGAACCGCCTCGTGAAAGCTATCGCACCACACCTGGGGCAGATCTCCGTGTACTGCGCCATCCCCGGTACTGACAGCCAGCTACGACCTGACATAGTCGTCACCAACGAGAGCAAGAAAAAGATCATCCTCGTTGATGTCATGGTCTCATTTTAGAACAGGACCCCAGCATTTCGCAAAGCCTGAGCTCGTAAGCTGGAAAAGTACACCCCTCGGCCAACACCCTGAGAGTGAAGGGCTCCGAAGTGCAGATGGACGCCCTGATCGTCGGAGCTCTGGGAGCCTGGGACCCCTCCAACGAGCGTGTGCTGCGGACCTGCAGGATCGGTCGATGATACGCACGGCTCATGCAGCGCCTCATGGTCTCAGACACCATCCGATGGTCCAGGGACATCTACATCGAACACATCACAGGCCACTGACAGTACCAGGAGTCGTGAGCCAGAGTGACACCGTTCTTCGACTACGAGAAAGAGACCAAGAGACTTTCTCCGTTGGATCATATGAACTGGAACCATAAACTCCCTGAACATTAAATCTCACCAAATGAGGGTCAGTCCATCCTCATCATCATATCCACTCATTATACTCCACACCTAAACATAGCCACTTTATGAACTTCATACCCTCATATCTCAGTGTCTGTACTTTGACCAATCAACCTTTTACCTCCAATCAGGGATATTGCAGATTATGTATTCCTTATGCCACCCGATTTTAAACCAAACTTTGCACCCTCGATAATCTGTATGTTATTCCCTGATAACCAGAAACTTCTGTGCTTAAACTCTGTGCCGTTCACTTTTTTTTAACATCACCTTAATAAAAATTTTACCTTGCTAAAAGTAACAATCTTCAGATCTTATGTGTGCATCTTAAAAATGCCTGAGGAAGGGAATATGTTAATTCCAGCAAAGTAGTTGGAAGCTATTGGTGAAATAAAAGAATGCATTTCAGAAGGAGATAGAGACTAGTGTTGCTGAATTAATTAGCAAAGAGATTTATGAACAAGGTTTTGGATTTGACTTTGGATCACAATTGCATTTCTAGTTAAATGTATTCTCTCAGGTTTTTATTGGTAAAGTCAGGCTTGTGATATTCTCTTATCATTGATTTGTGTGTTTATGTGTTGACGTTACTGGATGCGACACAGCTACTAGTAGCACATATGGGAAGAATTTATCTTGTTGTTTGATATTGTCTCCATGTAAGTCTAGGTGAAGGAACTTTGTTTCAGGTGCATATGTGAGGGGTTGAAGATGGTGAAATTTGCATTCTGGATGTGTTCAGAAAAAAAGAGGTGTGGGCTCTGATCTGAATGTGGGATTGGGTACTGGGAACTCCACAATCCTAATCTCAGTTCTGACATTGACTCCTGTGGCCATTAGGCAAATTGCTTAGGCCAACATTTTCAAAAGTGTCCATTAATTTTCAGTGCTTTAAATGTTTTTAAAATATTCATTCTGAGACACCTGGGGCCTGGTTTTTGTCTCAAATGCCCACTGACTTCTGTCAAATTGTGAGTATGTGTCATTTCTAAAAATTGCATCCTAGGTGTCGCAACTGAGGTCCCACAAATTAGTGGAGGCACTTGATAATTTGGACCTTAATCTCTCTGCCTCGATTTTTTCCACCTGTAAATTGAGGCTATTAATACCTCTGACTCATGGGTGTTATTAAAATGACTTCATTAGTGTTGGTAGAGCACACTGAGTATGAAAAGGGCTATGTAGGTGCTAGGCATTGTAATAACCTTGTACTACAGAATCATCCTCATCTCCACTAACAGCTCGCCTTCAGTGTCCAGAAAGATAATAAAGCAAATAATTAATCAGTCAATTTGCAAGCATCTGGAAGATAATAAGGTGATAAGTAACAGTCAGCATGGATTTGTCAAGAACAAATCATGTGAAACCAACCTAATAGCTTTCATTGACAGGGTAACCAGCCTTGTGGATGGGGGGAAGCAGTAGATGTGGTATATCTTGATTTCAGTAAAGCTTTTGATACTGTCTTGCATGACCTCATAATCAAACTAGGGAAATACAACCTCGATGGAGCTACTATAAGGTGGGTGCGTAACTGGTTGGAAAACAATTCCCAGAGAGTAGTTATCAGTGGTTCACAGTCAAGCTGGAAGGGCATATAGAGTGGGGTCCCACAGGGATCAGTTCTGGGTCTGATTCTGTTCTATATTTTCATCAATGATTTAGATAATGGCATAGAGAGTACACTTATAACATTTTGTGGACAATACCAAGATGGGAGGGCTTTCAGGTACTTTGGAGAATAGGATTAAATTCAAAATGATCTGGACAAAGTGGAGAAATGGTGTGAAAAAAAAATAGGCTGAAGTTCAGTAAGGACAAATGCAAAGTACTCCATTTAGGAAGGAACGGTAAGTTTCACACATACGAAATGGGAAATGACTGCCTAGGAAGGAGTATTGCAGAAAGGATCTGGGGGTCATAGTACATCACATTAAATATGACTGAACAGTATAACACTGTTGCGGAAAAAGCAAACCTCATTCTGTGATGTATTAGCAGGAGTGTTGTCAGCAAGAAATGAGAGCTAATTCTTCTGCTCTACTCCACGCTGATTTGGCCTCAACTGGAGTATTGTGTCCAGTTTTGAGAACCACATTTCAGGAAAGATGTGGACAAATCAGAGAAGGTCCAGAGAGAAGCAACAAAAATGATTAAAGGTCTAGAAAATATGACCTATGAGGAAAGATTGGAAAAAAAAATTGGGTTTGTTTAGTCTGGAGAAGAGACAACTGAGAGGGGACTTGATAACAGTTTTCAAGTACATAAAAGGTTTTTATGAGAAGAAGGGGGGGAAATTATTCTTCTTAACCTCTGAGGATAAGACAAGAAGGAAGCGATGGCTTAAATTGCAGCAAGTTCAGTTTAGGGTGAACATTAGGAAAAAATTCCTAAGTATCAGGGTGATTAAGCACTGTAGTAAATTGCCTAGAGAGGTTATGGAATCTCCATGATTGGTGATTTTTAAGAGCAGGTTAGATAAAAACCTATCAGGGATGGTCTAGATCAGTGGTCTCCAAACTTTTGATCGCGCACCCCTATCAGTAAAAAATTTTTGAGCAGCACCTCCTGCCGCACCACCTCTACCATTTTTGCCAAAGCAAAAAAAAAAAAAAAAAGATTGCTCAGACTCCCGCCCAAACTGCCAAAGCGCAAAAAAAAAAAAAAAAAGCCGCTCGGACTCCCACCCGAACTGCCGAAGCAGCAACAACAACAACAGAAAGTGGCTCAGACTCCCGTCCGACAAAGAAAAAAGCGCTCCTCCTGCTGCGCACCCCCAAGGATCCTCTTGCCACGCACCCCACTTTGGAGACCACTGGTCTAGATAATACTGAGTCCTGCCGTGAGTGTAGGGGGCTGGACTAGATGACCTCTCGAGGTCCCTTCCATTCAATGTTACTTAGGGTATGTCTACATCTACAATTTTGCAGCGCTGGTTGTTACAGCTGTGTTAGTACAGCTGTATAGGGCCAGCGCTGCAGAGTGGCCACACTTACAGCAACCAGCGCTGCAAGTGGTGTTAGATGTGGCCACACTGCAGCGCTGTTGGGAGTGGTGCATTGTGGGCGGCTATCCCACAGAGCACCTCGTCCCATATCAGCGCTGTGGCTTGTGGGAAGGGGAAGGAAGTGTGATTGTCTTTCTGCTTCCTGTTCCTGTTCCTGTTCCAATGCCCTGTGTTGCTTTGGTAGACATTCGGAGCAGTGTGGCAGCATTGTGATTGTACAGCGATTTTTCTGCGATTTTTTTTAATGAATGGGTCCTGAGCAGCTGACGACCTTATTGATGAATGTTGCCAGCACTGTGTGCTGAGCTCGCCCCTACCCTGCAGCGCAGGGACACCGCGTGGCTGCCTCCGTGCTGGGGGGGGGAAACACCAGAGCACACCGCGGGGAAGGAGACCTGCTTGGAGGGGGGGTCGTGGAACACCGGAGCAAACCGTGGGGAAGGAGACCTGCTTGGAGGGGAGGTCGGGGAACACTGGAGCAAACCGCAGGGAAGGAGACTACACTACAGCTGAGCATTTAAAGGAGGGGTCAGGTGAGCACAGGGCAGTGGAGTTTTCTTGATTACCGGAGAGGCTTCCTCAGGTATGCTGGGATACCTGCTTATTCCACGGAGGTCAAGAAAAACGCTGGTGAGTGTCTACACCTGATGACCAGCGCTGGATCACCAGCGCTGGATCCTCTACACCCGAGGTTCAACCGAGTGTACGGCCAGCGCTGCAAACAGGGAGTTGCAGTGCTGGTAATGCCCTGCAGGTGTGTACACCTCCTAAGTTGCAGCGCTGTAACCCCCTCACCAGCGCTGCAACTTTGTGGTGTAGACAAGGCCTCAGAGAGGTTTAGGAATAGCTGTGGCTGTAACTCCAGTGTGTTTTCATGACACTGGTTATATTCATTCTGTGGGCTTTCTGTTTCAAGCCTTAACCTTTCTCTCTTGAGTGTATTTACCAATAACTTTATTGGCTGGAAGCTATTCTTCTATTCACTGATCTGTGCTAAGGTTTATTTGATATTAAACTGTACCATGCTGGAGACCTCTGGCTATTTTTGCTTAGAGACTTCTTGTTGTGTTTTTTTGTTGATTTATTTTTAGTTTGGTTAACATTTTTCTTATTTAATTTGATGAGATGAGTGGACTGTAATGCCTGCATGTTGGATCATTTCCTATGTTAGCTGTAAATATCTCTTACTTCAGGGGGTTTCAAATGTTTAGAGACTTCCATATGAGGAAAAATTGAAAAGATTAGTTTAGAGCAGTAAAAGCAGCAAAGAGTCCTGTGGCACCTTATAGACTAACAGACGTATTGGAGCATGAGCTTTTGTGGGTGAATACCCACTTCGTCGGATGCATGTGCAGTGTTTCTCAACTTTTCCAGGCCACTGCTTATTTTAAGTGTAAAAAAAAAAGAAAGAAAGAAAGAAAGCACATTTGCTATAAAAGTAGGAAAAAATGTATCAGTTACTATATTTGACCTAACAAACTTAGAAGGTTGTGGCCACGCCAGATTTATTTTTAAATGTTATTTTCCTGGTGTATAGGAAATGTGATAAGTTTTTCAGCTCTTGCTTTCCTTTCATTGCCTCAGCCCTGGAAGCAGGGCTCAGGTTACAGGCCCCCTGCCCAGGGCAGCAGGGCTTAGGCGGGCTCAGGCTTCAGTCCCCAGTCCTGGGATCATGTAGTAATTTTTGTTGTCAGGTGGGGGTCACGGTGCAATGTAGTTTGAGAACCGCTGCCGTACACTAAAGCTTTATGCTTATGTAGTGTTATTAGGGCGTATATCCCCTGTGGGTTGCAGCCATTATATGATGCCTGATTGGAGACACTTATGTAAGTCTGACATTCCACCTAAATGAAGGCAAAGGGGCTGAACTGAATTTGGCACTTTAAATGTAATGTAAAAATCAGAAGTAGGACACTGACCTGTGAAGAGAATGAAAAAGTTTATCATGAAATTCATTTTTTTTAATCTCGCACTCTTATTTGCCTTTAACATTATGTTTTAAACTTTTGGTTAATTTTATCTACTGACCCTGAGCTGGAAAGTGGTATGGTAGTGTCTCCATTTTCTATAATAGTAGAGGGGCTTCTCGGGTCAGAATTATGTTCCAGAATTGAACACTTCAGTAGTAGTATGCCATTTATTGCAGTAGTCAAATTATTAGAGCTTATGTTTTGGGTCCAGTTCTACCCTGCACTGAAGTGAATGAAAAGACTCCCAATGGCTTTATAGGATCTAGATTCAGCCCTTTAAGAGCTGCTTGTGCCAGTAAGAATTTCATGAAAACTCAAAAGAACAGCGAAAATACACAAAATATATCTGAACAGAAAGTGGGTTAAGGGGTAGGTAATAACTGTGGAAGAGAAATAATGTGCCACAATACAGCCATAAAAAGGAATCCTGCCAACGAGATATGATAGAAGTACGGCTGTTGATTAATCACAGTTAACTCATGTGATTAACTCAAATAATTAATTGTAATTAAAAAAAATAATTGCAGTTTTAACCACATTGTTAAACAATAGAATATCAATTGAAATGTATTACATATTTCTGGATTTTTTCTACATTTTCAAATATATTTATTTCAGTTACAACACAGAATACAAGTGTACAGTGCTCACTTTATATTATTATTTTTTATTCCAAATATTTAAAACAATGTAAAACTTTAGAGCCTACAGGTTCACTCAGTCCTACTTCTTGTTCAGCCAATCACTAGAACAAACAAAGTTGTTTACATTTTCAAGAGATAATGCTGCCCACTTCTTATTTACAATATCACCTGAAAATGAGAACAGGCATTCGCATGGCACTTTTGTAGTAGGCATTGCAAGGTATTTACACCACAGACATGCTAACCATTTGTATGCCCCTTCATCTTTCAACCACCATTCCAGAGGACATCCTTCCATGCTGATGATACTCATTAAAAAAAGTCACGCATTAATGAAATTTGTGAATTAACTCCTTGGTGGAGAATTGTATGTCTCCTGTTTTGTGTTACCTGCATTCTGCCATATATTTCATGTTATAGCAGTCTCAGATGTTGACCCAGCACAAGTTGTTCGTTTCAAGAACACCTTTACTGCAGATTTGACAAAACACAAAGAAGGTACCAATGTGAGACTTCTAAGGATAGATACAGCACTTGACCCAAGGTTTAAGAATCTGAAGTGCCGTCCAAAATCTAACAGAGATGAGGTGTGGAGCATGCTTTCAGAAGTCTTAAAAGAGCATCACTCTGAAGTGGAAACTACAGAATCCGAACCACTAAAAAAAGAAAATCAACCTTCTGTTGGTGGCATCTGACTCAGATAATGAAAATGAACGTGCGTTGGACCACGCTGCTTTGGATCGTTGTTGAGCAGAACCCGTCATCAGCGTGGACGCATGTCCTCTGGAATGGTGGTTGAAGTATGAAGGGACATAGGAATCTTTAATGCATCTGGCATGTAAATATCTTGTAACACCAACTACCACAATGCCATGTAAATGCCTGTTCTCACTTTCAGGTGACACTATAAACAAGAAGCGGGCAGCATTATCTCCCGTAAATGTAAACAAATTTGTTTGTCTGAGCGATTGGCTGAACAAGAAGTAGGACTGAATAAACTTGTAGGCTCTAAACTTTTACGTTGTTTTATTTTTGAGTGGAGTTATTTTTTGTACATAATTCAACATTTTTAAGTTCAACTGTCATGACAAAGAGATTGCAGTACAGTACTTGTATTAGGTGAATTGAAAAATACTATTTCTTTTGGGTTTTTTGCAGTGCAAATATTTGTAGTGAAAAATAAATATAAAGTGAGCACTGCACACTTTGTATTTTGTGTTGTAATTGAAATCAATATATTTGAAAATCTAGAAAACATCAAAAACATTTAAATAAATGGTATTCTGTTATTGTTTAACAGCATGATTAATCATGATTAATTTGGAATTGCTTGACAGCTCTGGACAGCACCTAAGATCTTGGCTGAGTTTCTTACACACTGATATACAGTAAGATAACTTGTATATCAGTGTTGCCCTAAAGACAGTGTTGTAAAAGAAAAGTAAACATTTTAATTACCTTACCATAAACCATGTTTGCATGAGTTCATTGTGCTTTACGCTATGAGTAAGGAAGAAGATGAAAAATGACCAACAGTGTGTGTTGTGAGTGAACTTGTAACTTAAATGTAGGTTAATATGACAGGTGTTCTGCTGCTACACACATCCCATAACTAAATGTATTTAATTAGGTTAACATCACTAAGTAAACTTCTCTGTTGGTCAGTAAACAGCAACATGAGAGAAAATAAATAAATTCTTATGTATGTTGAGTCTTAAGGAATGAAAATTACACTGTTTCAAGGGTAAGGATTTGCTCTTTATCAGTCCTAGACCCACTGAAAAAAAGTACTGCTAGACTGAGGGACCTGTGACAAATTTAAGGTCTGATTTTTTTCTTTGTGAACCATTTAGGTTGGAAATTAATGGTGTATCTATTTCAAACCCTGGCAAGACAGAGAGAAAAAAATACAGTTACTATTCTGATTTGCAGTCTTGCTTTTCTCCCTACTTCTTTACAGACATGATTAATGCAGTTGTTAACATACAAATAACTAAAGTAAGATTTTGAAAAATAGAATTCTAGCTTTCTGGTGTAAATCAGTGATCAATCAGAAGGAGAAGTGTCGGTCCCCAAGTCTTTGACCTCTGTCAAATCTGTACTTATGGTTAAATCATCATTCTTTCTTCCAGTTGCTGTGAATCATGGGGAAACATTACTCTTTTTGAACTAGTTTAAATGAATTAATAAAGCTGTGTGGGCTCAAATCCAAGGCATTTTTATTACTGTATGTAGAATTTTGCTGTCTGGGACTTGTAAGACCAAGTTACGCCTGATTGAAGTCTGTTGTAGTTTTGTTTGAGTAAGGATTGCTGGATCTAGCATGAGAACTAGGGAAAAGTAACTTCCTTTCTGTTGGGGAGAAATTTTCAGACCGTGAACCTCTTCACAATCATAAACATTGGTACTAGCTCTGAAATAAATTATTCATCATTCTGGAGTGCCTTGATATTTTTTTGTACTGCTGTCTAGTAACTGATTCTGCATTCACATCTGAAATCTGTATTGAAGTCTATGACAAGAGAATGAGTACAAAAACATGCTAATGTTCATCTTGCATAATCATAAAGGTACTTAAACTGAAACTTTTTGACCTTGACTTTCCAGTACAGCTTCCATGGCCTCTGAAGAACTTACTGGTCTCTCAAACAGCTTCGTACGCCAGAATTCCGCCAGTGGCATTTCTCTAGACTTTGAACCTGACGCTGACTACCGCTTTGTTGAAACCTTAGAAGAACGGTACAAATGTGCCTATTGCCACTTAGTCCTTCACAATCCTCACCAGACAGGATGTGGTCACAGATTTTGCCAGCATTGTATTATTTCTCTGAGGTAAGAACAATACAGTTCTTTCTCTTCCCTCTAAAAAATAATTTCCCCCCCAAGAATTAACAATAGTCAACATCTTTCGAAAGTCAACAGCAAATGCCATAACAGTATTAAGGACTTATTCCAAAGCCTGTGGAAGTCAGCAGAAAAATTCATTGACTTCAGTGGGCTTGTGCTCAGTAACAGACCTCATAACAAATCATATGAGATGCTATGCAAGTGTAAAAGTATGTAGTCTCTGTTGGTGTAGCACAGAGGTGGGCAAACTACGGCCTACGCACCACATCCGGCCCGTAGGACCATCCGGCCTGGCCCTTGAGCTCCAGCTGGGGAGGCTAGACCCCAGCCCCTCCCCAGCTGTCCTCACTCCCCCACAGTCTTAGCCTGCCGCTCCTGCTGAGCAGTGCAGTGGCATGGCTGGGTCTGGCCAGGTGGTGGGGCTGTGAGCTCCTGCTGCTCTGAGCAGCATAGTAATTGTCAGTGAGTGGTGGGTTTGGATAAGGGGCAGGAGGTCCCGGGGGGCAGTCGGAGGACAGGAAGCAGGGGGCGGTTGAATGAGGCGGAGGTTCTGGGTGGGGGGGGGGAGATAGTCAGGGGATAGGGATCAGGGGGCGTTGGATAGGCGTGGGGTTCCCGGGGGGGGGGGGAGCTATCGGGGGTGTGGCTAGTGGTCGGGGCAGTCAGGGAGCAGGGGAGTTGGATGGAGGTGGGGTCCCGGGTGGTGGTTAGGGGTGGGGGTCCCAGGAGAGGCTGGTCAGGGGACAAGGAGCAGGGGGGATTGGATGGGTCGGGAGTTCTGAGGGGGACAGTCAGGAGGTGGGAAGTGGGAGGGAGCGGATGGAAGCGGGAAGCAGTCTGTTTGGGGAGGCACAGCCTTCTCTACCTGGCCCACCATACAGTTTCACAACGCTGATGTGGCCCTTGGGCCACAAAGTTTAGCCACCCCGTTGCAGCAGGTTGACAATGTTAGCCTGAAACACTCCAATCTGGTGGTAGGTGTTTATCAGGCTGTGGGAAGGCTTAAGTTAGTTCTGCTGGCTCACAGAGGCTGGCAGCTTGCTACCCCTCTGAGGCGTTCTCTAAATATAAAAGTTTTATATTGATCTGATTAAATTGGTTTAGAAACTGATGTGTGTACGCAGAAGGGGGAAGTGGATCAGTTTACCTCAGATTCTGTATCGATTTAACAAATCTGTTTAACTCTTGTGTGTAGACAAGACCTAAGCTATATGGGAGACTGGAAAGAATCTAGGGGGTGAGTGAGTCTTGAGGTAGGCAACCCTAGGAGTGGTCAAGCCCACACAGTAGGATTGAGCTGAACTTTATACTTTATTCTAGTTTATTTCTCTGTTATAATAAAACCAAACCCCAGGAAAGGAAGAAGTTTGAACTCTACTCAGTGTGTGGACAGTATTTGAAAGCAGACTGGGAATGGCACCTATTCCTATTGGACTAAAGGTCCATATGTCTCAAGATACAATCTGCCATTTGGGGATCAAGGAGTTGTACGTGTGTGTGTGTATGTGTCTGGGTTTGCTTTTTTTTAAAAAAAGGTCCCTAGTACATTTTGTATTGGTGGTGGTGAGGAACATGAGGTCTTTCTGGCAATTGCAAACAAAGTAAATCATGTTGTGAGTCTGATGCAGTTGTTTTCAGATAAAAATTTTGAGCTTTTATACTATAGAATATGACAAGTGAGAGACCATCCAGCAGAGTGATTGAATGGGCATAAAACTCCTGTCTGTCACCATAATATCAAGGTGCCAGTTGTTGTTTGCGTTAAACAAACAATCGTTTATATTGGTGGTTAGACTGATCCCACTCTCACTTGCACTGGTGTGACTCCATTGACTTTAATGGATTTATAGCATTATAAATCTAATACGAGATCAGAATCAGTCCGATCCTGCAATCAGCTCACAGAGGTGAAAGGGTCTATTGACTTCATGGGGGCTCATCACAGGTCAAAGGGGTTCGTTCACCCACACAGATCTAATTACACATTGATACATTGATATATGGTCCTTATATAACTGAAGGTTGGAGTTGGCCATGTAGGCTTCACTGAAACTTTGATACACAGATAGATGTCAGTATCTTTAAATATACTTTTTAATGTTTCATATTTGGTTCTTTCTCTTTTGGATTGTCACTCCTTGGATAATATGTCATTAACTTTTTTCTTTCTTGCCCTTTCATTTTAGTATTTCTGATAACTTGTTGAAATAGTTCAGGACATTTAAAAGGTTTCAAGCATGAAAGGGAAGGCATTGCTTGAGTTAGGCAAAGGATAATAATCCTTTCACCTACACTGTGAGGTTTTTCCCAAATACAGCATCATTTGCCAGCAATGTATAGTCATAGGGTAATAAAATTATGTTAATTAAAACCAGATTTATTAATAATGGCATAATTTTTTCTCATACTAAATGCAATTCCTACTTAATCTGAGGGTAGAACATGGCTTTATAATTCTTAGCACAATAAATTTTCAAAGTATTATTCAAACATTTAATCCCCATATGCAGTATTGAAAATTAGCAAGGTGCATTATGGGGCTTTTCCCACTGGTCACTGAAGCATCTGATATTGACCACTAGGATAATGAAGTTGATGAACCAATGGTTTGAATCAGTATGGCCAAGCCTATGTAGAAGGAATTAAGCATTTTGTGAATTAACATTTTTCTGCCTTTTTGTTTCTTTATTTAGAGAATTGAATGCAGTACCCACCTGTCCTGTAGACAAAGAAACAATAAAAGTGCAGGAGGTAAGAAAAGGAATAATTCTGGTAACTGTGGTTGCTTGGACATCCAGCCTGTAGGGGGAAGGGTCTGCAACAGAAGATTAAGTTAAAGTAGGGACAAAGGCAGCTCTCAGCCTTTAAATTAACAAGGGCACTGCTACCTTCATCTCTGGAAACAATGTGCAAGGAAGCTCTGTATTTGGTGATGTTTTGTTGGTGAAATAAGACACTAATGCCTTATAGCTGGAGCTTTTACCTTACACTCCACTGAAATGTTTCAAGATAAAGTTATTTTAGTACTTTGTATTGGGAGTGCTGCCTGAAACTCAGTGGTATGTGGCCTATACCCACAGATTTGGTGGACTCATAAGATGGCTCTGGTCTTGAAATGTACAGCAGAGAATAGGTTTCTCATTCTTTTAATTCCTCCTCCTATTCTGGTTATTTAACAGTATTTAGTTTTAACATAATCTGCCACCTTGCCTATTTTCAGTATAACTAATTAATCCTGCACATTTCATTTTTGTTGGTATTCTTTTTTGTAGGCAAGGTCACACAATGGCTATTTTTTAAGCCACATCCTCTTTGGAATATATTTATTTGGCCCAGAGTGGGAGCATGAGTCTTCCCTGTACCCATGTGTTTCTGCCAGGGTGCATTCACATCCCCCACCCAGCAAGGAACTTGGGTATCAGGTTGTGCCCATCGTTCCGCGTGTTAAGGATGTTGTAGGTATTTCACCCACCATTTTATTCAGTGGATTCACCCTCCCTTTACTGTGTGCACGAGTTGTGGTGGCAACAGTAACACAAAAGAAAGATTTGGGGCCATTAATACAATAGTAATACTTTGTGCTTGTTATAGTGCTTCTCATTTGAAGATCTCAAAAAAAGGCTGACAATCTGCTCTGAGAGCTTAATTTGGCTCTCATCCGACAAGTGGAAGATGCTTATGAGCAGAAGCTAAAAGTATCACCTCTACAACAGCTTCAGCCCAATGCAGGTCCTAGAATGAAAGATCAAAGTTAGCCTCAATTGCAGGTTTCCAAAGCTGCAATACGATAAGTAGCTCAATGCATAATCCATGTAGTCAGCCTGTTTTTATTTCATGTTCAAAGCATCTCACTGTTGTTCTTAGTCTCCTGATATTGTCAGTGATTTCCTTTTACTGCTATTCTCAGTATATGTTTTCAGCATGACATTGTTTGGAACCACACTAGCAGCTGGAGTGGACGCCTCTCATTTAAAAGATTTCTTGTGGTAGGTTGCTGTCCTTTGTGTTCTTAGTGATGCAAGTTCGTATATTTTGTGAATGTAGGTTGCTTCCTTTGCAGGTGTTCAAAGACAATTGCTGTAAAAGAGAAGTTCTCAACTTGCAAGTATTTTGCAAAAATTTTCCTGAATGCAATTCAAAAATAATTCTGGGACGATATCAGGTTAGTATTAAAGTATCTTTATACATATTGGCCCAAATTCTGAAGTCTTTAGTCAAGCAAAACTTTGACTTGTCATAAATTAATTTGCTCTTTCCCCTTTAAACTATTGTCATTAGGTTTCAGAGTTATTATAGCATTGAGATTACTGTAACTAAAGTTTGGTCTAAGTACATACGTCTTGATTTGACCTATTCAGTGTACTACTATATGTAAATGTGAAACTCAAATACTAAGCCAAACCTGTTGCAGTTGTAAGTCCACATCCATTATATTTTAAATAATTGGCTTAATAAGGACTCCTGTTAACACACATCCTTTCTCTTTGTGACAATGTCTCTGTCTTTCAGCTGATTCAGTAAGACAGTACTATATTGGGTCACATTTAGAAGGTTTTCTCTGCTCCTAGGAGAGCGAAAAACAGTAATTTTGTTCAAAAGAAAGTTAAAATTCTGTAGAAACTGAGAGAAAGGAGACTCAAGCATATAGATGCCATGGTGATGGACAATCTATGAGAACCTAGAGAAAGAAGTATTGCTGCTGCTTGCCAGAATACATTGTTTCAGTTTGGTTCCTGTTTGAGATAATAACTGGACAAGAAGTGGAAATCAAAGCAAAGAGTCTCTGAATCTTCAGACCTTTCTCTGAGTTTAATTATGAGCGCCATTACTGGGAAAGTGTTGTTTTGGTTTTCTTTAAATAAACCTATGTAGTGTCTTAATATCTCTAGCAGGCACTTTGGTATTTAAGGGCACAATTAACCATAATTCTAGCCTACTCAATGCATTCTACACTCGTGACTTTTAAAATATGATTGATGGTGTTTTGTTGTTGCATGGCACAGGATCACCTGCAGCAATGCTTATTTGAAAGTGTTCTGTGTACTAATGGTGAATGTCGTGATCAAATTCTTCGGAAAGATTTAAAAGATCACCTAAGTCTGCACTGTAAATTTCGAGAAGAAATATGCCAGTACTGTAATCAATATGTGGTTTCAATTAATTTAAAGGTAAGATTGCGAAAGATTTCCTAAAAGTTCAGCTGTTTAAATTACTGTGAAAAAAGTTCCAAAGCTGCTGTGAGGTTTTATGCGTATGAAACAAAATTCATGTAAGTATCTGAAGAACATATAATACGTGTATTTTATAACAATATTGATAACTGTAGGTACAGAGTTGGATTGAGTTCCACATACATCTGTTCCCTTTAAATTACTTTTTAAAAACAATTAATATTTTTTAAAATATTTTAATATTTTTATTACTGACAAATTAGTAAAAATTTTTGTGTGCATGCTGAAGCCCATGGGCTAAATTTATCTTTTCAGTCCATGGAATTACACAAAGGACAAATTTGGCCTCAAATGTCTAAATCTGTTTTTTGAATATTTCAGCCAAAATGATTTAGTTGTTTCCGAGATCAAAGCAAGGGAAAAGTATGTTGTTTTGCTCATATTAAAAAATTCTGGCAGTATTTCCTTTGAGAGGACCTAGGATGCTGTGCATGTTTTTGAGAGTTGAATTAAGGTTGCACGCGCAACTTTTAATTCTGGCATTTCCTAACTATTTAAAGCTTGATTTTTGCAACCATAACATTATTTTAACATTGGCGGGGGGGATTGGTGTGTTTGTAATTATTTTCTGAATGCCAACAATGTGTGTGTTGATGTAAGTATGTGCTGCTGTGCGGAATATGTATCTTGCCTATTCCTACTTGCATGCACTGTCTGATCTTAAAAAAGAAATGAGTTATTCATGTATAACAAGTCTGGTGTATAAGCCAGTCCTAATCAATCTTTCCCCCACCTCCCTCAGAACCATGAGAAAAATGAGTGTCCTGATTTTCCTGTGCCTTGTCTCCACAAATGTTCTCAGATCATTCTGAAAAAGGAGGTATTTATTTGTTTTTTCACTAACTGCAAGTTGGCAAATTGTATCATTTTGTGAAAACTAGAACTTGCATTGTAGGCCTCACTGGTCCACATTTGGTATGAATTTGCTTCATTTCTCTAGATACTACTTTTGTTTGTTCCTAAAATCGATACATGACCTCATCAAAGCATATCATAGGAATGTGCTGTGCTTTGCAGAGCTTTTGCACATTGCATTATTGTAAATCATCTGTCTCGTTTGTTGACACTGATTAATCAGTCTCCATTGTATGTGACAAATGGTATCTTAACATCACTTTTTGGCCTTTTTGCACCCCTTATGCTGGAGTTTAGGTTCAGTGAATGTATTATTCAATAATGTTATCACTACCTATTTGTTTTGTTAATACTTGCAGATGGATAAGCACTTCTCTGTGTGTCCTGAGGCAGAAGTAGATTGTCCCTATAAACAATATGGCTGTCCTGTACAGGTACTGTAATCTAGACCTCCATTTGTACTGTGATTGCAGTTTGCCTCCAAAAGCACTAAAGGCTGGTAGCCTAAGTAACTATTTTTCTGTTCTCTCACAGTACCTTTCAATGTGATTTAAGATATCAAACTAAGCAGTTGGAGCTGTTCATCTGTTTTTGAAGCATGCAAAGAAACGTTTAACCACTTGCCCCAATAGAAATTTCTATTAACAGCTTTGTTTATCTGCCTTTATTTTTTTTACCCTCCTGCTCCCAGATTAAAAGAGGAAAGCTTGTAGAACATGAGAATGCTGCTCTGAGGGAACACATGCTGCAAATTTTAGACAAGAATTCCAAATTGGAAGAACAGGTAATGAACATATGTAATGAACACTCTTCAACAGAGTGTTTAACTGTTAAAATTAAAGTCCAGGTTGCACATGTGTTGGGATTGGCCCAGCCTCTTCTTTAAAGAATATTAAGATTTTCATCCCACATTGTTCAACCCAGGCAGAAACCTTTTCCAGTGAAGCCAGTAAGCTTCTCAAACTTAATTGCACTGTGACCCCCTTCTGACAACAAAAATTATTATATGACCTCAGCAGGGGGTGGAGTCTGAGCCCTGATGTCCCGGGCAGGAGGGCCAAAGCCAAAGCTGCACCACCCAAGGGCTTCAGCCCCAGATAGGGAGCCTGTAACCTGAGCCCTGCCACCCAAGGGTGAAGCCCTCGGGCTTCAGCCCTGGGCAGTGGGGCTTTGGCCCCGGGCCCCAAAAAGTCTAATGCCAGTCTTGGCGATCCCATTAAAATGAGGTTGCAACCCACTTTGGGGTCCTGACCCACAGTTTGAGAACCACTGAGCTAGACTGAACTCCCACCCCCGCACAGCACCATTGTGTATTCACTGCCACCACTGTCCTTGCTGTTCTTCACTCCACAGTCTCCCTTTAGGGGGAAGGGCTGAGGACATGGCATCCTAAGTTTTGTCTAGGGGTTCAATAGGAGACTGGCCGGGGGGTGGCAAAGATGCAGGTTCAAGGTGCCCCGGGGATTCTCAGGCCATGCCCTATTTACTGGTAGCACCATCCACTGTCTGCAGCCCCTTTCCTCCCAGTGGAGAGGAGGTTGCAGCCACCTTGGAATACACAGCAACCAGCTGCTCTCTACCCCCAAGAGATATTCCACTGTTTGGGACCCAGCACCTGGGGTTTGTATCAGCAGAAGCAGATGTAAACCTTGGAATGAATTCAGACCAATGTCTGTGTGTGTTTAAAAACAAAAGCTCAAAAACAGTAAATGATTCTGAATTCTACAATGTATTTGGAGTATTTGGAGCCAGTGATTCCCCCTAACTCATCTGTTACACTGACTAGGTACCAATAATTTTAGTGCAATGCATTTTTAATCCATCCTAAAACAGTTTGGTTCTCTGTCCCCCTCTAGTGGCTAGGTCTCCTACAGCATTTGAACTAAAAAATCTGGTTCTTTAGCTAAGCCAGGGGTCAGCAACCTTTCAGAAGTGATGTGCTGAGTCTTCATTTATTCACCGTGATGTAAGGTTTCGCGTGCCAGTAATACATTTTAACGTTTTTAGAAGGTCTCTTTCTATTAGCCTATAATATATAACTGAACTGTTGTTGTATGCAAAGTAAATAAGGTTTTTTAAAATGTTTAAGAAGCTTCATTTAAAATTAAATTAAAATGCAGAGCCCCCCTGACTGGTGGCCAGGACCCAGACAGTGTGAGTGCCACTGAAAATCAGCTGATGTGCCACCTTTGGCACCTGTGCTATAGGTTGCCTACCTCTGAGCTAAGCCAATAAAAGCTCATGGTTTTTACACACAGACAGGGATTCCATCCCCACCACTGCCCCATCCAGGGATTTTGGGTTAACGTTTTGAAATAGGAAAATAGTCGCTATATCTAGCTATGTTGGTGCAGTCACATCAATAAACCTTTCCAAGTGTACCTATATAGCTTCCATACGTTTTAATCTATTTCCTGGATGCTTTGGATAGTCTTGAGCTTTCACTCTTCATTTTTCCATTGTTTAGATATCTGACCTATATAAGAGTTTGGAATTTAAGGAGATTAAAATCCAACAGCTAGCAGACACAGTTAAAAAGTGTGAAAAGGATTTCAGACAGTTTGCACAGCTGCTTGGTAAAAACAGCAATTTGATGGTAAACACCCAGGTGAGACATTTACATTATCTTTCTGACAAATTGCTTTTTTATTGCCTGCAATACAGTTATCCAGCAATAGTTGTAATTGATGCCAGGACAATAGCAAACACCATTGTTCAAAGCCATTTATTGCGTGAATTTGGATTAATCTCTGGAGTGAACTGTGCCCCATATATGGATTTAAACCACTATTGTTTTTTAAAGTATAATACATACAGCCTTCCCATTATAACTAATATGGGAGTTCGGTCAGAGTAAGACATGCTGAATAGGACTCAGGGCCAGTTTTCAATTTCAGTTATGCTGGTGTAAATTAGAGTAATCAAATCAGTTGAAATGAAGGTAATAAATGGTGAATGGTAATGAATTAGAAATTGATTCTTAGTGAATGAATGTTGAATTAATCATGAGGAAACATTTGAAGGATTCCAAAGGCAAACAAGGATACTCTTGAATGTAATATGTAGTTAATATTACTATTGTACAAAGACATTTTTAAATCTGAAATGAAATGATTAATTTTATTAACGTGTGTTCATTTCCCTACTCCTGCATTAAACTTGAAGACTCTTGCCAGTCATATTGATAAATCTGCATGGCTGGAAACACAAGTGAGGCAGCTAATACAAATGTCAAACCAGCAGCAAAGTAAATTTGACCTGAGGCCACTGCTGGAGACTATTGAAAATATAAAGCAGAAGATTGCCTTTATGGAGACATATGATCAGCGTTTAGGTATGCTCCGATTTTTTTGTTTTGTATTTTTTGAGTAAAAACTGGTGTTACTAGAGGCTGTGATGTTGTTTATCGGTTTAGATCACTTCCCCATCAACTTGTTTGCACACGTTAGCCTGATGAGGCTCTTCAAGATTAACATCAGCCTTAACAAAAAGCTTAACCAAACTGTGTTGTTGTTTCTGTGATAAATGTCTTTGATATTCATGGATGACAGGTAAACCTTTGCAATAACTTACACTGAATTGCACCCTCTGTCCACCCTTCTTTTACAACCAGAGTTCTTGGTGCACAGCCCTTTGGGTGACAATGTTTGTAACTGCGGTGGCAGTTAACTTCACTGTAGGATAGTTACACCTTTTGATAGTATAGGATTCTGAAGTTAAAAACATTCGTCTGTGTGTGTCAGGGTAAATTTACTACAGGAAGATTACACTTTTTGATAACTTCCACTGTACTTATGTTATGCTGCTATTCATTACCCTGTTGTTTCCTTAAATTCCAGTGGGCTGCTTTTGTTACTGTAGTTTTTAGGTCAGATTCAGGAAATTTATGTACAACAGGGTTTTATGTAAGCTGCTTTTGTGGTGCAGCCTGTAAGGCTCTGCTATTGTAGGACACATGGGGCTTGGTTCTCCTTTCATTTCTATGGTGTTACTCCTCACTCTCACCTGTGAGCTCAGAATTAGGCCCCATAGTGTCAGGTTATTTTTCCTGCTACAACCTGAAAACACTAGCATAAATTATTAGAATAATCAGTGGCACTCACTGTGCTGGAGAATGCAAAAAACACCTATGTCAAAGATGACGCTCCATTCTTGAAAGCTGTGAATTTAACTGACCTAGAGGAATTATGAAAAGTACCTGGAACACAACTGTTTTAATTACAAAGAAATGCTTTTTGAATAAATGACTAGAATACAGATGTATGTTTCAGACAAATCTGAACCAAAACCTCGTATAGCTAAACACACCCAAACCTGAAAGAAGTTGGGATCCAAATCCAAAGTTTGCATCCCTGTCACGTCTCTAAGATGCATGTGTGTCTGCAGCCTTCAAACGGGGGTCTTTTGTGCTGGAATTAAGAGGATTCTCTTGACTCAAAGTATGTTAATAGCAGCAGACTCACTGAAATGGCCAGTGCACAAAGATAATTGTCTTGTGTAATTCCTCTGATTCCCCAGTTATTTCTAAACGCTGGGCTCTAGCCACTTAGTTGTTACTGTCCCCTGGTCTGTAATTCACTTTGTCTCAATGACATTTTTCCCTAACTGGATGTTTCATGTGTCTTCCTTCCCCAGTTGTTTTGGAAGGCCAGTCCACCGAACATGATGTCCATATCAGTATTCACAAAGCACAGCTCAATAAAAACGAAGAGCGGTTTAAGCTTTTGGAGGGCACATGTTACAATGGAAAACTAATCTGGAAAATCATGGACTACAAGATGAAGAAAAAAGAAGCCATGGAAGGCCGCATTGTCTCTATATTCAGCCAGCCTTTTTATACCAGCCGCTGTGGGTACAGGTTATGTGCAAGAGCATATCTGAATGGGGATGGCTCAGGAAAAGGGACGCATGTCTCCCTATACTTTGTAGTGATGAGAGGGGAGTTTGATTCGTTGCTACCATGGCCTTTCAAGCAAAAAGTTACACTTATGCTTCTGGACCAAAGTGGGAAAAAAAATCACATTGTGGAAGTCTTCAGAGCTGACCCTAACAGCAGCAGTTTCAAAAGGCCAGATGGAGAGATGAATATTGCCTCTGGATGCCCAAGGTTTGTGGCGCACGCTGTGCTGGAGAACGCAAAGAACACTTATGTCAAAGATGACACTTTGTTCATGAAGGTTGTTGTGGATTTAACTGACCTAGAGGAATTATGAAGTACCTGGAAGACATGACTGTTTTAATGACAAAGAAATGCTTTCTCTCGGTGACGATTGGCCAATCTCATACAATGGTGAATTGCCACTCGTCCAACCATATTTTTGACTGCATAATAGCTGCTGAGTTGCCAGAGCCACCACCTTTTCTTTCTTTTTTTTCAATGCTGTATTTAGGGGATCCATAAGTCCAGTTTGACGGTGTGAACCAGATCAATGTATTCAAACCAGTATTTTGACTCTGTTCAATATATTTTGGGAGTGAATGCTTGGCTCACATCTCAAGACTGGCATTTTAAGAGGAAACTACAGTAGGCCCTTTGGAACCCAGGCAAGTTTGTGGTTCCAGTCACTTATAAACATCGATAGGGCTCCCATCATAGTGGTGTCTAGGTGCATTTCTTGTGGTTTTGCGAGGGAATCATTTCAACACTGCCTGAATATGAAGAGATGAATCCTGATCCCAGCAGCACCTTGCCTTTAAAAAACCGAGGGAGAAAAGGTAAGCCAGGTAGAAAAAACCTAGCCAGGAATTTCAGAGCTCCTAGTTATTGGAAAGTCTGGATGAAGATGTCTTATAGTTCTGGCCTGCTTACTCAGCTGTGCTGAGCACCCACAAATCCCAGTGAGGTCATTAGTGTCCCCTATGTTCCTGCTTGGTGCTTCGGGCCAGATCCCAATTTGTGATGAGCATCCCCAGTCCCCATTAGAAGTCAGTGGAAGCTGCTGGTGCTTATTGCCTCCCAAGATATGGTCGTTATTAGAGTTCTCAGCCCATCTACTAACCTACAAGAGTAGCAGACCAGTTGAGTCCACTGCTCGAAGGCAGAGGCAAAAGCTCTAAAACTTTTGCTCCTCTGCTGCCTGTGGAGTATTTTTTTTGTGTGCTTAACAGCCCTGCAGTGGCTCAGAACTTTGGAAAACTGCACTTGAAGGGTTCCTGCTAACATGCAGCATTCCACAAAGACAGAGAAAAGACTCACAGACTTTAGGGTCAGAAGGGACCAATATGATAATCTAGTCTGACCTCCTGTACAAAGCAGGCCACAGAACCCTACCTATCCACTTCTATAATAAACCCCTAACCTAAGAGGATGTGTGTGGGGAAGCATTGCTTTAAATTAGGGCTGTTGGTTAATCACAGTTAACTCATGCGATTAACTCAAAAAAATTAATTGTGATTAAAAATCACCATTAATCGCAGTTTTAATCGCACTGTTAAACAATAGAATACCAATTAAAATTTATTAAATATTTTGGATGTTTTTCTAAATTTTAAAATATATTGATTTCAATTACAACACAGTTTACAAAGTAGACTGCTCACTTTATATTGTTTATTACAAATATTTGCACTGTAACAATGGCAAACAAAAGTTTTTCAATTCACCTCATACAAGTACTGTAGTGTAATCTCTGTATCATGAAAGTGCAACTTACAAATACAGAATTTTTTTTGTTTGTTACATACCTGCACTAAAACCAAAAAAAGTGTAATACTTCAGAGCCTACAAGTCCACTCAGTCCTACTTGTTGTTCAGCCATTCCCTAAGACAAACAAGTTTGTTTACATTTACAGGAGATAATGCTGCCCACTTCTTGTTTACAGTGTCACCTGAAAGTGAGAACAGGCGTTCACATGGCACTTCTGTAGCTGGCATTGCAAGGTCTTTACGTGCCAGATAGGCTAAACATTCGTATGCACCTTCATGCTTCAGCCACCATTCCAGAGGACATGTTTCCATGCTGATAATGCTCGTTAAAAAAATGTGTTAATTAAATTTGTGACTGAACTTCTTGGGGGAGAACTGTATGTCTCCTGCTTTGTGTCACCTGCATTCTGTCATATATTTTATGTTATAGAAGTCTCGGATGATGACCCAGCGCGTTTATTTTAAGAACATATTTTTACTGCAGAGTTGACAGATCACAAAGAAGGCACCAATGTGAGATTTCTAAGGATAGATACAGCACTTGACCCAAGGTTTAAGAATCTGAATTGCCTTCCAAAATCTGAGAGGGATTAGGTATGGAGCATGCCTTCAGAAGTCTTAAAAGAGCAACACTCCAATGCAGAAACTACAGAACCCAAACCAACAAAAAAGAAAATCAAACTTCTGCTGGTGGCTTTTGACTCACATGATGAAAATGAACATGCGTTGGTCCACACTGCTTTGGATTATCATCGAGCAGAACCCATCATCCGCATGCACACACGTCCTCTGAAATGGTGGTTGAAGTATGAAGGGACATGTGATTCTTTAGTGCATCTGGCATGTAAATATCTTGCGACGCCAGCTACAACAGTGCCATGCAAACATTGTGAACAAGAAGCGGGCACCATTATCTCTGCCTAATGTAAACAAACTTGTTTCTCTGAGTGATTGGCTAAACAAATAGGACTGAGTGGACTTGCAGGCTCTAAACTTTTAGATTGTTTTATTTTTGAATGCAATTATTTTTTGTACTTTATTCTACATTTCTAAGATCAACTTTTATGATAGAGATTGCACTACAGTACTTTGTATTAGGTGAATAGAAAAATACTATTTTGTACAGTTCAAATATTTATAATAAAAAATAAATATAAAGTGAACACTGTACACTTTGTATTCTGTATTGTAATTGAAATAAATATATTGGAAAATATGGAAAACATCAAAAATATTTAAATAAATTGTATCTTGTTATTAACTGTTCGATTAATCGTGCAATTAATTGTGATTTTTTTAATCGCTTGACAGTCCTACTTTAAATAAAGAATGAGCTTTTCAAAAGTGCTCCATGCACAGCAGCCCTCAAAAGGAATTGCTAGTTGCTGAGCACGTCTGGAAGTCTGACTACTTCATTTATTAGTATTTATATTACCATAGAGTTTGTGGCTGTTGTCACAGAGCAGGACCCCTGCTGTGCTAGGTGCTGTACAAACACAGAATATAAAGCCTGTGTCTGCCCCAAAGAGCTCACAATCTAGGGGCCTAACTGGGAGCTGAGGTCTCATGAAAACCCAGCCCCAACTGTGGGTACTCTGCACTTTAGGAATTTGACCCTCATTTCTTTCAGGCTTTGTTTTGCAGCTCAGATGAAGTGAGACAGCTGGGAATTTTGCTCTGAGTTCCCTCTCCATTGCAGGTGAATGTATGCCTGGGTATGGGTTTTGGGGAGAAACTGGCTGTGTAAACAAGCCAAGTTCAAACACTGCGGATTACAGGAACAACTATCAAGGAAGGAGTGGGGACAAGTGCATGTGTGCCTTGCAAAAGCTTTATGGACACTTTTAAGAAGGCTCTCATTGTGCATCCATAATCATTTTGTGGGTACAAGTAATAGAATATAGATGTCTGTCTTCGCTTGCAAATCAGAGATAGCTAGATATGGAAATGTAATTAGTTGCTCCTGCAGCCCAACAGTGGGGACAAACTTAGAGGCTCTTCTGAAAAGGCAGCAAGACATCAGGAAGAATTTGGAGTAAGCTTGTGGCAAGAGGACAGAAACCAAAGTGGAGCAAAGACTTTAGGGAACTAGGTAGAAAATGCAGGAAAAGGACAAGAATGAGTAAAATCACAAATGTGCCCTGACATTTCATATAAAAATCTTAATATAGGCTGAATGCTGTAGCTTTAGGTAATTGGCATAAAACATGATATTTTTGCCTTCACTGTCTTAGATGAAATTTCCAGACTGGTAGAAATTTAACTTCCAGTGTTCTCAGATGGATTATGAGACATGGTCCAGATAGGCATATTGTTAAAATTGGAAAGTTCTCCCTACATGCTGCTATGTTTCCACATCTTAGTGGTATATTTCTATTTCGATGCTACTGTGGTACTGTGCCAGTATATACTGGGCCACTGTGGGGATTATAGATGTTCCCAGGGACAGATGCTATGGGCCAAATTCTGTTATCTGTTGTACAACTGCAGTTCTCACTGAGTTTAATAGCTGTTGCACCTGTACTAGAGAGCAGGATTTGATCTTATATCTTTAATACTTTGTTTTGAAAAGAATGGGCGTGTGTTTAAAAAGATGCAGCATGCTAGAACTTTGTGACTCAACAGGGTGCATTAAAGTGGATCTAATGTTACTGTAAAAAAAAAATCAACATCTGTGCTGTAACTTTCAAAATTATGTAATATGAATAATGACTACTAGGACTGATGCAAGTGATACCTACCACCTGTTTCCATAAAACTCCTAGAATGTTAGTAGTAAAATACAGAAAAGTATTATAGAACTCAGAGAGTGGGAGGATGGGAGGGCATGGTCTGGACTTGAGCAAGTCACTTAACTCCCTCAGCCTCTATTTCCCCAACTGTAAAATGGGGATAATACTTGCATCACAGGGGTGTTAGAATTAATTAGAAGATGTTTGTGCAGTGCTTTGAGCATGCAAAGAACTAAGTATTACTAGAACTCCATTTCAAATGGTTAGAGTAGGTGATGGTTTTGTGATGTTGACAAATGTTTAGTGTGTTCTTGGACAGATTTTGAAGCATGTTAAACCTTCATCCAATCCATAATGCAATCTCTCATTCTCTAATTGTTGACTATATTTACTTATTTCCCATGAATATAGTTTTTAAAAATAATTTAAAGAAATATATGCTGAAGCACAAGCAACCCATTTTGGGTTTATGGTAACAGCTTCCTTTTTAAAGCTCCTTTTATAAAGCATTTGCTCAGTGAATTACATTTTTAAGGGTGATCGCATTTTAATCAACTTATTTATAAAAGCAGTTGAGAGTTGGGATTTTGTTTTTTCAGATGTTTTTACTTCTTATAACGTGGAGTTTAGATATCATCCTGTTCCTAGTAAGCAAAAAATGTTGCATAGCATAGATGTTATAGAAAAGACAAGTTGTAACTTGCATGGAAAACACCAAAAACTTTTCAATGCGAATGTATATTTAACCTAATGAGTATACGATATTTCTGCAGCAATATGTGGTATGTTTTTAATGTATTTATTGACCAGTTTTTAGCCTTTTTGGATAACTCTTTACTAATATATTGTGATTTTTCTATCCCATTGTCATACCTGTACCTGTAAAATACGTAAAAAATAAACTGAACTTCACCATCCTTCTAAAGTGGTTGTGGCGTTAACAATACTTCAGCCGGAATTTTTAAACAGTTTTTACAGAAGAGAATGGGATACTGAATAGCTATTTGCATCCCAGAGTTTTTGCTATGGACCCAAGAAAGGACACTCCTTTGTATTACAAAGAAAATGCAAAGCACCTTATTTATGTAAGGGTCTTACGTATGTTAACATCCTAAAGCAGCTGCACATACCAGTTTATAATTCACACTACACTACACTACACAACTGCCAACACTCAAGATTTAGTCGGGGTCTATAGTACAAGTCATGGACAGGTCCCAGGCCATGAATTTTTGTTTACTGTCTGTGACAATATATATCTCCAGATCAGTGGCACAGCTATGGGCACCCGCATGTCCTGTAGGAGAACACTTCAACCTCCCTGCCCACACTATAGCAGACCTTAAGGTGGCCATCCTGCAGCAAAAAAACTTCAGGATTAGACTTCAAAGAGAAACTGCTGAGCTTCAGTTCATCTGCAAATTTGACACCATCCGCTCAGGATTAAACAAAGACTTTGAATGGCTTGTCAATTACAGAACCAGTTTCTCCTCCCTTGGTTTTCACACCTCAACTGCTAGAACAGGGCCTCATCCTCCCTGATTGAACTACCTCATTCTCTCTAGCTTGCCTGCATATATATACCTGACCCTGGAGATTTCCACTACATGCATCTGACGAAGTGGGTATTCACCCACAAAAGCTCATGCTCCAAAGCGTCTGTTAGTCTATAAGGAGCCACAGGACTCTTTGCTGCTTTTACAGATCCAGACTAACATGGCTACCCCTCTGATACTAAGGTACACTGTCCAATTTGGCATGCAATGCGTTTTGCCAAAGAATGTAATTTACATGCATGGGAGAAAGTGCAGCAGGAAACGCAACTAACATCTGTATACAAGAAAGGGTGGGGCTTGCTTTATTGCCAGGCTCCCAGAGATCAGATTTTTAGTGGTGTCAGTAGACGTCACTTTCACTCCTCGCGCACAAACACTGCCACCCCGGATCATCGACGTGTGCGGCCAAACGCAGAAAAGCGAGAAGTTAGGGCGACCGAAGGCTGCTGCTAGGGTGGCGATGCTGGTCACAAAGCTTAACTTCAGCAGCGAGTGTCGCTCCCTCGCAATCCCGGCCTGTCCTCGCCGCCGGGAACATGTACCTAGGTCAAAACGGGGGGAGGCGGTGCCGGCTTAAAAACAAACGTGGGACTGCACACGCCAGTCCGGTTGTGGGAGCGGAGCTGAGCGCAGCGCCGAGGCAGCCCCGGGGCGAGCGCTGGAGGAAGCGCTGCCCGCCGCGGCTCCTGCCCAGCCCTGCAAGTGGCTGCCGGGGTGTGGGACAAACCCCCGGGAGGAGCGATCTCCCAGGGCGGGGGGAGCTCAGCTGACGCACACGCGCCGAGCGTTGAGTTACGAACCTACATGCTCATTTACATACGGCGCGCGCCCGTTGATTTATCCTCATTAGCTTCTGAGACAGGCCGCGCAGAACGTGGCAACCGTGACCCCGCCCCCTGCGTTGGGCGTGGCCCCCTGCAGCTGCTCTGCTGGGCGGGGGCTAGCCGCACGCACCATGTGCGAGGTAAGCGCGGGGGGGGGGCCTGCACATAGGTTGTCCCATTGGGAGACACTCAACTGCTCTGAACTCAGGCCCGTCGGCCGCGGATCTCCCGGATGTAGCCCCTGTTCCCTTCCGGTCGGGTCAGCCTTGTGCTTCCGGGTAACGGGGACGCTGGCCGCTAAGGTGGGGAATCTGAGGCGGACGTGGGCCCTGGTAAGTGCTAGGCGCGGCGCAGCGCGGGCGCCCGGGAAGCAGCGTCTCCTTCCTCTCTCCCCGGCCGCTGTCTGCCCCGCTTCTCCCGCCCTTTCCCGCGCGGCGCTACACCGCCCGCCCCGCCCAGCCGCGGCCCCGCTCGGCACTCGCTGCGGCCGATGGCTTCCCGCGGGAGCTCCCTGCTGGCCGCCCGCAGGGAGAGGGAGCGAGGCGTGGCGCTGTCTCCGGGCCGCGGCCCTGGCAGAAGCTCCCCCAGGTACATCGCGGCGGGGGGTGGGGGGTTCACTTACCCGCCCCGCTCTGCCTGGAACCTCTGTGGCTCCCGCCCCTGTTCAAAACGCCTGGCCCAGACCCCGCCACATCACGCGGTTGGCTTAAAAACCGTGAGCTGTAGCGAGACCCCGGGGCGCTGGAGCAATGTGTGCAGTGGGGCTGGTGTGAGCCAGGGACCCGAGCCGTAAACCCCGCGCAGGGTGGAAACCACGCCCGGCAGGCGTGTTGCGGCGTCCCTAGTTCCAGCCCCTGGGGATAACGTGGGGCAGGGGTTCTCTGCTGCCTTCTGCTCTCCGCAGCCTCAGAGGGCGCTTGGGGCCGCGGTTTTCTCTACCGCCCTAAGCAGCAGAAACTTGCTTTTTTAATGGAAGCTGAGAATCTCCTGTAATAACCTGACTCCCGGAGCTGGGGTTTTAAGTAATAGACCAACTGTTCCTAGAGTTGGCCACATGGTGGTTCTGCATATCACTGACTTGCTCACTAATCTTGAGGTGGTTGATAAGCGTCCTCAAGTGCTGGTCGTTCAAGGACAATCTTTGCCCTAACAATAAGGGATTGAAAGAGAGATGTATATCCCTCCCCAGAGCTAATCTTGCTGACTCCACGTGCCTTTCGTCATTACTCTCATACACTGAGGCTCACAGTTGTGACCCACACAGTGTGATGCTGTGCATAATAGCATGTGTTGGGTTAAGCACATTTTTAACTTTCAGAAGTCATCTCAGAAATCAATGTACATGTGCACGTGCCTCTGCAAATTAACCTGCACTGTGTATTAGGTAGCCTAGCAAAGAAGAGTATTTTGACTTCCTTTTGGTTTTCTGATATTTTTCAGGATTGCACTTGTACATATGCCACTGTATTCAGTCTTTTGAATAAAATTTATAATAAATGCTGAACATCATAATCTTTTTAGTTCCCTGGCCCTAAATTTTATGGTTAAAAACTGAAGAAAATGAAAGATTTTAGAGTAGGTTCATTTTTGGACGTGAAATGTTTAACTTAGCCTGATTGTGCCTGTCTTTTTTAAGGTGTGTAAGGTTATTCATGCTGTGATCCCTTTGGCATTAGATCATCTGATGCAGAGAGTAGTTTTAATGCAGAATTAATTTGTTGTCATAGGCTTATATCGTGCTCATAGCAGTTTTTCTCCTTTTGAGATTTTTTTTAAATGATTTTAATTTGCATGAGATTTTAATTTAATTATTTCTATAAAGTTGCATTTAAGTGATGCTATCAACATATTGCATTGTTTCCTCATCCCTTCAAAGTCTTCGGGAATTTAAATGGATTAAATAAATTTCCATGTCTATCTCCTTGTAGCACTGTCTAAAAAGTTTACATGACATAATCATTCACTTATAGTATTCATATATATGTCGTTTTGAAAAGTAGGTAAGTATTAGCCTCATTTTATATTTTGCAGACACCACAGACTTGTCTACACAGGGTTTTAGTCCACAGCAACTTTACTTAGTGTGCATTCAAGTGACTTGTATCCATACAATTCATTCTGAAAATGTATTAAGTTCATTGTGTATTGAGTTAGTGGACTAATGTATATGTGTGTGCTCCACCCATTTCCTCTAGCTCGGCAGTCTGCAAACTGCTACCCCATATTGCTTTGCATGATGCCAGGACAGGTTGTCTCTTTACCTGTGTGCCATCCACTACTCTGAGGTCATGTTGACTGGATATCGCATAGCATGGATGTTTTGCTGTAATCTCCTACCATCTTAAGAGCCGAACACTAAGTACTAATGACCTGCACTGAAACAGCTATGAATGGAATCATAGAAGTATAGGACTGGAAGGGATCTCAATAGCTCATGTAGTCCAGTCTCCTGTGTGATGGGTTACTCTCTCCTCACACTCTGTACCACTGAGCCTGCCTGTTCCACCAACCTGGGCTCCCTTAACGCTGTTCTGCTGAGCCAGGCCCTCAAGCCTCCTCCAGCACACACGCAGGTAGGGACACACCCAGCTGCAGAAAGACACAGACACTGAAATCAGCTCTGCATGGGAAGGCTTCAGCTAAGGAATTGCCCAGCACTTAAGTGCACACCCCCTCTAAAGTGTAAACCCAAAATTATATTGTCTTGTGCTGCACAGAGGACTATACAGCAAAAGCTCATGAAACTCACCCCCTCCTTCAATGTGGGGGAAGCACAGCTCTTTCTTCCCCCTCCACCCCCATTATGAATTCCACAAACTCGTTTTAGAGAAAACAAAAACAAGTTTATCAGCTACAAAAGATAGATTTTAAGTGATTATAAGGGATAGCAAATAGATCAAAGCAGATTACTGAGCAAATAAAACAAACTAAGCTTAATACACTAGTAAATTGGAGATATATCAGTCTCCTAGAACTGGAAGGGACCTTGAAAGATCATCGAATCTAGCCCCCTGCCTTCACTAGCAGGACCAGTTTTTGCCCCAGATCCCTAAGTGGCCCCCTCAAGGATTGAACTCACAACCCTGGCTTTAGCAGGCTAATGCTTCAGAGGTGGTGTGCCGAGTCTTCATTTATTCACTCTCATTTAAGGTTTCGTGTGCCAGTAATACATTTTAATGTTTTTAGAAGGTCTCTTTCTATAAGTCTATAATATATAATTGTTGTATGTAAAGTAAATAAGGTTTTTAAAATGTTTAAGAAGCTTCATTTAAAATGTAGAGCCCGCGGACTAGTGACCAGGACCTGGGCAATACAAATGCCACTGAAAACCAGCTTGTGCGCTGCCTTCGGCACCTGTGCCATAGGTTGCCTACCGCTGCAGTAAAGAAACTGGTTACAGGTAGTCATTTCTCACATTAACTGTTGTTTTAGGCATTTCTTTCACAAGCCAGACACCTTTTTCAGCCTGGGCTCAGCCCCCTCCCCCCCCGTCCTTGTTTCTTAGATCTTTTCAGCACTCATCCTGAGTGGGTATTGAGTGAGGAATGAACACTGATTAAGTCACTCCCCTGTCTTAAATAGGTTTGACATATGGCAGGAACCCTTTGTTTGCCACTGAGGTTCCCACACCCCTCAGAGGAAAAATATTGGTATTCTATGATGGAGTCCAGTACCATGATCACATGAACCTGCAGTGTCAAAGCAGCTGTGAGTCAGAAGCCGTTTGTTGCATCCCAAGCAGCTTCTCAGGAAGAAGGGAGATTAGCATCTTCAAAGTCCTATTGTTCTCCCTAATGGCCCATCCAGACTGATTGCATTCTGTCTCATGGGCATTCTGCAGGTGTAAGCCCACTTGTAATTGTTACATAGTCAATATTCCTAACTTCAGATACAGAAATGATAGATGCATACAAATAGGATAATCATATTCAGTACATCATAACCTTTCCAATGATACACCCATCTTGCATAAAATACATCTTAGATATGCTATAATCATATTATAACAATATTTCTATGAAGAATATGGGGCATAGTGTCACACCCTGCACTCAAGGTAGGACTAAGTAATAACTAGACCACCTGTCAGGAATGTTCTTAAAAACCTCCAGTAACACAGATTCCACAACCTCCCTGTCCATTTGTTGCAGTGCTTAACTACCCTGAGAGTTAGAAAGTTTTTCCTAATGTCCAGCCTAAACCTCCATTGCTCCAATTTCTGCTCATTGCTTCTTGTCCTATCCTCAAAGGTTAAGAAGAACAATTTTTCTCCCTCGTTCTTGTAGCAACCTTTTATGTACTTGAAAACTGTTATCCTGTCCCTCCCCCTCTCCCCTCCCCCCAAGTCTTCTCTTCTCCAGACTAAACAAACAGTTTTTTCAGTCTTACTCATAGGTTATATTTTTTTGTTCTCCTCCTCTGGACTTTCTCCGATTTGTCCACATCTTTCCTGAAATTTGGCACCCAGAACGTGACACAATTAAGTTAAACCTAATCAATGTGGAATAGCATGGAAGAATTATATCTCATGAGAATTATATCTCATGTCTTTTTTACAACCCTTCTGCTGAAACATCCCAGAATGATTCCCCTCTCCCCCTTTTTTTTTTTTTTCAACAGTGTTACATTGTTGACTCCTACTTAGCTTGTGATCCACTATAACCCCCAGATCCCTTTTTCCTAGGCAGTCATTTCCCATTCTGTGTGTAATTGATTGTTCCTTCCTAAGTGGAATACAATGCATTTGTCCTTATTGAATTTCATCCTGTTTACTTCAGACCATTTCTCCAGTTTGTCCAGATCAATTTGAATTTTAATTCTGTCCACTTGTAACTGCTTTCAGCGTGGTGTCATTCACAAACTTTGTAAATGTACTCTCTATGCCATTATCTAAATCAGTAATACTCAGACTGAGGCGCTCACAAGCGGCAAGTGGCTGTCTCTCCCCTGTGGCTCTTTGCAGCATATGATATTAAAACACTCTGATTTAATTATTAACCAGTCAGGATTCTTTTACTATGCTATTAACCAGTTGTAGTTGATAAAAATAAGTGTACATTTTGCAGTGAGAGAACAGTAAATGAAACAGTGAATTCACAGTACTATGGCTCTTCTGGGTAATATTGATCATTGGTTTGCTCCTTAACCACTGAGCTCTGAGTATCACTGATTTAAATAATTTGTGAGGATATTGACTAGAACTGGACCCAGAACCGATCCCTATGGGCAGGGATTTGGAGCAATCAAATTTTTGAATTTCTCTGTTCCGCTTTTGCTCCAGCTCTGGGCGAAAACCTACTGGTCCGTGCTCCAGCTCCGGGCTCCACTCCAAAGCCTTGCCTGTGGGACCCCACTCAATATGCCCTTCCAGCTTGACTATGAACCAGTTGTGACTACTCTATAGGAACATTTTTCCACCTTATAGTAGCACCATCTAGACTATGGTTACACTTGCAGCTGTACAGCGCCGGGAGTTAAATCTGTCTTTGTACAGCTGAGCAGGGAAAGCGCTGCAGTCTGTCCACACTGACAGCTGACAGCGCACTGTCGTGGCCACATTTGCAGCATCTGCAGCGGCATTGAGAGCAATGCATTATGGGCAGCTATCCCAGCATTCAAGTGGCTGTAACGTGCTTTTCAAAAGGGGGGGTGGGGTGGAGTGTGACCGGGAGTGTGGGGGAGAGACAGAATGGATTTTTGGAGATGACACTCTGTCAGCAGCTGCCTTGCAAGTTCCGACCCACTCCCCCACCCCCTCTCACTCACTGAAAGCAAACAGCAGCTGATAAGCAGCCTCCCCAAAACAGACCCCCCACGCTCCCTCCCTCCTGCGTGCGATGCCGCTTCTATCCTCAAGCCCCCTCCCTCCCCCCCTCTTCAAGCAAACACTAGCTGTGGGCGTTCCAAAGGGAGCCTGCCTGCCTCTGCTCATTCACAGCAAACAGTAGCTGTGTTTGTTTTTTGATAAGCAGCTTGGGGAGCCTGGAGTTCACAACAAAACAAAAGAGAGGTATCGCAACAAAACAAAGAATAATCTTTATTTAAAAGGATTATGGGAAGCTTCTGGAGGTCAGTTACAGCGTACTAAGATTATTTGTTGTTTACACTGGCACCCCAGCGCTGCAGCAGCAGCGCTATACTCCTTATTCCTCTCGCGGAGGTGGAGTACAAGCAGTGCTGTAGCCAGGGAGATACAGCACTGTATGTACCTTGCCAGTGTGGACAGGGAGTGAGTTACAGCACTATAAAGACACCAACAGCGCTGTAACTCTCAAACGTATATATTTCCCTAGCTTGTTTATGGGAATTAAGTAAGAGTAAACCGTACAAAAATGAACCACTTCATGTTCTTGTGAATTAATTTCAAATTTAAAGATCTCTTAATGTAAACTGCTTTAAAATCAGAATGCACTAGAAAGTGGAAAACTATGAGTTTAAAACAAAACAATTTTGTGTATGTCAGATGAGAATTTTAGAGTACAGATTCTGTATATTAGAATCATAGAATTTAAAGATGGAAAAGACCTATTAGATCATCCAGGTCATCTTCCTGCTGATGTAAGATTGTGCTGTAGGGAACATTTTCTTGTGTTATGCATGGCTGTTAAAGGTAACATGGCACTTTTTGGTGAGAGAGAGAGTGTTTTCCCTGGTATCCTAGTCAAAATTCCCCCTCTCTATGCCACTGTTCAGCAATGTGATATGTACTGTCTGCTGAGTGCTCCACACCAAAGGTGGTTGCATTTCAGTGGTTTTATGTTGTATTTAGCATGTGAAGCCCTTTGTGGTGAGGCTTCTGGCTAGAAGGCAGTATATAGTGTGGGGTTTTTTTTAATTATGTACAAACTTAGATGTCTGCAAAATTGGTTTTAAAATGTGCTTTGAACAATGACATGCGTGTAGTTTCACAGAATTTTTCTGATTTAATCAAGGTACAACAGTCTTAAATTAACTTACACACTAATATATATGTGTATGTATGATATGAATATAAAAGTGATGAGTATGAATGCAATTTTTGTGTGACATATGTATGTATATATACATCCATACCTACAGTACTTGGGATTTTTTTTGTGTGGTTCCTGCCATAGCAAGATTAGACCCTACACCAGGGGTAGACAACCTATGGCACCCATGCCAAAGGTGGCATGCAAGCTGATTTTCAGTGGCACGCACGCTGCCTGGGTCCTGGCCACTGGTCCAGGGACTCTGCATTTTAAATTAATTTCAAATGAAGCTTCTTAAACATTTTTAAAATCTTATTTACTTTACGTACAACAATAGTTTAGTTCTATTTTATAGACTTACAGAAAGAGATCTTCTAAAAATGTTAAAATGTATTACTGGCATGCGAAACCTTAGATTAGAGTGAATAAATGAAGACTTAGCACACCACTTCTGAAAGGTTGCCGTCCTCTGCCCTACACCCATGTTTCGTCCTGGTGTAGTTTGATTTTTATCTTTCTTCCTCCATCTAAATAATAGGAATTGATCATGGAAACGTTCCCTGATCTCAGCTACCATTGTACATGTATGTTTCAAAGAGAGCCTTTTTGGTGATATTCATGTATATTTCTTTTCAGTAGATATGGATAACAGACATGATGAGAAATGTGGAACACCATGCGCTACATCACAAGAAGAGATGAAAGTCAGAGGTGGGAGTCATGAAATCAAACTTTAGTCTAGGACAATAGCTGCTGCAGAAAGACTCTCATTATTTATATGCTATGCTTTGCATGAGTAAAAATGTTTGATTGCATTGCTTGGCATTGTCATTAGCTAACTTATGTTGGAAATGACAGAAGGCAAGGACAATGGTTTTATTTTATTTTTTTAATGGCTTCACCAAATCTTGTCTTAAATTTTAATTTCTATAAAAATGTGCCTTCAGAGCTTAAGTTATTAGCTTGTGTGTTGTCACTATTTGAAACCTAATGAACGAGGCCTTATATTCTCCTAAGGGAAAGACAAGAGAAAGCGAAAACGCAGCCGAAGCAGATCATCATCCATTTCATCAACATCGTCTGCTGGTACTACTACTACATCCTCCTCGTGCTCTTCATCAAGATCTTCCTCTTCTTCAAGCAGCAGAAGCAGTTCAAGTGGCAGAGGTAAGTTGTCATTATTGCCCTTGAGTGTGTATTTACTCATTCTAACAGTGCTGCTACACATATTTGAAACTTACTTTAAATGTAGTTTAGTTACCAGGAAATAACTGTACAAGTTAGTGCACAGCCTTTGCTGTCTTTGTTTCTTGAGACTGTTTTCCTGTAACCACTTCCTGTAGCTACTCAGGCTCCTCTTTGCACAGTGCATGTGCTGTCATTTAAATTAACAAATCAAAACTAGAAATAAAAAAAATTCTTTTCACTCAAAGCAACAAGTAAGATCTCAAATAACATTGTGTACATATAAAATGTTTTGAAACAAAACAATTGAAATTTGTTTCTACTTTGCCTGCCTGTCCAGACCAAAGTTAGTTTTTTGATTTAATCTGAATTTTGGGCTCAATCCTACAAACGCTTAAAGCTGTGACGTTTACTCATAGGACTAGTCCCACTGAAGTCAATGGGACTGCACTCATGAATAAAGTTGTGGCTCGAAAGCTTGTCTATCTCACCAACAAAAGTTTGTCCAATAAAATATATTACCTCATCCCCCTTGTCTTTATGATTAAGTTAAGCAGATATGTAAATATTCTTTGACTAGGTGTCCCTATGGATGCTCCACTTTAGGTGTCTGTGTGCTTTCAATCAGAGATCTTTGGTAGTAATGTCTGTGGGGTCCACATCTGCACCATGTACATCCCCGTGCTCCAATCCGAGAGCGTACAGAGGAGAGTCGACCCGCCACTATTCCAGTTCCTTCTCAACAACTGCAACTAGAAATGCAGCATTGCGGTATCTGTTAGCTTCATAGTTTTAGCTAGCTGACTTATTTTAGTCTTACTTCTTTTAATATTTTTTTATTAATTTCCCAAACATGGTGTGTGCTTTTGGGGTCCCCCCCTCACTCCTCCACACCTGTCCTTGGCCTCTCCTTATCTTCCACCTTCTCTGTTGTGGGGTATGCCCAAAATCTCAGGCTGAAAACCCTGCCAGACCTGTAATAGGTCTCTTTGCCTTAGTGATGGACATTCCAGCTGTCTTAGGGCCGCATGTTCCATCTAAGTGCAAGGTCTGCACTGGTTTTAAGAGCAGGTCTAGGAATCTGAGGGACAACAGGCTCAATCTTCTCCCCAGGAAGCATTCCTTGAGACCTGCTACCACTGCAGGCCCCCTTGTATTTTGACCTCAGACAACCTGAGTGCCCTGGCAACTTTCACAGCTCTGACTCCAATGAGCGGAGACCTGGGAACAGCTTCAGAGGGTCTAAGAAGAGGGAGAAGTCGTCCCCGAAATCAGGTAGCAAGTATACCTTGCGTCTGATATGGGTACTGCTGTGGTTCCTACATCCTCAAAGATTATCTGCAGCATAGTGCTCTGAGAAATCTCTCAGCAAACAGCCTCACTAGACACTGACACGGGTACCCGTCTGAGTCCTCCAGTCACTAGGGACTCCATGAAGAAACTGTCTTTGACCGTGGCCCACTTCTACAGGTAATAGGCGAAAGGACCATATGCATCGTCCAGCTGTACCATCCCTGGTAACATCAGCTTCATCCTAGCCAGCCTCACGGTGCTCTACTTTGTTGATACCAACGAGGTTCCTTTTGCAAGAGGATCTTTGAGTGTTGGAAGAACCTGAATCGCATCTACTGAGCTGTATGAAGAGAGATCTTCTGAAAGTACTGATGTATAGCTTCCTTGCCCCAGAGTGTCACCACACCTGTAGGCCTTGTCTGCATTACACAGTTCTGTCATCAAAAAGCAGCTTTCCTCGGCAAAATGACGATGTACACACAGCAATGCGCGTCCCATCAATTTTAACTCTCCTGCTACGCCACTGACATAAAACCACCTTGACAAGAGTCATAGAGCCTTTTGTGATGAAGTTAGAGCGATGCAGTGCCAATGTGGACACTGCGCTTGCTTATGTTATCCTAATAGGTCTCCAGGAGGTGTCCCACAATGGTCAGCAGTTTGAACTTTGCCAACCTGCAGGTCTGCAGGCATGTGCCTCTCTCCCTTTTAAAGCCCCAGGAATTTTTGAAATTCCTGTTCCTGTTTACTCGGCATGGACAGCTCACATAGCAAATGCACAGCTGACCATGCTGACTTTCTGCAGTAAATGCACTCCTGCCCTGGAGTACACTGGAGTTGCTGGGTTTGGGGGGCAAGGAGGCTGAGCAGTCACAGCTCCACTCCAACTGTAGGAACTCTGATACCTGCGGGCAGATTGCTTGTGGCACGCAGGAGAAGGGGCACAAAAAGGACATGCAGCAGTGCCATGCTAAGATCTAGGAGCTGAGGCAGGTGTACCAGAAGGCAAGGGAGGCAACTGTCGCTCTGGTGTGGCGCTGAAGACATGCAACTTCTACCAGGAGCTGCACACTATCCTCAGTGGTGACCCTACCTCCACCACCAAGAGTCCCTTGAATACTTTGGGGGGGGAGGGGACTGGAGGGTGCAGCCAGCAAAGTCAACCCTGGGGATAAAGTGATGGACAAGGAAGTGAAGCTGGAGGAGGATGAGAGACCTGCAACAGGGTCAGCCGATGGCCTGGCAAGTCGAGCCAGGACCTCCTTTTTGACTCTGGAGGAGTCTAGCCAGTCCGAGCACTCCGTCTGTGGCATGCCTGATGCAGGGAAGGGGAGCTCTGGTAAGTACTCATTTTGCTTTGATACTGCGTGGTGACAGGAGGTTGAGCTCTGCTTTATTTTGTTACATGATAAAAGTGGGATAAGGGATAGAAATTAACAACACTAGGTACTCTCTGCACCTGCTTCTCATTACCCTGTGCAGCTATGCAGTGGGCGCCCTGCGGAAAAGTTTGTTAATGCACACCAGGATGTCCTGGGAATCCTCCATAGTGATTTCTAGGAGACTTTCCTGGCAGTACTCTGCAATCCTCTGCCGAAGATTCCTCGGCAGAACTGCTTTGTTTCTTCCCCCGCTGTAGGAAACTTTGCCACGCCAATCGGCAGTTACTTCTCCAGGAACCAAAGCAAGCCACAGGCGAGCAGCATACGGACCCGGTCAGAAGCTGCATGCATGCAGGAGATGCACCCTTGCATCCTTGGTTACCCTCAGGAATGAGATATCAGCTTTGATCACCCCTGCCTGTGAAAAATAGTGCCAGTATTCAGAGTAGTGTTCCTAGGCGCTTGTAGTGATACCCTTTGTCCCATCTTGCCCCTTCCGTCTCCCTCCCTTCTAGGCCAAACTCACCATGTTTTGGGCTCTCGCTGTGCTGTGGTGCTTGCTAAGGGAAAGTGAGAAAGAGGTGTAAGTAACTGTTATGATTCAAGGCTGTGAGTGCACTCACAATACTACGTCTGTTTGTTTCTTTTCCTTCTGCAGATGTGCCCTTGAGGGCCACCTCCTACGCACCGGCGGAGCGCCTCCATCAGATAAGGAGGCGAACCAGGAGGAGTAAGGAGGACATATTTAGAGAACTGCTGCAATCAACCGATGCTGCAGACAGCGAGAGCAGAGCGTGGAGAGAGACGATCAATGAAAAACTTAGAATGGATAGCCAGGAGAGGAGACAGGGGCAAGAACGGATGATAAAGCTGATGGAGGACCAAACAGAAATGCTGAGGTCGCTGATTGCACTGCAGGCAGAGCACATCCGTGCTCAGCTTCCCCTGTAGCCTGTACAGTATTGCATTCCATGCCATCCCCAAACTCCCCACACA
The DNA here is from genome assembly GCF_025201925.1 of Gopherus flavomarginatus. NCBI lineage: Eukaryota > Metazoa > Chordata > Testudines > Testudinidae > Gopherus > Gopherus flavomarginatus. Next base: position 46,070,210 of record NC_066620.1, read on the forward strand.
CATTCCTCGCATGTTCCCAGCCCGTCGCAGTACCCCTTGTCCTTGACCCCTAGGGACACGTTTCGTAATGACAGCTGGACTTGTACATAGCTGTGAGAGCCTCATTTGAGTCAGTACTCCTCAGGGTCATGTCCCTTGTAGGAATGGAAATCTGTGTATTGCTGTTTAATAAAAATGTAGACTTAAAAATAAAAAGAATCTTTTTGTGTCCTGCACACAGTAGTTGCTAAAATTCATATACAATGGCAATCGTCATATTTGCAGACTACAATTAGTGCTTTGGCAGCAATCAGTACAAGGGTCATTCAAGGCAGCAAGTAAACAATGCCTGGCTGAATGCATTAAAGAAACACATTACTAGGGCTCATTATCAAAATGCTGCTTCAAAGCCTCCCTGATTCAAGCAGCCCCCTGTTGAGCTCCTCTAATAGTCCTGGTGTCTAGCCACTCAAAATGAGCCACAAGGCAATCTACCTAAATGCTCCACCCCAGGGTAACTTTCCCTGTTAGCTCTGCTTATGTTATGCAGAGCACAACAGGCTGCTATGAGAATGTTTTCCTCATTGAGATCTAACCTGCCAAAAGGGCAGCACCTTTAATCTGCCAACAGCACATTCAGTGGTTATTCTGCACCTGCTGAAGCTGTTGAAGTGTTCCTTGCTGCTCTCAAGGTTTCCAGTGTAAGGCTTCATGAGCCACAGGAGTAAGGGATAGGCTGGTTCTCCCAGGATCACTGTGGGCACTATCCACGTCCCTTATTGGAATCTTCTGGTCTGGAAAGAAAGTCCCTGCTTGCAGCTTTCAATACAGGCCAGACTTCCTGAAGATGCATGTGTCAGCCACCTTCCCTGACCACCCCGCGTTGATATCAGTGAAACTACCCCTGTGATGGACCAGCACATGCAATACTATAGAGAAGTAGCCCTTTCTGTTGGTATAATCTCTCAAGATGGTCTAGAGCCGAAATTGGGGTATGCATGGCATTTATCACCCCACCGCAGTTAGGGAATCCCATTCCTGCAAAGCCATACACTATTTCCCAAACATTGCCCAGAGTCTCAGTATTCGGCTACAGACCAGCCATAGAAATTTTGACATCTATGAGCAAATTGCTGGGGGATGCAGGACAAGGGATAAGACAGGAATCGGCAGCAGTGCTCTGTGAAAGTAAAGGAGCTGCGTCAGGCCTCCAGCACCACGTGGGATTCAAAATAGACCCCACAAAATGAGGAAGAAAAGTTAAGCAGTTATCCTGAAACAGAGACCAGTTACTTGCTGGTTGTTACAAGTATAGGTTGGGGCTCCACAAATAGCCTCATGTACCCCTCTTGTGTAATACAACACAGCTTATAAATAGACCACACCTGTACTGGCCTGGACTGCCTGTGAACTGAGTCTCAAAAAACCCTGGCTGTTCACACAAAACCAGAGTGTGTATTTAGTTCATAGCTGCCTTAAATATGAATCCAAATTACCGCGGAGGATGGCTGTCTCTCTGTGGTAGGAGTCCCTGTGACTGGCAATCAGCCAGGTCTGTTCACGGACACAGGGTGCTTGTAAGGAGGCTATACTACGTCTCCGTGCTAAATCAGCATCTTCTTTATGAGGAAATTTCACTCATTACTGATTGGTGACAAATGTGAACTTCTCATGAAGTAAGAACCCCAGATGGTTACATTCCAGGGTGGGGCGTGCCTATTACAGAGGTAGCCCTAACTCACGAGCCCACTCTGTACCACTTCCTGGAGATACCCAAGGTTGTAAGACATCTCGCTACCACCTGGCCTTAGCACGAGGAAGCCTTGTCTGTGCCTGGTGGGGGTCAGTTCCCTAACACCACCAGCCTCTGGCAACACAAGCACTGCTTTCCAAGCCTCCACAGGCCCTACTCTCTGTCGACCGGTTACTGATAGGCACACTCCAAACCCAAGCCCTCCGAATATCTGCATATTGGGTCCGGCCCCTGGTCCACTGGACCCCCAAAGGAACAATACACCACAGCTTACCAGTTACACTGTAGAACCCAGCTCCACTTAACACCCAGCGCTCAGATTTGTTTATAGAGAAAGCTAGTAATGGTTTATTTAACAAAGAACTGATTCAAATAATTAGAAGCAGGAATATTGGAAACAAAGTGTTCCGTATGAAATAAAACTATAATGGGCATATTAGAGCCCAAATTTAACTAATAAGACACTGTCATGTTATAAGAGCAAAAGCTCAATCAAGGCAATGAACACTGACATATGGAACAGACAAATGTAACCTGTGTATACGTCCACTCCTGTCCAGTTGTGACCTGCACCTATAAAATGCACCAGAAAGACCAAGGACAACAGAGGGACAGGGGACACCCAGAAATAGATGTCTCTGTCATTTGGCAGCATGCATCTTCCACTGTTTTGGCACTGAGTTTGGTTATTGTGTTGTACATTTTGTGTGCTGCTAGTCAGTCTTTCTGGTTCTTACTTTGGTACCTAATAACTACATGTTTAAAATAAAGTGTTGAATTTGCACACAAGATTACAGTAGCAAGTTTTATTATATGTAGTGTTGAAGGTGGCATAAACTTTAATAAATGTCATCACATACCCATTCTCAATAAACCACAGCAGAGGCTTGCCTGCTGCTTCTGGGCCGCATGTCAGCTTGTAGGTTCATAACACTTCACGCCAGGCTGCATTCCTGATACCTCCAATCCTGGCCCTGAACCATCTACACTCCAACAAGCACAACCACTCCAAACAGACGTCTATCCCTCTGAGAGTTCTCAGCCCTCTCAGTTGGTGGAAGGTTCCCCACAAAGTTGGCATGGGAGTCCCATTTTTGTGTTCACCACCCACAAAGACCATCACCACAGACACCTCCCTAGTGAGCTGGGGAGCTCATCTCCAGAACCTCATGGAACAAGGCAGATGGACACCTCAGGAGTCTTCTCTTCCCATCAATCAGAGCAATTCGGTAGGCATGCATCCACTTTCTACCCAAGATCAAGGATCACTTGGTCAGAGTCATCATGAACAGCGGAGTGTCCATGTGCTACACAAACCTCTAAGGAAGAGCAGGATCCCAGTCCTTGTGCACAGAGGCAATAGAAGCTTTGGAACTGACACATAACCCTCCAAATTGACATACCATCAGCATATCTGCCTGGTCTGCACAACATCATAGCAAAGACACTGACCAGACATTTTTGCTAGGACCATGAATGGGAACTGGGTGATCCGATCCAATGAAAGATTTTTCTTGCCTGGGGATTCCCAGGGATAGACCTCTTTCCAGCACTGTTCAATACAGCATACCAGGAGTTCTGCTCCAGGGGAGGATGTAGCTGCAACTCTTTAGGAGATGCCTCCCTCACCTCACCCATTGGCCTGGAACTCTGTTCTGTGCCTCTCCCCTAATACAATTGTGCCTGAAGCTCCCAAACAAAGTAAAGCAAGAGAAAGCAGTAATCATCCCCTGAGCACTAACCTGGCTGAGGCACATATGGTTCCTGGACCCGATTTGCCTGCCTCTGTGGCTACCTCTTTGCTTGCCTCTGACCACAGACCTACTGACCCAAGGACTGGGCACAGTAGTCACCGCAGTCTATCCATACTACATTTCAAGACCTGGTTCCTCAATGGCCCTTGGGCATAGTGTTCTTTCAAAGTACAGAAGGTGCTGTTTGAATAGTAGAAAACCCTCCACAAAAAAGACTTACTTGCAAAAGTGGAAACAGTTCTATTCCTGGTGCACCCCGCAGATATTATCACCCTCTGAGTCACACCTCACTGAGTTTAAAAACCCTGAGTTTGTCACTGAGCTCCATCAACATCCACCTGGCTGCTACTACAGCTTTTCACTTACCTGTTTCGGGGGTTTCAGTATTTGTACACCCTGTGACTTCAACATTCAACTTTAACCAACCTATTTCCTCACAACAGAGACCCTACTCCACTGTGGGACCTTAATTTAGTTCTCAGCGCTTCAGGAAACCACCCTTCAAGCTCATAGCGAGTTCTCTCATATGTAAAATGAGGCTAATCCCACCCTCTCACTTCACAGAGATGCCAAACTATTAATGTTTGCAAAGCACTAAGATGCTGTAGTGATTAGTGCCATAGAAAAGCCCAGGAGGAAATTAATTCTGTCTTCAGAGCAGGATTTGAATAGTGTGGAGTAAACAAGGCCTAGGGCCACACGTTGAACAAGGATAAAACAAAATAACGCATCACTGACCATTAATTGAGCACTGTCAATCCTGTGCACTGAATGAGTCAGGGGTCCTGTGGAAAAAATAATGTAATTATATAATTAAGGTCTGTATCAATGCACAGGGGTCCAAAATACTGGTATTTCTTAACTTTTGAGTGCTTTCCACTGCAGCGTTAACAATCTTTTAATACAGCCTTTTTAGGTACTAGTCTAAAGAAGTTATAGAGCTAATTGCTTAATTTTAGTCATTATAATCTGGTTTTTGGACTATCAGCTTGGCAACCCCTTACACAAAGTCAAAATTTTTCACAACTCTCCTACAGTTGCTGGAAAAATAAAAATAAAAAAATGTATCCATGATAACAACAAGGCCATATAATTTGTGTGTGTTTTGAGCGGTTGACAGAATACTTGACTTTGAAGGGGAAGGGAGGGGAGAATGTGGAAGCAAGATTGTCTTTGCTTTAGATTATAATAAAATTTTCCCTGGCTCATGACCTGGTAACTGCGTTTTGTAACCACTGGGAGTCATATACCCATCCGTTGAGAAACACTGATCTAGATAGTATATTGGATAGGTTCATAATTTGCGACAGTAGCTGCAGAAACAGATAGTGTTTGTTTGAAATAATATAAATATATTGATGCAAGTAATCACTGGAGGTGAATTACAGATTTATAATGTCAATATTCTACCACGAGGTGGCAGCAAACTTAGTTTGTGTTTTGCATCATTTTGTGTCAAGGTTCATATATTTTAGCCAAACTTAAGTATTCTTTTCTTACTCACACTTGCAACACTGTCCCTTTCCTGCTGTACTCATTTCAATGTTTTATATGTAAAATAATCCATATTTTAAAAATTGTAAATTATAGACTTTTTTTTTTCTTAGATTCTCCCAAGTCTAAATCAAAGAAAAGGAAAAAAGAAAAACGCAACAAAAAGGTAAATATTTGCTGACAGAAATAAATAGCAATCCAGGCAAAAAAAATTAGATGCTACTGTATTCTGGTGTGATTAAAACTCACCTGGGAATCAAAATAAGGAACATAATTGTTCATTTAAAATGAGACATTTCTGTGGTGATATTAAATGAACTGAAATTACAATGTACAAATTGACTGTTTCAGAGGAAAAATTAAATGGAGCTGCTTCTAGTAGTGTCTGGAATGGGTGCAGGTAGAATTTAAGGCACTCTTTGAGAGGAATTGGGGACCCTGGTATGAGTTCTATTACTGACCTGCTGCCTCTGTCTATGCAATCACTGCATTACCGGTATGAAACTTCTTGTTAAACACCTTGGGGACCTTGTGTGACTGGTGCTATATAAAACAGCATCCAATTCTCCTGTGGTAGCTTTGCTGCAATAAAAATGCCATAATGGGATTATGAGTGAAGACAGTTGCAGCTGGTCTACATTTCTGCAACCAGCTCCATCATTTAGCAGCACAGAAAGGAATGAATTCACCATTATGTTTAGAAATGTATTAGTTTCAGTTCCACCGAATGTTTGTGGACATCAGAAACAAATGATAACTTTTTGAAAGTAATGTGGAACACACTACAGATTTTCCTAAATTCTGTTTAAGCTTAATAAGCTTGTTGTATCCATCAAGAAAATATACGCAGGTTAGATATAATAATGTAATCTGCATTTTGTTACTGTCATATACTTTTTATTTCTATCACTTTCTGCTCAGGGATTTCAGATATTTAGTGAGGCAGGGAGGACCAGACTCCCCAGAAACAGTGTCAGGGAACCTACCACCACTTCTGTTTCCTGGGATCATGGGGGTCACTAGGCCTTAACAAACATCAGCCTCTTTGCTGTGCCCCCATTAATACATCTCCCAGAGTTGGTCCAGGCATGGGGAGCTATGGCAAACGTGACTTCCAGGACAGTTGCAGGAAATTTGTGAGTTCATACATATTTGAGTTGGGTTTTTTTCTCTTGTGCTTCTGTAAGGAGTATAAGCTTTGCATATGTGTCTTGTACTTGTAGAAGAGGAAGAAAGAGAACAAGCTGAAGAAAAAGAAAGAGAAGAAAAAAAAGAGAGAGAAATCAGGGCCTGTCCAGCTTTCCAAGGTACATGTGCTGGCGTCTGTTTCATAGTGCTCTGTTACGCTCCCGTTCCTCCCCATGCACAAGTGTTTATGAAATAAAAGGCCCACCAGGAAATGGAGTAGAGCATGCCTAGCTTCTGCGCTCCACGAGAGGGAAGTTAGTGTCTGTTCCTTGCATGATAATAAAATGTGCTTATTAATATAACGTTGTTTAGAAAAGTGTGAGCATATTTTTATTCTTTGAAATGTATCACAGTGCATGATCTTGTTTTAGTACCTTAAAGACAAAAAGAAGACCGAAAACTACAGTATGATAACAGGAAAAAAAATTAAGATGAAAATAAAGAAGAGTAAAAAGGATAAAGAGGTAAATGGCTGAAAATGGTCTGTATGTCCCAAAAGACGGAGTACAGTTTCTTTTTTAATATAATCCCAGATCACTTGCATTGTGTAGATGAGCTGATTGTACTTTTAAGAGCTTTAAATTGAGTGCAAATTTTATGTAGTTATGGGGCACCAGACAGAGACTAAATTTTAGTCCCTTGGGCATAAAATAATTGTATGATGTGTGCATGGGCTATTGTGATATTCAGACATGTAAAGGGTGCCTATCTAACTTAAGTTAGAAGCCCTGAGTTCGCTACAGTTTTCTCATAACCAGTTCATGGGTTTCTCCATTGGTGTGATTTATAGTTGGTTTTACTTTTAACTCTTCTATGAAAGAGGGAGTACTGCCACCTTCCCAGTGTCTTGGGTTTCTCCATTTGGGCCTGGTCTACACTGAGGGGGGGCGCAAGCTAAGTCAATCTAAGTTACACGACTTTAGCTACAAAAATAGCGTAGCTGAAGTCGACATACTTAGAACTACTTACCGTGGTGTCTTCACTGCGGTAAGTCAATGGCTGATGCTCCTCTGTCGACTCCGCCTATGCTTCTCACTCCGGTGGAGTAGCGGAATCGATAGGAGAGTACTCAGCAGTCGATTTATCGTGTCTTCACTAGGCACGATAAATCAACCCCCGCTGGATCGATCGTTCCAGAGGTAAGTGTAGACATACCCTTGGCTGTGTTCCTTGCCCCCATTTTCTTGAAGTGTGTGAGGCTAGTCATCGCTGTGCAGGTGTTGAATGGGAGAAAAGGGGATGGTACTCCACACACTCTTTCCCCACAGCTCCAGAGCTGCTGGATCATTCTGTTAAGATGGTCAGCTGTGAAATAGTTAAATTTTGACAGTTAAATAGAGGCTTGAGAGTCACAACCCAAATTATATTTCCACACTTCTCAGCAGTGCCCCTTGTTTGTCTGCAGTCTGTGAGACACCAATCAGCAAGTATTCAGTTTGGCTAGCCAGTGCTATAGAATTTGATAGGCTAACTGTTCAATGATCACTGCTCACTTTATAGTTGATATATTACACTGACCATTTTGAGGTTAGATTTAGTCAAAAATATATTGTTTGGCTATTGTTGCCCTCAAGCCATGCTGAATCTGACTTGATTTTGCCACTTTTATCCTAAGAATAAAACTGCCTGATGTCTAGATGATGGTACTTCATAGTTCCTTATCTGATTATTTATAGTGGCTGTGATACCTACTGTTGATGAGGTCAATACATTTGTGCCACTTGTTCAAACAATTTAGTATTTGCAATAAAAGTTTTGTTCATAAAATTACATTCTGAACTGTGACTCTTTATAACATAGGTGTTGCTACTTTCAGAAAAACAGAGTGAAACTTGTATAAAGGACAGGGGCAGCTCCAGGCACCAGCGCTCCAAGTGCGTGCCTAGTGCGGCAAGCCACTGGGGGCGCTCTGCCAGTCGCTGCTAGGGCGCCAGGCAGGGTGCCTTTGGTAGCTTGGCTGCAGAGAGTCCACTGGTCCTGCGGCTTCGGTGGACCTCCCGCAGGCACACCTGCGGGAGGTCCGCCGAAGCCGCGGGACCAGCGGACCCTGCGTGCTTGGGGCGGCAAAATGTCTAGAGCCACCCCTGATAAAGGACCACCCTTAGAAGGCATCCTGAGGCGGCATATCTGTCCTGATTCTTCAGTGCTTTGCACCCAGTATAACCATTTTTATCGTGCAACACGGGATCATGATGTCCAGCCATCTGGATTTGGTAGCAGTTGACATCCACTTTACACAGGTGTAAATTGCTACACAGAATGCAAAGCAGTGGAGTATCAGGCCCATTAAGTACTATTCTGAGTCTGTGAGAAAACTACTTTTCACTGATTTTCTGTCTCCCTTGAGTGGTCCTTTAAGTTTCTGTGTAATGGAAATGTACACTTCCAAGCTGACTTCTTAACAAATTAAATTGTTTACCGAACAAACGAGTGATTTATAAGAACTGCTTTTCTAATCCACAGAGAGACCGAAACCGTGCTGAACTCCTCGATTTCCTAAATTCTGCCTTCTAATGGAAAGAGTGCCGAGCAAGGACTTGTAAATCTCCCAAGCCAACCGGTCATCCTGCCTAGCAAAACACAAAAGAAACTCAGGGAAAAGGGCACCTTTTGTGACAAGACCAGACTCTTGTGCTGTGAAGACAATCAGTGTCCTTTACAACTGGCAAAATGAAGAGTTACTGCTAACTTGTTTATTAATATCCACGTCCTCCTTTTGAGATCCTAAAGTAATAGCCAAGTTGCAATGTTGTATGAGTGCTTTAAATGTGTTGCTGATGATTATCTGAAGTGAAATGACATTATTGTACTTCAGCATATCAAATACATCCCAGAGCTGCATGCAGAGCACACTCATAATTTCAAATGTCTTTAATGTTTGTGGTAGCTGAAACATAGCAGAGTACTAGAAAAAATAGGTGTTTCTGTATATATCTTTCTTAGTAGTGATTTTATTTGTTCTAACGACCACGATGACTCTTCGTGAATAGTACATCTACAGAAATGAATATCTTTTTTAACAATCGTTTCAGTATGTTGCTTTCTCAAAAAGTTTGAGACTCAAGCCTTCCCACGGGTGTTTATTACCATTTCTCAAAGCTTGGTAACAAATTTATAATTAAAATATTCTAGAGTAATAAAAACATTCGCTGAATATTTTTATTCAGAACTAGAAGCAGAAAGGACTCCTCCTTTGGTGCAGATCAGTTGTGTTTTGAACACTAGTGCATACACTTCCTATGTCTAGATTGCTACACATTCTGACATCTAATCACTTTTACGAGTGCCCAGGCTTCAGGGAGAGAGGCCCCAGTGTACCTTGCAACAGTGCTAAGAGCAATTGACTTCAACAGGACTTTCACATGTAGAATGATCATACGATACATGGGCCCTAGTTCATAAACACAGGCAAGAACACTTGGGGCTGAGTTTGAACACGGGTACCAAGGTATGTGACATGTGAAGAATCACAGCAGGGTGCCAAGGAGACTTTGTGAAACCTTCATACAATCCAGAAGCCAGTTTTATAAAGTATTTGATGTTAAAAATGTGTATATGGATTCTAATAACTAGAGAATTATGATTTAGCAAAGCACTTATGTCCATCCCCATTCAGAATAGTACTTAAGTGGGTGCTTAGTCCCATTGGCTTCAGTGGGGTTTAAGCACATGCTTAAGTGCTGTCCTGTATCGGGGCCTAGGGAAGGAAACTGGGGATTAGGAAATCTAGGTTCTGTTCCTTGGTCTACCACTGACCTGTCACTTAATCGCTTTCCATTTTCCTGTTGGTAGAATGGGAGTGATAACATTTCTCTGTGTAAAGTGCTTTGACTCCCTTGGATGAAAAGTGCTGGAGAAGTGCAAAGTAGTATGGAGTAGCACTAACCTCTTGGTCATTAAAGTTGAAACTGGATTTTCATTATAATCCTGATTTCCATCCCATTCCCATAAGAAACCAATGTCCCTGCAATTTCACAGGCACGTTGTATGGAAGGCTAGAATTGCTCTGGGAAGTATTGGGAGAAAACAGAATTTTAAATTAAAGGGCTGTTTTCGAAACTCCCCAGTGGGTTGACTTTTTGCAAAAACTAGTTTTTGGCTTCACATATCTTCAGAATGGCTTGGCCTACAAACTCCATCTGCGTCTTGTCTTGTCAGTCCTGCTGGGGAGAGTTTAGCTGTTTTTGGAAAGGGGGGAGTGTTTTGTGGGGAGTGGAGATTTAGGGGATTATTGGGATGAATACAAAGATGGGGTATGCAGATCCAGCACTACAGCCCTCTTCCCTGCCTTATGAGAACAGGGGTCTGAACACTGAAAGGTGGGGTAAGACTCCTGGTAAATGTCCAACCCAGTTCGGAAAGATCAAGAAGAAGCTAGTAGGAATTTGGGAAAGTGACCATCTTGCTCATACAGGGCTGCACTTCTTTTTAAGCAGAATATTTGGGTATTTCAGATCCCATCTTAAATAAGCCATTCTGTGCAGTTTTGCTCTGGGTTTGTGCATTGGACCGGCGTAAAGAAAGACTGCACAGAGGAAGCCCTGCCTTAATAGCATGGTATTGTAACGTTTCTCTTTGTGGTGCTGTATCGCCATCCCTAAATGCTCAAAATCTTGAGTCAGGCTCCCAGAAAGAGATTTAAAAATAATTATTTGGGGAGTCTTTTTATTTGCCTGTTGTTGGGGTTTTTTTGAGCCTTCAAGGTTCACCCTGGTCACAGTTCCAAGCTTTTCTCTGCTAGGAACGGAAATATTTTTTTAAATGAATTCTGAGCTTTTTGTGTGAGAATTTAAGGCCAGGAGGGATCACCAAATCACCCGGTCTGACCTGCATATCACAGCCCAGTGCCTGCCAGCCGTTTACCCCCCTTATGTCCAGGAGTTGGGGCTTTAAGTGAAGTGTACATTGCAAGAGCTGGCAACACGGGTTTATCTTTGTTTCCTGTTACCAAGGGCTGCCATGTGGGCTGTATCCACGCACAGCTGTTTTCACAGTTATATGGCACAACCATTTAAAATATTTTTGAAGGTTTGTAAATATCAACATTCATCTGCAGGTCAGTGTTGCTGCAGCAGCTGAGTTGAACTGGAGGTGGGGGGCATGTAATGTAGGGTAAGAGATCTGGATGAAACTGGAAGGGACTAGAATGATTGCGTGTGTGGATGGGGGCTGGAGAAACAGTCTGGGTACATAGATGGGTAGTATGGAGCATTCTTCAATGGGAACAAAAGCTTCCTACATGCTTGCACCACCACCTCTCCTGGGGATCACAGCTAAGCTAACCCCTAGATTTAAACTTTTGGCACTTAATAAAAAAAAAAACAAATTTCCAAACATAAATCTGAGTTTCAATCTTACCTTCTTTTTCTTTATGTTTCTGTGGAATCCAGCGGCCACTACCCTCCCCGCAGTTTTTTCTTTACAAACTTCCTAGCCTTCTCCCTCCCCCCCAACCCCCCGCCTTTTAAAAATCATTTTAGGAACTTTTTGAACACTTGAAGAGTGAAGAGATTCAGCCAGGTCCTAATGGGAATACCATCCTCTACCATTTACTCTTACCCCATTCTGTTTGCATTGGCCATACAACCTTAACTTTGCCCTACCTTGCGCAAAAAATAAAAGTAGAGGTTGAAATAAGTTACTGGAAACAGAGAGTGTCCCATTCAAAGGCCCCACTTCCACTATACCATAGCACAATATGTACTACAACTTCATCTTGGACCAACACTAGCATAGAACTCTGACACAACTTAATGTTCCCAGGGAATGTATTCCTCTTGAAATCCTTACTTAGATACGTGGGCAGGTTTTCAGAAGTTCTTACCCGACAGCTAAGGCTGGATTTTCAAAAAAGCTTCTCTCTCATTTAGGCACTAAATGAAATGGCTAGAATTTAAAACATGCGTAATTCCCCTCAGAGCAGCTGGATGCTAACCGCTATTGAAAATTCATCCATTTCTTTTTAGGTGTCTAAATGGGAGCTGCTGAGCACAGAGCTCTTGAAAAATCTGGGCCTCAATAAAACCAAAAAAAAGGAAATTTCTGTCTATATCCAACTGCATATTTCCATGATAGAATGAAACAAAGGAACATAGATGTGGGAGTCATTGGGGTGGGAAGATCAGGATTAATGAAGGTTTATTTAGCTGTGAAGAATAGTGTTTATTCTTGCTCAGTTCTTTACTTGTAAAACAACCCAACTATTTAAAAGGTGTAGATTTTTTGTAAAAGATTTTTTTGTGGAGGGAGGGGTGTGGGTGTTAATATGAATATAATGAAACATACTTTCAGACTTTAACCATTTTTTGTTTTGTTTGGGAAGACATTACTTTGCAGTGTGTAAAATATTTCTTGATGCAGAATCAACAGTACAGATGCACAATGCTTAAATTAATCTACCATGCATTATTTGAGGGCAAAAGAATCTGTACTTTTTTAAAAATGAAAATTTGCTGTCAATAGTTAATTTTCAAAGATACTGTTGTTTCCGTTGGTGACAGTTCTGAAGTGCCCCAGCAGAGGGCATCATTGTCCATTTGAAGCCTGGGAACGTTTTAAGACTTGCAAGTGGGTTTTTTTTTCTTTTTTGTTATGAAACTGAACAACCCCTGCAATTTGACTACAAGGCCCTGATCCTGCAAAGACCTGAGCACATGTTGCTTTTTTGTGCACCGTTTCTAATGACTTCCTGTGATTTTTAACCCAATTTGTTGTTATTTCCCCACTGTTGGTTGTACTATTGAGACCAGAGCCCTCTGGGCTATCTTTGATTAATGGAGGGCAGAGTTAGAACCCAATATTGGTTTCAAAATCACTGTTTTTAACTAGAATACATCTGCAGCATAATAAACAGCTCAGCTCTATCTTTAGGGCCTTCGGGCTAGCAAGGGAATATGAAGGGCCAGATTTTCAAAAGAGTTCAGTTCCTATTTAGGCACCCAAGTGGAGTAGCTAGATTTTTCAAAAAGGGCTCAGTACTGGGGGCTGAGCTTTTTTGGAAATCTGGACCTTGCTGTTCACCATCTGTTTAACAAACCATTTCAGGCTTCTGCCGCCATCTCTATATGAGAACTGGATAAATAGCATGTAGCAATGGAAACAGTGTCACATCTCGATTTAACGCAGAGCTGGACCAAGGAATGTCATGAAGTAAAACGGCAGCCTTTTTCTGCGTGATGCATCATTTGGTAGTGGAAAAGGGAGACGTGTGTGATCAAAGTTGTGCTAGAGATGGCCCATGCCTGCACTACAGCTTCCATCACTGGTACCACAAATATAACCACGCTCAGATTTTCCTAGCACAGACATAGGCCAATGAGCACACGTAGCAGCAACAGGCACTTCAGTGAGATCAAAGGGTTGTAGCTAGAATTGTGTAGTAGGAGTGAAAGCCAGCCTGACTTTCAGTCATTGGAAAGGATCCTGTCACTACAGCATGCTGCAATTCAGGATTACAGCAGGACCAGTGATCGTAGCACAGAGCTCAGCCATTTCTTTGGGAAGACTTCCACTGTTGAGAAACAACAGATTGGCACCTTTAGAGGGAGAGCTCTTTGGGGGCAGGGACCAGTGCATTGGGGCCCTGACCTGGCCTCTAGGCACTTCTGGGATAGAAAGATGAAGTAATACTCTCCAGGCTTAGCTGCACTGGTGCAGAAAAGCACGTACACGTTTTCTCTCATGCCTCTGCTATGCCAGTCACTTTGCAAGGTTAGATTATTTGGAAAAGCTGAAATGTAATTGTGACTGAACTATGGAGGTGCCCCTTGTATTAACTAGAGTGTTATAAGGCGGGAGAAAGGAGAGAGCTTCATAAATCATTAATTTATAAAGCCGAGTCACACAACTTTCATAAATCATCACCTGTTTCACTGCTTACATTAGAGCCCCCTCCCACTCCATCACTGTCCTTATTAAGTCCCCTGAGCCTGAAAATATTTACACATGTTCAGCACAACTTCAGAAGGACCACTCACGTTGTTTAACATCAGCCAGGTGCACATGTCTTCGGGGGATCGGGGGCTGAGATAGCCCTTAGTGTTTACAATCTGTTACTATATATGGGCCAGATTGTGGCCCAGTTACGGTGGCTGCACAAGGAAGTAAAGTGTCCTTTGTACCAGCAACCCACGCCAGGGTAGCAGCGCCAGGAGGCTGGCAAGCTCTGTAGCACTGCTACCACTCCACACTGTACCTGTAGCTGGGACTGGGCAGGGCTTTGCAGGTCCTTCCATTGCATGTGGAGCAGAGCAAAACCAGGAGCCACCCAGAGTCACTATCTGCTTCCCAGGCTGCTCCTGGGGCAGCCCAAGCATTCATTGCCCCTGGCTGGGCCACCTGGGCTCTGTGTGAGCTCTGTATGTACAATGCCTGGCACATCGGCGCCCTGGTTCTGGTTGTGGGCTCTAAGCACTACTACACAGTTAATAATAACACATGCTAGCACCCAGGAGCAAATACAACCACAGCAGCAACTTTAATGAGCACGAGGTTAGAGTGAAACCATCAGTTTCCTCTCCTCACTTGCCCATTTTGAGGTGCACCGATTAATGCACAGATCTGATTGGAAACAGCTTCTTTAAGATTTAAATGCTGGGTTACAGCTGTAAACCACTTAGCTTCAGCGAATGTCAGCTCCTTTGCAGTTGTTTAATCCTAGTTCTTTATCGCCTTAAATCTCAACAGATGTCTGCTTCCCTGGGCACTGCTTGTGTGGAAGGGTGGCGCACAGGCACGGCACGTTGGATTGGGGCCTGTTACTGTTCAGTCATTCACTATACTTAGTTGGCACTATAAATGTGCATGGCTCTTTGCAGGCAGGATGCCCTGGTCCTTGCCCCGAAGAGGCAAAGCCTGGACAAGTGCTGCTAGATGATGGGGGGGCCTGGCTTGCAGAGATAGGACCATGAGGCTGTCTGGGTTTGTCCTGTGTGGCTTGTGGTGATTCTGGCTTTATTTTGAGCCTCACAACGGGGATTTGGAAGAGAAACGGGAAGGGGAAGTTGTTTCTGGGTTGGGGGGGGTGGGGAGAACACAAATTCTTGAGGTTGGGGGCAGAGAAGAGGAAGGGAAGGAAGGGGAGGCAGCAAGAGCGGAGGCATAACAGACAAGGCGGCCAGTGAAATGTGCAGAGGGCCTTGGGAGGCAGGAGCAGGGTGCAGAAGCAGACACCATTGGCCAGGATGAGAAAAGTCCCAAACTGTTTATGGCTGCTAATAACCAACTTGCACACTATTCAATGTTTTGCCGAACACTCGTTTCTCCCCTTCCCCAGCCTCCTCTTGTAAAGTGACGCTCATGGTGAGCTTGACCCAGCTAGCAGAGGCCTTGCGTTTTGGGCTATACCAAGCTGATGTGTCTAAAACCCCTATGCCCATCAAAGGGCATCTGCTGTCGCCTACTGGCTCTATGCACAGCCTGGCCTGCCCAGCCGCGCAGGCTTTTCCTGTGCCCAAGTGGGTGCTGAGTTTGGCCTTAAATGGCCAATGAAACCCTCCTCAAGTAGAAGCAATGTGTGGGTGTGGGGGTCACACAGGGTCACATTTTCCCCCCCACACACCCCCAATTTGCTGCTTGGCTCATACTGAGCATGCACACGTGGTCTGAACATGCTCAGTAACACTGCTGAAGCTGGAGCCCTCATTCTGCCCCCCACTATGCGCAGACACGGCTCGTCTCTAGCCCCAGGGGTGGCATCTGTGCCCTCCTTGGTGGTCAGGCTTAAACAGGGATAACAGTGAGGGGCAGGGTTGGTGGTATTGAATGTTCCCCCCCTCCCAACCCAGTAGCAATGGGGAAGGAAGTGCAGGGGGGCACTCACAAATAAGATGGGTTTGACCTGCCCTGTGGCTGGCAAGCGTCCCCCTCCTGCTGGCATGAGGACGCGTTCTCCTACCTCAGAAAGCTATTTGTTTTAATGCTCACAAGAAACATGGTGGCATCAGCTCCACCGCCAGCTGAGCCCCTCTGCCAGCCCCCGACTGAAATCCCAGACCCATGGAAATCAATGGGAATTTAGCCATTGGGTTCAATAGGATTTCACTCCTGGTCTCAGCTCTTCAGGGAAACTGGGGCCCCCTCTGCATGCGGCCAGCCTGCTGACCGAATAGGGTAGCCCATGGTACCGCCATCCTGCACAGCTTTCAGCATCGCTTCATGAACAGGACCAGTGCTAGGGGTTTGAGAGCCCTAGGAGGCCGGCAATTTCGGTGCCCCGCGCGCTGGTCCCTCGGCTCCGGTGGAGCTGCCGCAGTCGTGCCGGCGGGAGGTCCACCGGAGCCGCGCGAGGAGCTGACCATCTGCAGGCAGGACGTGGCGGCTCTACCGGAGCTGCGGACCAGCAGACCCTCCGCAGGCACCACTGCGGCAGCTCCACCGGAGCTGCCTGCCGCCTCCTCCGGCAAAATGACGCCCACCAATTATTCTGGTGCCCTAGGCGATTGCCTAGGCTGCCTAAATGGTAGCGCCGGCCCTGTTCATGAACCATCATCTTGGGGGCTGGCAGTCGTGTCCCCCCAACACATACACACACAATCTCTTTTAGGCTCGTACTACTTAGAATGATTCCTGAGGCTGGGGTGGGGGGGTCCAGCGAGGCAGCTGACCTATCCTGGCTGTACAAACCTTGGGAGTGGCTCTGAGGCTTATTTGTGCTCTTGAGCCAGGGCAGCTGTTTAGTGGGGTGTAATTAGGAAGGAGCCTTATGTTCAGTGTGACAATATACTTGCAGTCATAAATTCCAAGGCCAGAAGAGACAGTTGTAAGGCCACAGACCTGCCCCCAAGTAATTCCCACGGCAGCGCTTTTAGAAAAACATTCAAGCTTGATTTAAAAATGGCCAGTAACAGAGAATCCACCACAGCCCTGGGTAAATTGCGCCAATGGTTAATTACTGTCACTGTTAAAAAATATTTCTTCTTTCCAGTCTAAATTTATCTAGCTTCACCTGCCATCCAAAGGCTCACATTACGCCGTTCTCTGCTATGTTGCCGAGCTCATTATTAAATATCTGTTCCCCATGTAGGTACTTGCGGACTGTGATCGAGTCACCCCTTAACCTTCTTTTGTTATGCTAAATACATTGAGCTCCTTGCACTATAAGACATGTTGTCTACTCCTTTAAACACGCTCGTGTCTCTTCTCTGAACCCTCTCCAATTTGTCACCAGCCTTCTTGAATGGTTGGCACCAGAACTGGACACAGTATTCTAGTAGTGGTCACACCAGTACCAAACACAGAGCTGAAATAAGCTCTTTACTCTGATTCTCGATTCCCTTGTACAACATTGCAGCTAACATAAGGGAGTCAAGTATCAGGGTAGCCGTGTTAGTCTGTACCCACAAAAACAACAAGGCGTCCAGTGGCACCTTAAAGACCAACAGATTTATTTGGGCATAAGCTTTCATGCGTAAAAAACCCACTTTGTCAGATGCAAGAGTCTAGCAGCTCCAAGCTACTGCTGTTAAAGCTCTCAGCTCTCCAAAGATGATCTAGCAGATGTAGTGTGGGCATTGCTGCCTGAATTTCAGTGGGGCTGCATACCCACAACTCTCATTAGTGTCAATGGGTGGTGTGAAAAACATTGTGTGTCCATTTCAATGGCCTAAAATCAGGCCCTCTATGATTTTGTGGAAGAAATAGGTGTAACATTTATGGGCCCATGTGATGACTTGGCTGTTCCCTCATCCCCAGCCAGCACAGCACAGCAAATCTCCTCCAGGAGGAGCAATGTTTGTGAAATTTGGGGCACGGCTGGCTGTTTCTGAGCTAAAACAAGCTGGCCGTGCTCTAACTGAGTTCTTTATAGCTGTGGCTGTGATGGTGCCAAGAAGGGAAATCGCTATGGGCTTCACGGGAGCCAGGAGCAGGGCACAACAGCCACACACCCAGGTCCCCTCATCGCTGCCTCTCTTCAGACACGCAGAGGAGGCAGCTGAGAGTGGTCTGATGGGCCAGCTCCAGCCCTGCTGTATCCCCAGGGTCGTCTAAGCTTATTATTAATGCCAGGGATGAATCTGACACTTTGTTTATTCATTCCTCTCTAAATGGTTGATCTCACCCAGTGATTGGATTTCCTCCCACATTTTGGCATCTGAGAGCCCGTTGATATCAGAGGCTCAACTGGAGCCGAAAGGTGAGCTGAGTGTTTGTCCCGCTGCAAAGGAAGAGTTGTGTCCTTCTCTGTGGAAATAGACACTGTGGTTAGAAAGAAGGACTGGTCTAGTGGCCTGACATTGACCTGGCAGCCAGATTCTCCTGTGCTGTAAGCGCAGGGCTGATGTGGACTCCAGCTGTGGGTTTGAGCAAGCCTCTGAAACTTTCTGTCCTGTCTCTCAAGGGTGCTGGGAGAGCTACTGCTAATGTAAGTCTGTGGTGTACTCCGATGGTGTGGGTACTAATATAGTTTCCTACTACGAGACTGAGTGCATGGCAGACACATTCTATGTTGTAATAACAGCCGTATATCAACGCCCCTCTTTGCTCAGAAATCCATCACATATTGCCTTGATACACCCAGTACTACAGCTGCCGATACAGAACATGCCCATGCCTACAAATGACTTCAGTGCCATAGGATGCAATCCAAGAGTATTTAATACAACAGGTGGTTTTGCTAAAACATACAAAAGTTGATCATAGGTTTTTTTTAAAGTGTTTGGATTAGTGCTTTTCTTTTAGGTTTTCTTGTTCCCTCTCCAGTGAGTGCACACATACCAGAGAGCTAAGACCAAGCTAATTCTGTCCTCAAAATTTATATCTTAAAACAAACGAACAAACATGCACTATCACATGTAACTACACAGAGAACACCAAGTCACAAACCAATGATCTGCTTGTCAGATTTTCAGCTCTCTGACCCCGAGTGGAAGTAGCCCAGCTCAAACTGGATCTCATTTTTGGAAGTCCTGAGTTTCATTAACAGAGCCAGAGCCTTTGTGCACGCTCTCTCTCTCTAGGAGGGCCATGCATCTAATAAGAGATCAGCATTTCCAGCACTGTTCTAAAGTGGGCATCTAGCCAGAATACTCAGCCCAGCGTGATTCACATAAAGTGGATGTAGTGTAGGAGCTATTCCAGCACATACTTGGGCAGCTGCTGAAGATTTGGTCCTGGCCTTAGTTTATGTTGTCCTCCCCCAGCTCTGCTTTTAGCCTGTGATTTGGGCATGCGGCGTGCTGATGTAGGAGGGTCCTGGAGACACGCTGCATGCACCAGGCAGCTTGCGCTGTGTCCTTTCCCTTCTCTGTCGACTGCCCACAGCACTGTGGAACCAATGTCAGTGGCTTTGAGCCTGTGAGTAAGGGTTTGGCAGGCCAGGCCCTCTTCATGTAGAGCAGTTAGGAAGGTGGACATTGTCCCATATCCCAGTCATATTTGACGCTGTCCCTGTGCCTGTGAGAGAAGAAGGTCTGTGACCCATGCACTCCAAACTGCTCTCTTCCGGCACCCCGTGCGGCAGGTTTGAGATTAGCTGCCCCCTCTCTCAACAGACAGCATGGCACAGCTAGAGCCAGAACTCTGGGAGAGCACAAGAGTTTTCTGAAGCAATGGAAGATGGTTTGAGGGCACAAAAACGTCTCTCTTTCTAGTCAGCCACACCATTAATATTCTAATTCTATGCTGCAGAAGTCAAACCTAGCACCGCACAGTCCTTCCCCTGGGCCATCCCAGCCCCTTGAACGAGTAGCCCAAAAACAGCCTGTGAAACTCAAGCTACAGCTAGCAAAAGCTGCTTTTTATAATATCCACACATGCCCCCCCTCCTCACCTCCCACCTGAGGCTACGTCCACACTAGGAGCACTTTACCAGTATAGGAATACCAGTCTACTACACCAGCAAAGCTCTCCTAGCGTGGGGTTTACCCACTTTACCAGCAAAGCTGCACTTTGTCCCAATATAGTAACACCCTCCCAAACTAAACAAGCTACCCTCAAAAACAAAACAAGCCACGCCCCCCTCCCCCATAAACAAAACAAGCTATTCTAGTACTAACGTTATCACAGTACAAATTATTCCCTAAGAAAAATTCAGGTTTCTGCTTCAATTGTTCCTTTTAAAGCTCGACTAATGCCAGCTAAAGGGCCAAACATGCCCTTGCTGTATGCAGCCATGACCCTATGGAACTGGCTGACGCTGCGCCTGGTTTTGCTAATAGTAAATGTAAGCCAAAATTCCTCAATAGCTCAGTGTAGCCCTTCTAACAGGCTAATGGGCAGATTGTTTCCCCAGGACCCATCCATGGAAGGGCCACTGCACAGAGGGCCACTCCACTAACCATCCTGCGGGGGGGGGGGGGGGTGGTAGTGGGAACCAGCTGCTTCTGAAGGAGTTTTCCTTCCTGCCCTGTGCTCCAGGGGGGTCCTCAGGAGGCAGTGCAAGGTTCTGTATGTATTTGTACAGGGAGAGGTTGAGCAAGGGGCATGAGTGTTGTCATGGGGCATGGTAAAGCTACCTGAGTTAACATAGCCTGAGACTGCATTATCTTCTCCAGGGTACCCATATGGTGCTGCCCACCCCAGAGAAGGAGTTCTCGGGCCATGTGCCAGTGTGGGAAACCCCACTGCCAGGGAGTGGGCTGGAGGGCAAACGGAGAGTCCAGTGACACAGGGCCCTTGTGTGAATAAGCTTCACCTCCAGCCAATATCTGGTGATGAGCAGGTTCTGGGAGTGGGGCAAACCCTCCTTCCATCATGTTGATCTGGGTCAAACCTCCCTAGGCAAAGCTTGCAGGGAGACTCTTTCCCTTATGTCCTTCCCTAGGAGTTTTCCCACTGGCTGAAGAGCCCCTAGATGTTAAGCGTTAGCACTGATGCAACATCAGAGACTTTTCAGACATCAGAGCCAGTCCTCTCACTAGGAGTTCTCCCTAAGGGTGGCAGGTTGGGCCCACTCAGAAATCTACATTAGCGTTTTCCTGCATCTTCAAAGGGCCAATTTCAGAACCTCTATTTTGCTATAGTCTGAGATTTTTTTTCCCCTTGAAAAGATTTATTGCCTCACTGGTCACCAACTCGTTATATACAGAAAAGCTCTCTTAATATCCAGGACAAAAAGATTATGAAATGAACCTACATTCTTTCCCTACAGCGGAAATAAATCACGTCAGCAATTTGTTGGAATGACCTCTAACACTCTGGGACATAGAAAGATCCCTATATGTGAATACTGATTTTTTCCCCTCTGGTTATATACTCCAGTAATCTGCTTTCAGACTCAGCCTTGCCAGTCATTTCAATGCATCTACTTATTAAATGGAATATGAGCTGCAGCACTTACTGGAATTGCCTAGGAGTCTCAATATGAGAGAGTTTTGATCCAGTTGGGTTTTAATACTTGGGTTTATAACCTCATCTCTCCTTGCAACAAAAATGAAAATTAAGAGGAACTTGGAGGATTTTAATGGAGTCTCAAATGTGCACACACAGCCTTGAATGTGTGCAGTATCTACACATGCCGGAGTCCATGTTTGTGCATGCAGACAGTATGTGTCTGCAAAGCTGGTAGTTCGACATCTGACTGACCTGCACATGCAAAAAAGGGTGCATGCATAAAACTGAGCATCCACAATTCTATGCAAAAATCGGCTGCTATGGAAAATGTGACCCTCATTCTAGGAAGTTTGTCATCTATTTTGCTTGAAGAGACAGATTATTTTACAATCAAACTGAGTGGAGATATGCTGGAATCAGGGTTGATTTAAGAGGCTTCGCTATAGAACTGAGATGAAGAGAGTTTAATGTCTGTCCCAAACAGCTAAATCAGGGACCCTGAGTTGGTGGGTCAGATCCTGCAACCCTTACTGATGCATGTTCACATAAGTAATCCCATTTAATGCAATGGAGCTACAAGTCTCACGTGGTTGGGTCCACTGCATTTGCAAACAGCCATGTAGAAGGCTGGGAGGGTGGTGGTAATGCACCATGCGCCAAACTGTTCTCCAATGAGCAGAAACAATAAAACAGAAATAAGAAATGACCATCAAGTTACTGTAAACCACTAAATTATAGCCAAAGCTAATATGATAGGTGACAGAGACTATGTGCATCACCATCTGTCACTACAGCCACAGCTCCCAGGAAAAAGACAGACAGAGGTGGACAGAAAGAGAGAGAACTGGGATGAAGGTGAAATAACACATGGCTAGATAATGGTTAACTCATTCTTTAAAAACCAAACCAGCTCGCTCTCAGACCTCATTCTGGTTATTAATAGAGTCAGTAATCCTTGGCACTCCTAAACTCCGGCATACTCCATACTCTTCTGGTTGGTTCAGTGCCTCGCTCCACGTCCTCTGAAATGGTCTTGATGTTGCTGCTGAATGGGGAAATCCTGGTCCGGGATTTAAATGTCATTAGAGACAGGCTCGTTTTGTGCTTTGTGTTCCACTGCCGCGCAAGCTTCTTGGCCTCTTCTTCCTCTTTGATTTTCTCAGTGGCTTCCTGCAGGACAGAGCGGAAGAGCCGGGCTACTTCCTGTACCTCTGGCTCATATTCAGCAATAAGTTGCCGGAATCTGAAAAAGTACAATCAATGGACTTTAATTTTTAAAAAGCTGAGCATTAGTCCACAGTTTGATACAGAAATTCAACTTCCATTGGGAATGGGTTTGATCACTTTAATTTGGGGCGGCTACCCCTCTGATAAGACAGTTGTTAGTCCAAGACAAATTTGGTCTGTGCTGCAAATCAGAGTGTATTTATAATAATGCTTCTATGGTACCTTTTCAGGGAGGATCTCAAAGCAGTTTACAGACACTAATGAATTGAGCCTCACTACAATACTGGAGGATAGAGAGACAGTATTATTTCATTTGAGAGGTAGGAAAGCTGAGGCACTGAAAAGCAGAGTGACTTACCTAAGGTCACACAGTGAATCAGTGGCAGAACTAGGTATAGAGCCCACGACTCCTGACTCCCAGTCCTGTGGTCTAACCACTACGCTGTGTTCCCACCTGCACCTGGAAGGCATGTAGTTCCACTCACCCGACTCTCATACTGGTAGCATCTATATTCTAGTTCTAGTTAATTGCTAGTGAATTACACCCATGAACAGACAGACATAACTGTTTAATGCTGAGAACTGCATATATTTAATAAAACCAAAACTACATGATGTCTGTAAAGCATTTGTAGATTCTTCTATAGAATTTAATAGTGATGAAAGCAATAGGCTTCTATAGACATTAAATTTGATGCTGCAGAAATTGTCCTAAATTCAATGACTTTGGAACAGTTCCTTAATACAGCAAACAAAGCCCTTATAAACTTTGACTATCAGAGGCGCTGAGAACCCCTGCACTCTCCCAGTTGGACTGAGAGGGTCTGATTCCATCAATCCATACTGACATGAGTGTTCAGGATGCACGTAAGCTGCACATGCTTTTACCATTTAAAATAATAGGCTGAACCGACGCAGACGCAGGGACTGAACAAGTGGGGGAAGAGGCGATGCTTACGGGTTAATATGTAAAGGTGTTAATTAACAGAGACAATGGTGCTGGCACATTGGCAAAGTGTTGAGTTTAAGGAATGCCCTTAGGCTGTGTTCTTGTCTCTGTGCTAGGTCCAACTAGCAAATGGATTTACGTATAGTCAGAAACTGCCAGAGATGGGACTGTCCAAAAATGATGTCTTTTCAACACCAATGAAGTAGGTTCAGCATGTAGGAAAAGTGCCCTCAAGGTATCTTTCACCCCACAGGAATGAATTTGATGAGACATTCTTGGGTTAGTACTCAGAACTCAGATTAGTACAACTGAAATAATTTTCTAAATCAAACTAACTTCTCACGATCCTGACTGTCTGTTGGGCAGCATGGCCAACAAGACTGGGATGGTCAGTTTCACTTCTGTGTTTTCATGAACAACAGACATCTACAGCATTTGAATAGGAGCATGTTTCAATGAACATGGACAACCCCAAAGCCTGTTTTCAGTGACATTTTAAAAAAGATTGAAATAATTTATCTGAGGTTTCGTTCTTTTTAAACAAAATGTGAATGCAGATTTAGCTACCTGACTCTGCCCATTAAAATGTCACATTAGGGGCACATAAATACAGCAAAAGGAATTGCCAAGTGTGACACATGGCTAGAAAGGGTTAAACATCCTGCAAAATAAATAATCCTCAAAAGACATGTGGGAAGATAATGTTTGTGGTTTTGTGTATCAGAGATCAAAAGAACATCCTAGAATTTAAATGAATTGTGAACATGGGATATTTCAGTATTCATCTCTCTTTGAAATGTAGTGTGAATGGTAGAGAAACAAGCAAATTGCCTTATGTTAATTCTATAGCTAAGTACCGGTGATGGAGCTCCTTAAAAGTCATGCTAATTACCTTTTGAACTCCAACTTGTCAAAAGACATGAAATTGCATAAAAGATCCTTGGGTCCTGATTCTACCATCTCAGTCTGCTTAGGCTTCATGGGGGAAGTTTGAGTTGCAAGACTGAGGTCCTAGTTATGCTGGTACACCCTGAATATGATATTTGGACATTGCTATAACCTATGAACTATTTCAGAAAGAACTCTTTGCAACTGCAAAGCTCACCATCTATGCTATGAATCTGAACCTTACTGGACTGAACTCATGTTGGTAAGTATATTGATCTTTTAACCATACTCACTCTCTGTTGTTTTTTAATAAATTTTAGTTTAGTTAATAAGAAATAGCTGTCGCGTGTATTTGGGTAAGATCTGAAATATTCAATAACCTGGGAGATAATGTGTCCGATCCTTTGGGAGTGGTAGAATCTTTTCTTTTATACGATGAAATAAGATTTACAGACATTTTCATCATATTTGGCATGGGTACCTGGATAGGGGCCTGAGGCTGGATCACTTTAAGGGAACCGTGTTGTTTGAACTTCTGAGTAACTAGTGAGGTAATAAAGAAGCTGTTTTATGCTGGTTTGGTAGATCTAAGTATTGGAATATCCACCAGCTTTATGGGGATTGTCTACCCCATTCTTTGCAGTTCACCTTAATTGACTGACTATAGCTGGATCCCACGGGGACTCTGGTCACACCAAGTAAGGGGTGTTCCTAGATATAAGGTGCAAAATGTATATGTGGAACAAAGAGGTAACTACTTCTCAGTAGGAAGAGTGGGCAGGTTATTACAGGCTAAAGGCCTGAGGTTTATATGTCCTATTTGTGCTGCTGCTGGACAAAAATATATATATTAACCATGGCAACTTGTGCATCACAGGAGAGACTGCTTTTCCTGAGACAAAACAACTTACTGTTATTTTTAACAGAGTAAATATATGACAGCAAACTTTTTTCATCCATAAGTCACTTCTGTGAACAGCTAGTTATTGCAAAATTTTATTGTTCTGTAATTTTTCCAATTTCAAAAAAAAATGTATTGACTATCACAGTCTCAGATCCTTTCCTCCTCACCTCCAATTTCATTTTGTTGCTTTTTGGCTCCTTAGGATGAGTCAAGATGGATATGAGCTTCAATCATCTTACTTCTGTGCTTTCTTACAGTAAGATAAAGAGTCCTTAGTCTTTACTCAGGCAAAACTCTGTAGGAGTGTTTCTTGAGTAAGCACTGCAGGATTAGGCCCGAAGTTTGTCACTTGTTGAGGGATCTGGGTGTAATCAAGAAATCGTGTGCAGGGTGGTGCTTTCCCACATCAGGTCCTGTTTCTCATATTTCAATGTTTAGAATGGGTTTGTGCATCTTTTTCTCCTGTACCTTTCCCCTTCTTCAGCACCAATAACAGACACGTTCTTCTGAGTACATAGTAATTGTACAAACATCAAATTCTGACAGTTTCCAACACAAGAAGGAAGGATGAGGAGGGAGTCAGAACATTCCACTCACTAAAGCCTAGTGCCCATCATCTAGAACTTTGTCAAGGGAACTAATACTTAGCTGGCTTATGGTTAACAAACTGCCTCCCTGGTAAGAAATCTGCATGGCTCCTCAGTCATATTAAATAGATGCTGCGAGGGAGGAGCCATCACCAACAGCAGAGGGATGAGTGGACAGATAAGTATTGTCTCATGCCAAGAAAGAACCAGAGACACTTGCTACAGAGGTTGCTCAGAGCAGAGTGTTTAATCACAAAATCAGGGTCCCTATGTTTCCCCTAAAATGTTTGGGTTCTCTTACATACCGAAACAAGCACACACAATCATAGGACTGAAAGGGACCTCGAGAGGTCATCTAGTCCAGTCCCATATAGTCACTAAGTATTATCTAGACCATCCCTGACTGGTGTTTGTCTAACGTGCTCTTAAAAATCTCCAATGACAGTGACTCCACAACCTCCCAGGCAATTTATTCCAGTATTTAACTACCTTGAAACTTAGAAAGTTTTTTCTAATGTCCAACCTAAATCGCCCTTGCTACAATTGAAGCCCATTGCTTTTTGTCCTATCCTCAGGGGTTAAGGAGAACAATTTTTCTCCCTCCTCCTTGTAACAACCTTTTATGTACTTGAAAACTGTTAAGCCCCTCTCAATCTTCTCTTCTCCAGACTAAACAAATATAATTTTTCAATCTTCCTTCATAGGTCATGTTTTCTAGACCTTTAATCATTTCTGTTGCTCTTCTCTGGCCTTTCTCCAATTTATCCACATCTTTCCTGAAATGTGGGGCCTAGAACTGGACACAGTACTCCAATTGAGGCCAGAGTAGACTGGAAGAATTACTTCTCGTGTCTTGCTTACTTGCTAATATATTCCAGAATGTTGCAAAAAAAGTAAACATCAGTGTTACACTGTTGACTCATATTTAGTTTTTAATCCACTACGACCTTCAGACCCTGTTCTGCAGTACTCCTTCCCAGGCAGTCATTTCCCAATTTATATGTGTGCAATTGATTGTTCCTTCCTAAGTGGACTGTTACTTATCACCTTATTGTCTTCTAGATGTTTGCAAATTGATTACTTAATTATCTGCTCCATTATCTTTCCAGGTACTGAAATTAAGACTGGTCTGTAATACCCCAGGTTGTCCTTATTTACCTTTTTACAGATTGGCACTATATTTGCCCTTTTCAAGTCCTCTGGAATCTCTCTCGTCTTTCATGACTTTTCAAAGATAATCAATAAGGGCTCAGAGATCTCCTCAGTCAGCATCCCTGATGCCATTCAGAATTGCTCTCGGTGCATTCCTGAATCTTTTCTCAGATATGGAGACCATCATATACTAAGTATTTCCATGCTGGTATTAGTCAGATTAGCAGGAGTATCAGTCAAAGTGTGGAATGCAATATTGACTGATCCAGCAGTATGGTTTTGGTGTAAAAGGTGTGACACAGAAATGGTGGTAAGACTGTCCACAAGGCACAGAGATTAGTATCCATCAATTCCAGTGTCTATTGTTACACTAGGACTCAGAGTTCTAACACGTGGAATCAGGGTCACCATTCTTCTAGGCTGGATTAACACCCTAGTGTTCTGTCAGAGAATAATTTCAAAGCAGACAATCCTTTATGGTTAGCAAAACCCCTCATGCTGAGTAGGTAACAGCATTTTCTTACTCATCAGAAGATTACATCTTTATTTACAAAGCCTAATTTGTGAACAAAGCTGTTCTTTAAAATATCTGAGGTTAAAGGTAGTTTCTTAGGACAGGGAATTGTCCAGTGGAAGTTGGTGTTAATTCAGGTTGTGCTGTACGCCAGCCCATTTTGTGAGCAATGCACTAACTTTGCCTGCATATGTTTGTTCAGTGATCCCAATTCTGAAACACACTTAAGCATAAATTAGGCTTCACTTTAACTATATGTTTTGGTGGGATTTAAGAACTTGCTTATAGTTATGCAGATACTTAAGTGCTTTGCTGAACTGGGGCTATATGTTGTTTGAATTGCTTAAATAAACTATAAACTGCTAAATGCTGATGAGAAGCCACTAGTTGATTCCCGAATTTATTTTGTTAAACAACATTTTGGTTATACTTTGCGGCAATAAACAGCTTTACTGTAGAAAATTACTTAACGTTCAAAAGATTGCATTGTTCTTACCAACCCCCACCCTCCAAACAAATCAGTTTTGCAGCTAAGCCAGTAAACTATAAGCAAATAAACTTTTGATCTCAGTAA
Organism: Gopherus flavomarginatus; assembly: GCF_025201925.1. Taxonomy (NCBI): domain Eukaryota; kingdom Metazoa; phylum Chordata; order Testudines; family Testudinidae; genus Gopherus; species Gopherus flavomarginatus. The sequence goes on from NC_066620.1 coordinate 46,098,443, forward strand.
ACAATATAAATCTGCTTCCTTTTTTATAATCCTTACTAAATTATAACCCTTGACACCTTAGTTTAGTAAAATTTGATTTGCTCTTACGTATGCAATTTTTTACATTCCTCTCCATCTTGGACAATGTAAAGAGAGCGGGTGGTTTCACTTTTGTTTCTAGTCAGTTTCACTTTTGGCAAGAGATGAGCGAAACAGGCAGTGATCACATCTGGATTAGGGGAAGGTTTGAAGTTCAAGAGCAGTGAAATCCAACAAGCTGTTCTTGCACAATCTCAGATCCAACTGTGGAAATCTTGTGAGATCAACTATGCTCCTGAAAATTTCACCATTGTGGGATGCATCTAAATCATCCCATCTAGGCTAATGTCAGCATTTCTAATGTGTCTATCACTCTAGCATCTGGGTACTAGGATCGAAATCATAGACCCAGCGCAGTCAATGGCAAAACTCCCACTGACTTCACTGATGCCAAGACTTTACCCTAGATATAGAAAACAGGTCTCTTTTGGTTTTGAATTCAACCCAGAGCAAAACTGAATGAGGTAGGTTTATGTTGGAAGGAGATGAATCAGAATCCCTTGGAATTTGATGGAAAATGTAGTTGAATTTAAGGTTTCATTTTGGGCCTATTTCTAGATCCCTCTTGAATTTGAAAAGGAAAAAAATCCACCAAAGAAACATATCTGCAGGGAAAGCCTGCTATAACGCACCCTGCAATAAAGCGAATTCGGATATAATGCAATCATAAGGTGGCTCTGGCCGCCCCAAGCAAAAAAAAAAAAAAAAGCAGCTGGAGCACCATGGAAGCGCAAAAAAGAAAAAAAGAAAAAAGGAAAAAAAGGGGCTGGAGTGCCACTGGAGAAAAAAAAAAAAAATTCAATGTGCCTTCCCCACTGCCTCTTCCATATCTACCTAATATCTAGCAAAAACTCCTGGTTGCTTTTGCTAGATATCAGTCAAATGATGACTTGGGTGACCATATGTAAATCACATGGTCTTTTGGAGGCGCACATGGCATTGCTGACAAAAGATATAGGATTTTTTTTCTTACTATGACTCTTAACTTAGCAATTCATTCACATTATCAAAGAGACCTGCACAACAATAGCAAATCCAATGAACAGAATGAACCCTGCAATTTTATGACGTAGCTTCTAACAATGGAGTCTGACTATTATAATCAACTCGCTGAGTATCAAAAAAGGACAGTAGGCCTTCAAATGCCTGAGCTGGAAAGAAAAGCTATTGTGCAATCCCGATGAACCTTTTATCTGCACTTCACTCTAAGACGTTATCAGAATTGTATGCTGTCTCGCTCAAAGGCTCCTCTTCTAAGCTACAACTGTTTGTGCAACCTCTGAATTTCCAATTACAAGTTTGTGGGTCTTTTTAAATGCAAGATGATTATTTTACAAGCACTTGTGTTTAAACTAATGGTGATCTTTATACTCATGCCATGACAAAATGTTATGGGATGCTCTTGAGAGGAAGGATTGAGAGTGAGATGATCTTGAGATTAAGTCACTGGACTCAGGAGCTCAGAGCTGAATTCCCAGCTCTACCAAAGATATCCTGTGTGATCTTGGGCAAGTCACTTACTGTCCCTGAGTTTCTGTCCCCCATTTGTAAAATGGGGACAACACATCCTTTGGCTGTCTCGTCTAATAGTTTGTAAACTCTTTAGGACAGGGAGTATCTCTGGCTCTGTGCGTGTACAATGCCGAAGGGCACAATGGGCCTTGGCCGGCACCTCTAGGTGATACTGTAATACAATTAATGATGATGATGATGACGGATCCTTTTTAATAATGAAGGTTATGTCCCATTGTCCTTAGTCGCAACTGCTTCACAAACACAGCCAACTAGTACTAGGGAGCAGATGTATTTACTGCAATGTAGGGCCAAGTCCTGAACAATGCTGAGCAGGAGCCACAGAAGTCAATGGAAGATGTAAATGCTCAGCTTCTCTTGAGATCTGACCAAGTGAGAAAATGAACCGTGTTGTAAGTCAGATTGATTTTGGCGTTACACATTAGAAGATGGGAGCCTCTAGTTTCCCCACCCACTGCCATCACAGGAAGCCAGTCTCATGGGATACGCCCATCTGCCAGAGGATCCTTGCGCAGTCCTCCAGAAGCAGGGAAGAGAGCTCAGGTTCCGTTCCTTCCTATGTGGTTTATAATGGTTTCTGTGTTCTGGGTGTGAATGAGTGTATGACCAGTGCTGTTTTGAACGGTTCTGCTTTCAGATGAATAATACTGGTAAAACCCTGCAGGGGCCAATTTGGCCATTTTGGTTTAAACCATCAATAAATCCTTGATGCTGCCATCGCCTGGGAGCCCTGCAAGGGTACAGAGGAGCCTCTGACAATCTCCCCATCCCATCCCACAGGAATGAATCAACTTCCCTACTGGGGGAAGAGGAGAGCCCCCAGTCTCCTTGCATTTGCAGGAAGGATCTATGGGCAGCTGATCCCATTGGGCAGCAGCAGAAGGTCCCCAGGGTGTGCTGTGGCTCACTTCCCTTCATTGCTGGCACTGGTGACCAGAGAGAGGGAAACAGAAGAGCAGTTAACCACTTTGGGATATACGTTCAGTGCTTGTAAAAAGGTATAAGCTCCTCACCCCCACCCCCCTGGCCAATATTTTGTTTCCTAATTAAAACAATGGGAAATATATCTTAAAAAAAAACAAAAAGGAAGGGAGAGAGGCTCAGGGCCTGATTCTCCTCTCATTTGAATCAGTTTTACTCCAAGGTAAGTGCATTACTCACTGGAGTCACTCCTGATTACACCAGGCTCGCTGCATTGACTTCAGTGGAGTCACTACTGATCTGCACTGCCTTAAATAGGAAGAGAAACAGACTCCATCTTTAATATCAAATGTAAATAATTCTCTCTCCTCTCAAGCTTGATGCCCTATTATAGATTCAGATCTATTTCAGCCAATCTGAAGCCATCCGCACAATAGGAGAGTGATGTGATTGCCACATCGGCTGACTCAACAGTGAGCAGAGCTTCCCGCAGCCAGTGGCTGGGCAGACTGTGTGCATCTTACAGGTCTCAGTAATTCTACCAGGTAAGCCAAAATGGGGCATTTTGCTGGTCAAAACACAATTTGCTCATTCTCAGCCTCTCTCAGCCGGAAGTTGCTTTTGCAGCTCTTCTTTGTAGCAGGAAATACTTTCGTCTCTCACCCCTGTATTAACAAACTTTGACCCTAAACTATTAGATCTCTGTTCCCGTAACCGCCCAGACCACTTCCACTTAATTCTGCTTGAAATTATCAGCTATACTAAATGGCAATAAATATCAGTGTGATCGTACATGTAGTTAGTGTTGCTTTCTGATTGTGAATTTGAGGTTCTCATTATAAAAATGAATAATAATGAATAATATTTAATACTTCTGTAGCACCTTTCATCTGAAGTATCTGAAAGCACCAAACATTCATTGACTCTCATACCAACAGTGCAAGGCAAGTATTATTATACCTGTTTTACATATGGGGAAAATGAGGCAAAACGGTTATTTGGCCAGTGGTCATACGGTGAGTCACTATCACAGCCCGCATTGAAACACAGGTATGCCAACTCCCAGTCCTGTGTTCTAACCACTAAGAAATCTGCCTCACTTTGTGGGATATGCAGCAGTCCTGTGTCTACAAAGCCTCCATTATACCTGAGTAGGACTGGCCCACAGTAGGAGGGATGTATTTTGGTGCACATGTCCTCCAGCTGCAGCCGCTCCCCTGGGCTGATGTCATAGCTGTGCTTAGGCTTTGGGTAGCTAACCAGCCAGCCGTAGTCCACACCCGTCTTTATCTTGTGATATTCATTCTCTCGCTCTCGTTGCTGTTTCTCTGCCTGCTTGATCTGCCAGCCTAGTTCCATCATTAGTGTCTCCACCACCATCTCTGTGGGGTTCCTTTGGGAAATCCGGCTCGGTGGCTCATTCCACCTGAACCAGGAAGCCAGCGACATGCTTGCCCAGTTCTTTTACCTGTAAAGAAAAAACACATTATTGTTAATGCTTTCACTGCATATGCTGCATCTCTCCAATTTGCAGTGCTGGATTTTCCAGAGTTCAGCACCCAGCACCTCCTCGCCTAGACCAGTAAGTGCTGCTGGGTGCTGAGCACTTTTGAAAATCTCATCAATAGGGGCCCAGTTGTGCTTGCCCTTTGTGCAGGTTTGCAGGGAGAGAAGGAAAATACAAGGAGACATTGCATCCCCTGCACCCACTATCCCCAGGCATTAAAGGGCCGTCTGGTCAAAATCACAGCATCTGAGCTTAGAAGAGCACAGTGCCTGCTGCTCTATTCATTTAACCATGGAGAAGAATAATGCACTAAAGGGAACAGAGCCAGGGCCAAAACCTGAGCAGCTTCCACTGCCAAACCCCGGCATGTTTGAGAGCTGAGAGATGGACTGTAGGACAATCCTCCCCAAACTCTCTATGGGACAGAGTGGCTCCACGCCACCCGCAACCCACAGCTGGGCCTTCAATGTTCCTGCAGTTATCTTCCAGTAGCAATGGAGCTCTCAGGAGCTGAACAGGTATTGGGGGCAGCTTCACTGGTGCTGATGGAAAGTGGTGTGAATTACAATGATATCTCACATGTGGCCAACCGAGGACCTGAGGATAGGAAAGTGCTTTACAAAAGTGGGTATGATCATCTCCATTTTACAGATGGGGAAACTGAGGCACACAAAGGCAAAAAGACTTGTCCAAAGTCAGAGAGTACGTTGGTGGCAACGCTGGGACTCTCCTGTATGTACAAGTATACACACACACTCTCTCTCATGTTTTTAACACCATAACCATCACTATGGTTCCTTCTTATTGTTGGTGTCACTCTGGCATAACCCTAGGTAACTCGGAAAGGTGATAGACCACAAGTGTCAATGAAGCCCTCCTGTTGTTGGCCTCAATGAAACAGTGTTCCTCCATGTTAAACACTTTGTGTAACCTAATGTACTAACAGCTGCAAAAATGTAGTGTTAGCAGTTAGTTTTGGTTGTAACAGCCAGTTCTCTGCTGTAATACACTGAAGCTCGGCTAAAGCCCGCTCAAGGCCGTTTTAAGATACTGTACACTTGTCTCAGCAGCGGAGAGGGGGGAGGAAGGGGGAAGTCAAAAGATTGAATGAGAGAAGATACTGCAGCTGGATGGGAAAGGAGGAGGGAGTAAGAAATCAGCTAGTCAGCAAGAAAGTTTTGTAGTAAACTACTGGGATATAAAAGGAAGAAACTGCTTGTTTTAGGGGTGCAGGATCTGAGGTTGTTATTTCTCCCTGGCACCTTATTTGAGCTCAAATAAATTTGGTTGTTTGCTTCTCCACCCTGGTGTGTTTATTGGCACTCAAGCACTCTAGGCAACGAACCACTGTTGCTTGCCTCTGGCACTGCTGTGTCTGCAACATTACCATTCACACTTTCCTGTTCCAGAAAAGTCTCCACCCCAGGAGGAATTCACACCAAAGCAGGACAAGCTGTGTTACCACCACCACCCTCCCTTGGAGCTTCCACTGGCAGAGGTAGCTCCAGTTTGCAGCCAGGAGTCCCAAGTCCTGCCAGCAGATTGAGGCAGTGTGCTGAATCAGCACATCCTGCGCTCACTCTGGCTACACTCCCTTCTCAGCCCTCTATGGCCCCCTAGAGGTAATGAACACAGCATGTTATTGTATCTGATGACATATCTTAGTGCCTTGGTCATAAGGAATTCCTCCTAGTTAATGGCAGTGAAGTGTGGGCCAGTGGTTAGTAGATAGCTGGCACCCAGGACTTTTGACAGGTTTTTCTTGGTTTGGACACCAGGGCCACCCAGAGGAATCAGGGAGCCTGGGACAAAGCAATTTCGAGGGAGAGGACATAAAAAAAGGCGCCACCTGCTGCAGCACTTGTACTCATCGGGCGGCGCTCTGAGTCTTCAGCGGCAGTTTGGCAGCAGGCCTTTCACTCGCTCCGGGTCTTTGGCGGCACTGAAGGGCCCGCCACTGAAGTGCCGCCAAAGACCCAGAGCGAATGAAGAGCCCGCCGCCAAAGTGCCACCGAAGACCCGGAGCGCCGCCAGGTGAGTAAAAGTCCCAAGGAAGGGATTCTCGGCCAGGGCTTGCAGGGCCCCTGTGGGGCCTGGGGCAAATTGGCCCCCCTTGACCCCTGCTCTGGGCAGCCTTGTTGGACACTGAGTTGCTGCCTAGACTTGGGCAAGTCACTTATACAAACCAAGTACCCAGTGAAATGAGAGAGGTTGGGGACTGGTGTGTACACCTGACAGTATGGGCCCCTTTTCAGGGCCTGGAACACCAATTGCACATCCTCCTTTCTCCACTGTTGAAGAGCAGAGCTAATTTTGAATCCATTAGGAGTCCATCTAGAGGCTGCTGAGCTGAATTCATGTTGGGTCAATGGTGCACCAGCACTGGGGCTCCCCTACTACAAGCTGAAATCACTAAGAGCTGAAATCACTAAAAGAGCTAAGCTTACTGAGCTGAGATCACTGAGTGCTGTGTTAATTAGTGGGGGAGCCTGAAGATCTATCGCAAAGTGGCTGGCAGAGCAGAGAAGTTTGCAGCACGTTGGAGCAGCCCACGGAACAGTGAGCGGAGTGGAGCGGTTTGTGGGAGCAGCTCACGGGTTGGCTGAAGGAGCGGCACAGCTGGTAGAGTGCAGCTGGTCGTGGTGAAGGCTGCAGCAGAACTCCACGGAGAGGCGGAGCAGTTTGCAGCACGTTGGAGCAGCCCATGGAAGAGTGAGCGGAGTGGAGCGGTTTGCAGGGGCGGCTGGAGCGGCGGAGAGGCAGAGCAGTTGGCCCCCTGGCCCACGTAAGGTGCCCCTTAACACCCTGTGTACGCCCCCCCTCCATTTCCACCCAGGCTGGGGGGGGGAGGTAAACTCTGCAGATAAACTCTGGGGTGGCACTGACCAGAAACAGAGACTTTTGGGTTGTTGGACTTTGGGGTGATTGGACTTAAGACCCTAAGGGGGAAAGGACATTGCCAAACATACTTGGAAGTGGGTTTTTGCTTAGGGTTTGTGTTATAATTCTGTTTGTGGTGTTTCTCCAAAGCGATGCTGCATTGTTTCCCTCCTTTATTAAAAGGATTTTGCTACACTCGGACTCCATGCTTGCGAGTGGGGAAGTATTGCCTCCTAGAGGCGCCCGGGGAGGTGGTATGTAATTGTCCCAAGTCACTGGGTGGGGGCTCGAGCCGGTTTTGCATTGTGTTATTGAAACAGAACTCCTGGATACTGAACCCAGCCCTTGTTGCTGCCAACTCAGAGGGGCAAAAGGGTTACAAACAGATGACCTGACTGTTCTGGTGTGCTGGAACTGTACAAACAGACAATATCACAACTATTAATGTAACAGCGAGGGCTGTCCTGGGGGGAAGTGAAAGCATGCATAAGCTTGGACTATTATTTTCAAATTAAATGCACCTGTGTTGCTGGATGTCTTTATATTGTATTTAGGCAGAACATTCAACACCAACCAGCTCCTCCTAGTGTAGTCATTTTAACAGCACTCTATACTGACTATTGTATTGACAATTATTGTTGACACAATAGAGTCCGAAGCAGGTGCTCAGAGCATGAAGAAGAGCATGCACAAAACAACGTCTACTATTTCTTCTCCTAACACTTACATACCTTGCTGCTTCCGTCCATTAGCCCTCAGGGATGGGCACAAAGGATATTTGCAGTGGAAGTTACAGAGAGATTAATGTCAATCAGTTCTAGATCAGTCAGGAGATGACATGCTATGACTCGAAGGGGCATATAAACCAGGTGATGGGCTAAGGGCCTTGATCCTGCAAAGCGCTTGGGACTAACCAAATAATCAGAGGTGCGGAGAGACGTCTCATCAGGAAATATTTAAGTCAACACAATGAGTGGGCTCAGTAGGCTGACCAAAAATTTTCCATCTATTTTTTTTTCCAATGGAAGATTGTTTGGAACAAAATTAAGATTTTTCACAGGAAGTTTCTGCTGTCCTCACCATTTTTTTTTTAAACAGAAAACTGAAAATTCAAAACCCAATTTTTTTTTCGTTTTTAGCTGAACATTTGGGGGTTTTGAGGTTTTGTTTTTTTGATGAAAAAAGGCAAATTTTTCCATGGAGGATTCCCCCTCCCACCTCCAACCAGCTTTAGTGCTCAGCATCTTGCAGGACTAGATTCCAACAGGGTGTTCCTACATCTGTGGATCCAGACCTAACACTCTGAAAGGGTTTGCCCCAAAATGAAGAGTATTGCATCATGATGCAAATGGTGTGATGGCACTAGTTAAATATCACAGTGCCATTTATCAGCTTCATCCATTGCTGTGTGAGCAACAAGTTGGATTGCCAACTTTCTAGTTGCACTAAACCAAACACCCTAGCCCTGCCCTTCCCCGATGTCCCACTCCTCTGCTCACTACATTCCCCTTCCCTCAGTGGCTCGCTCTCCCCCACCTCACTCACTTTCACTGGGCTGGGGATTGGGGTGCGGAGGTGTGTGTGAGGGCTCTAACTGGGGGTGCAGGATCTGGGGTGGGGCTGGAGATGAGGGGTTTCGGGTGCAGGAGGGGGCTCCAAACTGGGGGGTGGGGCCAAGGAATTTGGCGTGCAGAAGGGGGCTGTGGGCTGAGGCTGGGGGGTGGGGTGCAGGAGGGGGTGAGGGCTCTGGGGTGGGGCTGCAAATGAGAGGTTTGAGGTGTGGGAGGGAGCTCTGGGTTGGGGTGCAAGGGAGGTGAGGGCTCTGGGCTGGGGGTGAGGGCTCTGGGGTGGGGCTGGGGATGAGAGGTTTGAGGTGCAGGAGGGTGCTCCGGGTTTTGGGCAGGGATCAGGACTGGGGCAGGGGGCTGGGGCTTGGGGTTGCGGCATGGGCTTACTGTGGGCAGTTCCTGGTCAGCAGTGCAACGGGGGTGCTAAGGCAGGGTGCTTGCCTGTCCTGGCACCACACTGCATGCGCCCTGGAAGCAGCCAGCAGGTCTAGCTCCTGGGAGGCGGGGGGGGGCAAGAGGATCCATGCACCGCTTTCGCCTGCAGGCACCGCCCCCCCCAGCTCCCATTGGCTGGTTCCTGGCCAGTGAGTGTGTGGAGCTAGTGCTTGGGGTAGGGGCAGCACGCAGAACCCTGTAGCCCCCCACCTAGGAGCCAGACCTGCTGGCTGCTTCTGGGTTGCAGCGTGGTGCTAGCCAGGACAGATAGGGACTAGACTGTCTTAGCACCACCAACTGGACTTTTAACGGCCTGGTCAGTGGTGCTGACCGGAGCCACCAGGGTCTCTTTGCCACCGGGTGTTCCAGTTGAAAACTGGATACCTCGTCACCCTAGAAACAAGGAAGGCAGAAGCTATGAAGTAGCCTGGAGTTGTCCCAACATTAGGCCCTTTATATCATATGGTTGAACCATGCTAACAGCCATGTTTACAAAAGGCGGCAGGGATTTGGGATGGCTCAGGTTTTGAGTGTCCAGTTGGAGGCCTTGACTTCAGATTCTCAGCATTTCTGAAAATCAGTCCCCAGAAGCCTCAAGTTGGGCACTCCAAAATGAAGCCTGGCAGAATTAATGGACTCTTCTGAACAGTTTGGTCTATTATTTTAAAACAGAGCAGGCAACAGCAGCCATGCACTAGCAGAATGAAAGCCTCATAACAGAGCTAGTCAAAAATGTTCTGTCAAAATGCATTCTTTGATGGAAAATGGCTTTTTTGGCAAATCAAAAATTTTAATGAAAAAAGTGTCCATTTGTGTGACAAAAAATTGGATTTTCATAAAAAGGTAGAAAATTTTTCGGTTTTAAGTAACTGTAAACTGGATTTAATTTTTTTTTAAACTGAAACTTTTCTTGGTTTGGGTTTTTCTAATGAAACACACCAAAATATGAAGAAAAATTTCAATGAAAATGAAAAAAAATTCATTGAAATTTTTCACAGGGAAAAAAAGTAATTTCCTGATGAGTTCTCCCTTAATCATCTCTTGATGATGGCTGCTAGTAAACTGCACATCTAACTCCTGACACTCCACAGATTTACATGAAACATTAATAGGAGGTGAAAGTAGCAGCACAGTAAGTGGAGTGAAGAACCAGCAGTGAAGCAGAGGTGGTATATAATGTATTTGGTTTGGCTCTTGTTTTAAAATAATTACATATTGTAATTCACCTTCCACTTCACTTGTACGCTTCAGAACACTATCTTAAGCACCCAACGAGCTAAGCAGCAACATGTCCACTCCTCCGCTAGGCAGGATGACCTACAAGATAATTTCTACCTTGATTTCTAGGTCAAATTGTGTAAATTTGATTTTGAACATTAACTTTAATAACATGTTTAAGCTGATGAAGCCCTTAGAGAGAGATGTACCAACTTACACAGGTCTGAATTTGGCCTTATACCGCTACACTTCTGTTGATGCCTTCATACCGTCACAAAGCCATTAAAATAAGCAACTAAAATAGTTAAATGACTTAAAGCACAAATCTCACTGACTTTCAATGGAACATATAATCCTAAATCACTTAGGTGCTTTTGAAATTCCCACCCATAAGCTTAGATCTAAAACCTGAAAATGGCAGCAGCCTCAGAAGCCAGGAGAGAAGGAGAATTTCATATCTAAGTTGCAAAGTGACTAAAGCTCTAGTCCCCAATATAGTGATAATTACCAAAAGTTCATAGTCACTTAGAACTCAAGGTACAACTTGGAATATCTTAAGTGCTTCTGGACTCCCAGAAGTAGTAGTGGTCAAAGGGCTTTTCTTCTCCATATGGCAAGGAAACTGTTTCAAAAGTGGACCTAATCTCAGTGAGCCACACCTTTGTCACTTCAAGACTGCATTACTGCAAGATGCTCTATTCAGGACTACATTTGAAGACCACTTGGAAACTTCAGCTAGAGTGGAACAAAGCAGTCTGCTTGCTTACTGGTGTGCCAGGTATGGAGCTCATTGCACTGTTACTCCATAGACATCACTGGCATCCAATTTAGTATTCAGGTGCAATTCCTGGGGTTGATTTTAATCTAAAAAGCCCTGCATGGTTTGGATCCTGGTTATCTTTGAGGCCACTTCTCTCTTCATGCCTCAACCTGGAGGTTGAGACCAGGTGGTATGCTCGAGCTGACAAATCTAGATTAGTATATTTAGCATCACAGTATTCTCTGGGAGGAGCCCCTCAATTCTGGAACTTGTTTCCTGTGCTGGTCCAGAAGTTCACGAGTCAACCGACTTTCGGGGCATGATGTAGATCTATCTATTTATTTACCCAGGCTTTTGCCTGATGAGATAAGCTAGGAGGGTTGGAGTTCTGTGTTGGCAGTGGGAGATTTCCAGTTTGACGCTATGTCATTTTAAGATGTAACTGTGTGTGATTTCATATTTTCGCCATGACCCTAAAAGTGTAAGTAATAAAATGAAAAATAAAAATAAATACAAATACAAATACAGTAGGGAACAAGATCTCTAAGATAACATTTGTGGAGTCCCTAGAATTGCAATTTGTAATGTATGCAAAATCAGATTCTAATACAGAAGGAGTGGGAAAATGTATTGAAAATAGCTAGCTTGGGAGGAACCTTTTTTGGTAAGATTGCCCCATTCTGCAAGGGTTTTGCTCAAAGATCAGTCAACAAATCAATAAAGTCACATTTCCAAAAGTGGAGTCTGGAAGTAATCAAAGTGTGCTATGCATCAGCACATTGGCATCAGAGTGGGGCACAAACCTGGAAATGGTTCTTACAATTACCTCCCAGTTTCCTACAGAAACTACAAATCTAGGTGATATGATTGTCCGTCAATGTGCATGTTGCTAAAAGAATCCACACCATTAAAGAAAGGTGCCCCAAGAAGTCTATATTCTGTTCTTGGGGTCCCAAGTTTGAAAATATTGCACCATCTAATTTTTAGACTCTTCCAGAATCAGAAAATGTGCCACACTGGATCAAAGCACTGGTCCAGTATACTGCATGTAACAGCAACCAGTACCCGATTCTTCAGAAGAAGGTAAAAAACAAAGCAAAGATTGCAAGTTCTGTGAGGCAAGGATCATATATGTGCGTAAGGCAACACATACACTTCTGGTGCTCTATAAATAATGATGCCCTAGCTCAGGGGTTGGCAACCTTCCGGAATTGCTGTGCCGAGTCTTCATTCATTCACTCTAATTTAAGGTTTTGCGTGTCAGTCATACATTTTAACGTTTTTAGAAGATTTCTTTCCATAAGTCAGTAATATATAACTAAAATACTGTTGTATGTAAAGTAAATAAGGTTTTTAAAATGTTTAAGAAGCTTCATTTAAAATTTAATTAAAATGCAGAGCCCCCTGGACCGGTGGCCAGGACCCTGGCAGTGTGAGTGCCACTGAAAATCAGCTCACGTGCCGCCTTCGGCACCCGTGCCACAGGTTGCCTACCCCTGCCCTAACTAGCTATGCACATGAGGGAACCCTGTGGTGATTAGTTTATGCCCTGAAGCTTTGATTACCCTTACGTTAGCAGGCAGAGCAACAACTATTGGAAATGATCCTGCTCCTACTGAACTCCCGTACAGTACAGTGGGAGCAGGAGACAGTTCCCTTCCTGTTAATGATAAAGGTAATATCACCAGGATGACTTGTTTCTTTCAAGCCAGCCTCTCTCACTTTCACATTACCACAGATGGCAATGTTTGCCTGTTTCAGATTTGGCCCACCTGTATAGGTAACTAAGCTCACATGGAAATGGCGTGCTGATGGTTCTGAGTCCATAACTCCAGTACCCTAAAATGCATCTATGCTCTGTTACATACTTAGATGGTATTTTTGTATTTGTGAGTTTAGCATGTGTTCACCACTACATTATTAAAGGTTAAGATACCTTGACATGATCCAGTAAGAGGCACTGAGGCAAGCTCACTGCTAGCAAAAGGGGATGGTAGAATGAACTAAGATATTGTAAAGATTTAAATGTCTCTGCACTCTCACTCACATGACTGGGTAATTCATATTAAAGAGAAACTATTCTGCAGTTATTTAGAAAAGATGCAAATACCTACAACACTCAGCCAGCACCTTCCTTCATCTGATACAGGTTGAGCTGGGTTTCTCATATAACGTGTGGGTATTTTACCAACGTTTTACCAGCCAACAGGCTAATTAGTGCTATATTCCTGTCAACTAGCCTGTTCTTATTACTGTCTGAGTCTGACCTCACACTGGTATATATGCACCAGTGTACACACAGCCTAGTGAGAGGAGAGATAGGTCCTGTAAGGGTAATTTGTGAAGCTGAACAGATTTTAACCTCCCATCATGTTCCACCTATTACCATTGCTGGCTGTTTTATTAGAGGCAGCAGGGCCCCTCATGGATAGAGCAGGAAACAGAGAGTCAAGAAATCTGGGTTTTAATTCCCGCTGACTCACTATTGGTAAAATCTTGCAATGTGCTGAGCGCTTCTTATGACCTTCAGCTTTTTGATCTCTTTCAGTGGCTCTTTATCAAAGAGACTAGTGCTATGAGGGAGTACAGCTTTGAAAAGCGTTGCTGTAGCAGGGCATCAGAACGATGCTGCAAGATGATAATCACTTCTGAAAAGAGTTCAGGCACACTGGCATCAATGGGAGTTTTGTCTGAGCAAGGACTGCAGATTGATTTTTCCAGTCCCCACAACGTATCTAAATGACTTGGGAATACAAGTCCCACAGGCTTTCAACAGGGCTTTTAGTCCTCAGTGTCCTAGGTGCTTTTGAAAAATCACACGCCCCAGCAAGAAGGGCGAAGGGCAGGCAGAGCAGATTCCCTGCAATTCACACTGCCTGTTTTCTAACAGAGGGAAAATCCAGTCCAAGCATCTCATGCAAAGCTACAGCCAGTGTTAGTTGTCCCTAGGTGGTTCTTGTATGCATGAAGCTGTTTTTCTCTCCTCCTCCTTTCTAGTGCTGGAAACTGGCCACATACACTCAGTGGAACTGACAAGCCACCCCCACTCAACCTGCCATTGGTCTTTTCAGCCCAGGGAAGGGAGCAGGGGCTCCACTAATTGCAACTGCTCTTTTCAATTTAAAGTCCACACTGGGGCTAATCGTTAAGTAACATGAAATGTCTTTTCTTTTAGGAAAGACACAACGGACTGGGGCTTACAGTCAGGTTGCAGGATGCTGATGACCAAGAGGGCTCAGCCTGGCTCCCTTTTGGGGAAAAGGGCTAACACAGCCATCTGTGTTAAATAAAAACAGTGCTTCATTTGGCTACAAATCCTTCTGTTGGACAATAAGTCAGTTTTGCTGCTGCTCAGAGTAGTCCATTCATGTTTCAGAGAGCTGGCTTTGACCATGCTCAGTTTATAAACTGGTCAAATACTAATAAATTAAAAATATTAAACTGTTCATAAAAATCCCCACTCCAGAAGTAGTGTAGAGTTTCAGGAATTTTGCCTACTCAACTCTATATTTCCTTTTGGAAATAACACCTTCTCCTCAGCGTTGACCATGTTTGACATCAGATAATATATTTTACATATTTGTTTTTTCAATGTACTCTATAACTATACCTGTATCTGGATGTACATGTACCTGGATTATGCAATACTTCTATACTTGTACCTGTAGCTGGATGTTAATATTGGTCTAATGGGTGTTTCCTTGATTGTCAGTGGTCATGTTCATAGGAAATGCCATTGAGCAAACAGCTAAACTAACAGCCCTTTCTGTGTAGGCCTTTCCTTCCAGAGATAGGTCACTCCATCCTCTGTATCTTCACTAGCTCCCTGTGGCTGCCTCCATTCCTCTTCCAATTCTTCCTCCCTTGACTCTCTCAGTGTTCCCCCTTGTGCTCTTTGTCTCTGGCTCCCTGTTCCACCCTTAAACATTTATAAATATAAAGATGTAGAAGTGGAAGGGCCAGGGAGGGAGGAAATCAATGGGGGAGCTAGTACAGACAATGAACTGAGGAGCCAGTAAAGTACCAAGCCCATATGTGTTGTGGCTAGGGTGACCAGGTGTCCAGTTTTCAACTGGAACACCCGGTCAGACAGAGATCCTGGCGGCTCTGGTCAGCACTGCTGACCGGGCTGTTGACTGTTCAGTTGGCAATGGCGTGAAGCAAGGCTCACAGGCTCCCTGCTAGCCACCACGCTGCACGGCTCCCGGGAAGCAACCAGCATGTCCTCCCTCTGACTCCTAAACCAGGGATCTCAAATTCAAACCATCACAAGGGCCACGTGAGGACTAGTGCTTTGGCCTGAGGGCTGCATCACTGAAAGTTTTCCATAAAACGAAACAAAAGTATAGTCAAAAATGAAAAAAAATCAAGAGTAATATAGTATGCTATTAAAAGTCCACGTACATTTTTTAAAAATTGTAATGCAAAAAGTCAGTGCTAATTTTGACAATCATTTCATTTTTGGCCACTTAGCTGGCAGCATTTTGCATCAACCAGAGCATCAATATTAGGTTTGATATCCTGAGACGAAAACCATCTCAGTGTTGCTTGCAAACTGTACCACATTCCATACAAAAAACTACACTAAGAGAATGTTAAGACTGCACAGTTAAGCACACGTGCCAAAATTAGGGTTGCACACACAACTTTTTATCTACCCTTTTGAGACTGCGTTATCATGTAATCTTTAATTACAGGGTCACGTACCGTTTCTCATATAATATATACCTTTTTTCTACACCCTTAAATTGTATAGCATCTTACAGTGATTCTTCTACTGACTTTTATTGCATTGTCACAGTAGCTCAATATATGCTTACTAGCAAAGGACTTGCCACTTAGCCACTCAAGTTTGTGGTAAGTATGAGTGAAGGTGGCAAATGTGTGTTGTGATGGGAAGCTGTTGATTTGCACCTGGGTTGTGTTGTGCTGGGAGATTTTGGTTGATTTGTGTTGGTGGCAAATAAAGGGTGTGTGCTGGGGTGAGGGGCTATCTGTATTTGGACTTGGCTGTGTTGTTGTGTAGATAGTTGTGCTGACATGTGAGGTGGCAGCTAAGCACAAGGGTGTGGCAGTCGGGCCAAGTAATCCACCATCTGTGAAGTCTCCCTCATACAACCAATGAAACTATAGCATGCAAATTAGCTATTGAGTAAGGATGGTGATTGGTTGAGTTCTCTCTGATATCACAATGGTATAATATTCTTGGCACAGCATAGATACACACCTTTCTCTAGTCCTACACCAATTGTCAAGTCAAAATAGCTGACAACTTCAAACTTGGTTGGTAACAGACTGCAAAACCCTCACTCCACCCCTTCCATGAGGACCCACCCATGCTCCACCACTTCCCAGCCCTTCCATGCCCCCATTCCAATCCCTTCCCCAAAGTCCCTGCCCCAACTCTGCCCCCTCCCTGCCCCTATTCCAACCCCTGCCCCAAATCCCCACCCCAGCCCCACCTCCTCCCCTGAGCGCACCACATTCCCGCTCCCCTTCCCCAACCCGGAAAGTCCTAAGCGCCGCCAAACAGCTGTTTGGTAGCAGGAAGCACTGGGAGGTAGGCGGAGGAGCAGGGACGCGATGCACTGGGGGATGCAGGTGGTGAGGGGAGCTTGGCTGCTGGTGGGTGCAGGGCACCCACTAATTTTTCCCTGGGTGCTCCAGCCCCAGAGCATCCACGGAGTCGGCGCCTATGGCAGGCTGCAGGAAATAACTCCAGGGTGGCGCCAGGGATGAGGAGCATGTAGCTCGTGGAGCCTGCACCCCCGGCCAGAGTCCTCACTCCCTTCAGCACCCCAGCCCCGAGCCAGCCTGATGAAAATGAGGTCTGCTCTCTATCCCTTCCCCAGCCCCACTAGTGAGCTGTAGTATACATTTCTTTGCCTTGCTGGCTGGCTATTCGGACTGCAGGCTGCTCATATAGACAGATCCCGATCCCCTTTAGGCTCCTACAAATCAGTTACGCTCAACTACTGGGAGTCCCAGTTTGACAGACTTGCTAAGTTTTGTTAGAAGAGGTCTGCTCTGTTGTGAATCACAGGAGAATCATCAGATGGAGAATGTGCTTCCCTGGCAGAAAGAAGAGTTCAGCAAACAAAGTGTTTCCCTTTCTCCCCGATGCCATGACCCTGCCTCCAACACCAACAAAAGAGGGCATGGATCAGCGTTCATGTTGCACTCCCCGTCAGTACCTGGCCCAGGCCAGGAAAGCTAATCATCCAACCAGAAGACCAAATTCGGTGATAAAACCTGATCACATGCCACCCGAGGCACATTGCACATACACTAAGAAAAGACACCAACAAACAAAACAGAGGGAGGAGGCAGAAGGTGAAACTGGCAGTCAAATTGGGTTGAAAAGCAGGGCTTGGATCTTGGAGGGGCACATTGTCAAACTTACTATACAGTCCTATCAATACAGGAATGCCACAGGCAAAATTTATTGGTTTGCTGGAGCCTTGGGGGGTACTTGTAGGAGTAGGAGGAAGAAGTCTACCACTAAGGGCTTGGATGATTGTCTATGAAGTTAATTCAAAGCCCACTGAAATCAATGGAAAGACTCCCATTGACTTCACTTGGCTATAGAGCTGGTCCTAGATGATCAACCTGTTAGCCAGGCAAAGAAATTCAGCACCTGGCCATGATGCTCCGTGCTGCCCCGCCTATCTCACCAGCTCTGAGGATGCTAGCAGTGGTGAGGGACTGCCTGAGGAATGAAGCTGGGCAGTCAGGGAGCAGACAACTGAATGGTAGCAGTGCATGGCAGATACTGACACACCTTTGAGCTTTCCGTACAGCATGTGAAAAGATTATGAAAAATAGTGGGGATACATTTTAACAATGTGACAAACCCAGCATCAGGGATGTGATGATAATCTGTGAGCAAATATGTAGAGGGAGTTTGGAGGGACTGTGGGTCACAGGGAGGCAAAAAAGTGAAACTAGGTGAGGGAAAGTTAATAACTACATTATCCAAAAACCCACCATCAATCCATCTGTCCTCTGAACAGCAACTGTGTTAAATCTGGAGACTAAATTCAATCACTGACATCTCAAATGGGAGTTTTAATCCTGCTTTAAGTGAAAAGCTCAGCACAGCCCTAATTATGAAGTTGCTACTGATGCCTCTGTAATAGTAATTATATAACATGCCATAGAACTGTAATAAAAATATCTGCTTTCTTCCTGCCATAGTTTTCAGTAAAATGAACTGCATCAACAGTTCTCCACCTTTTCCATAGGGGGACCGCTTTTTCCATACCAGGGCCCGTAGTACCACCACCCCTTCCCCATCTAGCCATGATCCTCTCACCTTTATACTTAGCAATAGGGGAAGGACAGAGTGATTATGACCTCCTGATACCTATTCGCAACATCCTGGAGATCATGACCCTAGTTTGAGAACCCAATCTACGTAATAAACCATAATAATGGAAGGAAAGTCTTGCACTTAAGAGCCAAGTTTGGAAGTCAGGGAATCTGGGTTATATTCCTGGCTGTGCCACAGACTTCCTGTATGATTTTGGACTAGTTGCTTAACCTCTCTGTTTCCTAATAGGTAAAACTGGCATAATCAAATGTATCTATCCCACAGGGATGCTGTGAGGCTTAATTCATTAGTGCCATAAAGCACAGTGACCTTCTCACTGACAAAGCAGGACAAATATAACAAGTTATGCGACATCCTTCTTGTTCTCAACAAATGGAATTAAAAGATATAATTCTTGAGCACATTTCAATTATTCTGTTTTGCACCACAGTGGAAAAAATATTCTTTGTTTTGCTTTACAAGCTGGACTATCCAAGTGTTATGGAGGACACAAGATATGGGATACAAAGGGAATTGTCACAGTAATTAACAGATGTCAAAGGACATGACCCTGTTTCAAATACCAGGGAGGTTTGGATAACTGAGGTGCCTGTAAGTGTAACACTGTAAGGCTATGTCTACACTAAGGACACTACAGCCACACAGTTGTAGTGCTGCGGCTGTGCCGCTGTAGGTGCGTATTGTAGATGCTTCCTACGTTGGTAGAAAGGGTTTTTCCATCACTGTAGTTAATCCACCTCCCAGAGTGGCGGTAGCTAGGTTGATGAAATAATTCTTCCCTTGACCTAGCCATATCTATACTGGGGGTTAGGTCACGTTAACTATGGCACTCAAGAGTCTGGATTTTTCACATATGATGTAGGTAGATCAATTTTAAGTGTAGACCAGGTGACCAGGTCTAAGTGAAATGTATTTATTGTCAGTCTTCCTGGCTATAGGCTTTGCAGGGCTATAAATAGTCTGACATGATTTCTATGGATGAGCTAATTAGAAGGTGACAGTTTGGAAGGCTAGCAGTAGACTTCCAGGTAAGGCCCTATCCTCCCATCCCTTTCTTACATGAGTAGCGCTTACTGATTCAAGTAGTCAGTAACATCAATGGGACCAGTCAATGTCAGGATTGGGCCCTGTCATTGTATCAGGTTGCTTTTGCTAGAGATGTTACATGACTGACAGTAACTTTCAGAGGCATGTGATGAGTACATTTTTAGCTCCAAGTACAGCATATCATTTTTGTATTTTATATTATGTAGTAGATGTACATACACTGAGCAGAGGATCTGGCCCAGTGTATATTGTACTGCTTTAAGGGTAATTTAAGGGAGAACAAGAAAATGTTACACAAGGTGCTGTGAGATAGAAGGCTAACCATAAACCAGGAGATATAAAGACATCATATTTCTTTCAAGAATTAAGATGCATACTGCAACTGTGTTGCATTTTCTACATTTAATGGCACCCACAAGATTGTGTAAGGAACCTTTTTATAAAATTAAAAGCACATGACCTTCCCTATGTTTGTATAGTTTGTGATATATTTTGATTCCTAGAAATTTGTTATAGAAGAAAAACTTTTTTCAATGTGTTTTCAACATACACTTTAATTACAAGAGAGTAAAGGAACATGACATGGACTATGACATGAACACTGCAATGGTCGTGATCCGAAGTTACAGAGAAAGCATGTGTTTTAACTGATCATGGGACAATATAACAAGGAACATGTGCTACCAAGCAAAAATATATATATCTATTCCAGATCTACAGCTGCTGTAAGAGCCACAGCTCCATTGACTTTAATGGAACTACACTCGTGTAAATCCACATAACTCCACTGAAGTCAAGAGCTATGTTGATATACAACAGCTGACCTTTATATGTCAGATAAAAAAAGCCAACAGAGTAGATCCCTAACTATGGCTAGGAATCTCCACAGAAGCTAATCTTTATGTTATCTGCAGAAGCAAAAGGGTTTTTATTTTGTTTTTTACAATTTACTTCAAATGCATAATAGCATTTCAGTCTGCCGACCTACCAGAGCAAATCAGGTTCATCTGCCGAGACCCAGAACTATTTTCATGCCAATTTCCCACACAGACTTCAAGCACTAAACATAATGCAACCCACAATAAATAAACAAATAAATAAATAATACAAATGATATCAGTGGAGTGGCTTAAACACAGTAAACCAGGAAGTTCAGAATTAAGACAAACACTCTTTCCTTAATTCAGCCTCATGGGCCAATTGTTGTGTAATGTTGATGTTTGCTGCTTAAGGGCCACTATATTTTACCCCAGAAGTGGCTGCATGTCTGGAATGGAGCAGGTAATTGTTAGATTCATACATCTTAAGTCCAGAAAAGATAATGTAGTCTGGCTTCCTGCATAATACAGACTATCAAATTGCACTCAGTTATGCCTGCTGCAATGGAGGGAATTATTCTTCCCTACCATGTAAATAAGAGGTAGAAAGGAATCCCGCTAGAACACACTGTGAGGGTTGGATCACAGAAACCCCCCTGGGAGCTGCCAACTGATGTGCCAAAACTATCTCTGCTCCTGTTTTCCCTGCCAGCTCAGAACTCCAGCACCCTGTCTTGCTGGGCCAGATACTTTCGTCTGCTCCAACACAGACCCAGGGTCTGAATTACCTGCCCCAAAGCTGCAGATTTACCTGAAAACAGCTCACAGAAGTGTGCTTGTCTTTAGCACTCAGATGCCCAACTCCCAATGGGGTCTAAACCCAAATAAATCTGTTTTACCCTGTATAAAGCTTATACAGGGTAAACTCATAAATTGTTCGCCCTCTATAATACTGATAGAGAGATATGCACAGTTGTTTGCTCCCCCAGGTATTAATACATACTCTGAGTTAATTAATAAGTAAAAAATGATTTTATTAAATACAGAATGTAGGATTTAAGTGGTTCCAAGTAGTAACAGACTGAACAAAGTAAGTCACCACGCAAAATAAAATAAAATGCACGAATCTATGTCTAATCAAACTGAATGCAGATAATCTCACCCTCAGAGATGCTTCAGTAAGTTTTTTCCTCAGACTGGACACCTTCCAGGCCTGGGCACAATTCTTTCCCCTGGTACAGCTCTTGTTCCAGCTTAGGTGGTAGCAAGGGGATTCTTCATGATGGCTCTCTCCCTCTCTGTTCTCTTCGACCCCTTTATATATCTTTTGCATAAGGCGGGAATCCTTTTGTCCCTCTCTGAGTTCTCACCCCCTCCTTCTCAATGGAAAGACACCAGGTCAAAGATGGATTCCAGTTCAGGTGTCATGATCATGCGTCACTGCAAGACTTCATTACCCACTTGCCAGCACACACGTATACATGAAGACTTACAGGTAAAACACAGTCATTTGCAGACATTGGTCCTAGTTAATGGGAGTCATCAAGATTCCAAACCACCATTAATGGCCCACACTTTGCATAATTACAATAGGCCCTCAGAGTTGTATTTCATATTTCTAGTTTCAGATACAAGAGTGGTACATTTATACAAATAGGATGATTACACTCCGTAGATTATAAGCTTTGTAATGATACCTTACAAGAGACCTTCTGCATGAAGCATATCTTAGTTACATTATATTCACTCATTTATTAATTTTTTATAAAACCATATAGACTGCACAATGTTACACACATACCATGAGCAACATCTTTTTCCTCTCATTTTGTGGCTCATCTAATTTTAAAGGCATGTTCAAATAATGTTAAGGATCTGGTGTAAATCCACAATACAGAAGGATTTCAGAGTTAAAACTAAATATATATCCCTGACTCATCCTTTGTTAATCCTTAGTTATTGTAACAGCATTCCGTAGCCACAAAAGGGTGAGTCAAGGATGTAACTTCAGCTCAGAAATTCCTTGCACTGTGGTTTATACCACAGGTTTATTTAAACATAACATATTGTGCTTTGACTTATCTTCATATTAAATGGACAGAGTTATTGCTCATGCACTGTGGCCTAGAATTACAAATTCTTATATCAATGGACCTGTTAAGGTTAACAGAGTTTCCTATATTATTCCTATATTCCCAGCATAGACCAGACTATGTGCTATGAATATGCAGATGGGATGGTGTGAATGCTCTTAGCAATCCATCATCTGAAAAGTTTTGGAGGGATATTTATTCACAACAGATACCATAGTGGCATATGGTGGGAATGTATATTCACAGGAGCATGTGTATCTGTGCATAACACAGCCACCATCATGAAACTAATAAAATTCCCACTGAAAATATTTACTGTGGGCTAAATCCTGAAGATCTTACTCATTCCCATGCAAGCAAAACTCCTAGGTTACTACATGGGAATTTTGCCTGTGTACTGGGCTCAGTCTCAAAGTTTGGTGTAGCACAGTAGCTGCTTAAAAATACATATTGATATGAAATTAGTGCTCATGACAACAGTGCCAGTTTTCCAGAACTGAAAACTAGACTCCTCTCTCCATAGAACAAGTACAGAAAAGACAAGAGCAGGCAAGCTTCCCTTACTCTGCAAAACCCATTTAGTCCTGGGCTTCTCTGCAGAAGAGGATATCAGTGATGCCCATTATGACAGCAGAACCTTTCCACTGAGACTCCAAGCAGCCTTCCAGGAGGTAACTGCTCTTGGTCACATTACCAACCTGAGCTGAAATTAAATTGAGGTATTTAGCACTGAGAGCAGAATGTGTGCCTCCATTACACGGGAATAAATCCAGAATAACACAACTGATTTTAGTGGAATTATTCTGGATTTACCCGGGTGTAACTGAGAGCAGAACTTGTTCTGGAGTGTGTAAAAAATACCAGCTGCT
Organism: Gopherus flavomarginatus; assembly: GCF_025201925.1. Taxonomy (NCBI): domain Eukaryota; kingdom Metazoa; phylum Chordata; order Testudines; family Testudinidae; genus Gopherus; species Gopherus flavomarginatus. The sequence goes on from NC_066620.1 coordinate 46,121,503, forward strand.
TATCTTGATCTGAACAATACTTGATCTGAACAATACTTAGTAACTAACATTGCTTTTCTCTTGCGTTTCTTTTCTTTATATGTACCCTGTTACCCCATGCTTAAACCATCATCTTAGTGACCACTATTTAAATTAAGTTCAATTATAACATCTGAGCTGGTAACTGATTTTCTTCTGAAAATACCAGAAGATCACAGGGCCTGATCCAATGCTAATTAAAATCAATGGAATGACTCCCATTACTTTCAAGGGCTTTGGAACAGACCTACAGTTTTTATGGACTGAGAACTATGTTTTTTAATTTGAAATTAGAGGGTGATGATGAAGCGCGTATAAGTCCTAGCTAGATAGACAGATATATACTTTCATTTTAAAAACAGCTGAGGGTTAGTTTTAAAAAAGCATAAAAACATATGATATTTTATTACCATCATCTAAACTCAGTGACACAAGAACAAATATTTTAGGACCTAATTCTTCACATGTCCACTCCAGTTTTACAGGTGTAGTCATTGCTATTGAGTCTGGTGGAGTTATGGCTGCATAAAACTGGAGTAAGTGGGAAGGGACTCAGCCCCCTAGTTTTTAAATTGTGTTTTAAATAAGGATAGCATCCTGGGAAAAGACCAAAACAAGCACAGTGGCATGCCAAGATCTAATTTAAAGTGGATACATGACCCTTTGTAATGACTTGTCACAAATCAATGAATGGTCTGTGACAGAGGCTGCCCAGTGAATTCTAACTTATGTTCCTGGTAGAAGCGCCTCCGTTAAATGTAACTTTGCTTAATTTCAAGACTGCAGTAGTCTCGATTCAGGTTTTTGAGCTTGTTTCTTCCCCTGGGAAGTGGCAAGTCAAATAGAAATGAACCTACTCCGGGCAATTTCCACGCCAAGTCAGTGATAAACGCTGGCGGCCAATTTCGAAACTCCTAGAGGAGGCTGAGTGGGTTGTCGCGGACCCGGATAGAGCAAGAGAGGAACATACCTGCAGCCAGAGCAGCCCGCGTCCCCGCGCTCCGGGCAAAGGAAAAGCCCCGCCGCTATTTCGCAGGCTCCGTTCAGCGCCCGAACCGAGCGCGGAACACGCCGCAGCACCCAGCCCGGGCACCGAGAGACCAGCCCGGCCCACCCCCGGGCCAGCTCCCACCGCTCCCCTGCGCTGTGCTGCCTGCAGGGGACGGACAGAGCTCCAGCCTCCCTTCACTTGGCACCTGCCCAACCGCCGCCCCCTGGGTCCCCACGCTGAGACTCCGGGCTGCCACCGCGGAGGGGACCCCGCCCCGCCTCGCAGAGGCACGTGCCCGGGCTGGCACCACTGGCACCCGCCGAGAAGTTGGGGAGCGATCGCCGGGAGCCAGGCAGGGCCGCTCCGCCGGGCGCTCCCCGGGGAACACGGCCGCGGCAGTGCCCTGGCTGCCCGCAGCAGCCGCTACCCCCCGGCAAGGCGGGCCAGCTGCAGGCACCCCAGCCAGAGCGCCCGCCCCGGGGCGCAGGGCAGGGCAGGGCAGGGCCGGGCGGGCGGCGGCACCCCCGCCCCACGTGGCTGCAGGCTGGACAGGACACACGGTCCCAGTCCCGGGACTCTGCCCCGCCGCGCGCCCGGCCGGCGGAACGCGCCCCGCGGCTCTGCTTACCCGGGCCGGGCCGGGCCGCTCGGCGGGAAGCCGGGTGCCAAGGGCGGTGCGCGGCGCCCGGCTGCGGACTCCGAAGTGACAGGCGGGGCAGCGGGGCAGGTGGGAGGCGCTGCCGGGTCGGCGCGGCGGGCGGGATCAGCCTCCGCTGAGTGCCCGGCCCCCCCGCGGCGGTTGCCATAGAGACCGAGCTAAGCCTAGGGGGCCCCCAGAAGGGCTGAGAGCTGGGCTGGGCCGGGAGGAGCCGCGGGGCGGGGCGGGGCGGCCGAGCTCGCGGGAGCTCGGGGCCACCTGCTCCATTGGCTGTCAGGGTGGTGGCTGCGCTGCCCCACGTGGGTCCCGCCAGCTGCTGATCTGAACGCCCAGCTAAGAGCCACATGGCCCCGAGAGCGGGGCCCGCGGCAATCTCTGTGCGGCCACTCGCCTCGCAAGACTGCTCTGTGTTCCCATCCTCGTGGCGCAGCGCCCTCCCAGGGCTGGACGCGAAGTTCAGGGGTGCGGGTCCAGGGGCTCGGGGCCATGTGTAAAGTTCGTGCCTGGGTCCGGAGTCAGCATCCAAACACTCCCGAAGTTTGGAAATGCTCAGAGCCAGGGGTTTGGTCTGAGACCATCTCTAAATTCCTCTGCAGTCTAGGAGGAATAGGCGCTAATTTATTGTTACCATCTGTGTAGCCAAATTCCTAAGGCACCAGTTACCTTGGCATGAAGTCTGCATCGCCAGGGTAAGTCTTAATAAGTACGGCCCCGCAACTGTAGCTTCAATATACAGTGATATACAATGGGACATGGAGTCTGGAATGTTTCAGTGTAAATTGATATAATTTTGAACCAGCGTGTTTAGTAACAAACAGCTACAGCTGTTCAAAATGCAGCACTGTCAGATCACAGCAGTTAGTACAAATCTTTTATTGGTTGTGGGTCCTGGGGACAGAGAAGGAACGGGCTGGTAGGGATGCTGGAGAGGCGCAGAGATTGAGGGATGATTGTCTGGAAAGGCAGCTGTGTCTGGAAGGGATGGGGGAAATGGACAATAACATCTAAACTATTATGCTTAGACAAAACATTTCTGTATCCCTGTACATCAGGGTGGAAAGAGGAGCTTTGTGTCTCTCTCTTGCTTAATCCCGCATGTTGGAGCCAGATTGAATCTGGCCCATAAAAATAAACACTTCCCTGCCCCCACGGAACTGTCTAAAGCAATCACAGGAAGAGATGGAGCAACAGTTCAAAACAGCAAGGATCTCAGGATAATTGATGAGATGAAGGTGGTTTCCTGAAGATGGAAGTATACAAGGAGGGATTAAAGGTGCATGGCAGATGAAAGCAGTGAGGCTGTTCCTGGCAGAGGGGCAGCATGATGCGGAAGGAGGGAGTGGGAAATGGAGAGGAAAAAGGCAATAAGGCTGGAGGATTGGAAGAGAGCCGGGAGTGAGAAGGGAAGTGGAGGAATGACAGCAGAGATGAGAGTGGGGAGAAGATTACATAGGAGTACAAGGAGCTGGAATCTGATGTGGTTGGAGATGGGAAACCAATGGAGGGTTTCGTGGAGTGGAGGATGATGATATAGTCAGAGTGCAAAGAGAGGAAAAATGACTTAGGCAGTAGTGGGTGGGAGGGTGAGGGACAGGCAGTAATCAAGATGAGAGGTGACCAAAATGTGGACAAGGTGGAAGAGCAGTGGGGAAAGTAAGGGATGTATAGATTAGGGAAATCCTAAAAAGAAGTGACCAGATTTAGCAGGAAACCAACTATGGGGGCAGGAGAGAGGAGTCAAAGGTGACACTGAGATTGTCTGGGAGACAGGAAAAAGAGTGGAGTTCTCAGTGGAGTCAGATGAGAACAGGAGTCAAGCACCTTGTACTGTGTGCAGGAAAGGCACAATAGGTAAGTGTGAAACAAAGGGAGAAGAATATGGCTTGTCACCATCCCATGCAGCTTAGCTCTCACCTTCTCTATGCCACAGACCATTTAGGCATCACACAGCAGACTGAAAATTCATTAAGGGGTCAGTCCTTCTCCCACTGAAGTCAGTGGCCAAACTCCCATTGACTTCATGGGGAGCCACACCACGCTGAACAATCACTGAGCCAAGGCCCTGATTCAGGAAAGCATCCCTGTTCAGGATATCATTTAAGCATTTTTGAGACTTAAACATGTGCTTGACTTTAAGCATATGCTTATGTGCTGTCTTGAACGGGGATAGATTTAAGCATGTGCTTAAGTGCTTTCCTGAATCAGGGCCCAAATTGTGAAGTCCTTACTCATTATCTACATAGTACTTACTCAGGCAAAGTGCCCAGTGGAGATTTGGTCGAATGTATATGTCACTACAGGAAAGTGGTTCTGAGGATATGAATAAAGCAAAAGAAAGAGAGCGAATGGCCAAAGGTTCAGAGCAGACCAGCTAGGCAGTCCCCTGTTTGAGCCCTGTAACAATATATATTACAGATGAAATTAAAAAACATGATGAGGTTTTTTTATTAAGTGCTGTTTATTATTAGATTGAATACCACAAGCAGACTAACAGAGATTAGCAGAGTCTTCTGCTCTAATTAATCAGGGAGGATTGTGTCTGTCCTCAGCCTCAACTCTAGTCCAGCAGGCTCCCTGGTATGCAGTGATTTATAACAGCATTCAGCATATGCTCCATCCAGCATGAGATTGTGGGATTTTAATTTAATGCAAACATCACTATAGATGGCTAAAGTCCTTTAGGTTTTCATCCACAAAAATGTCTTTCAAAAGTCACTATCTCTAACTGCATCTCTACTGCAGAACAAACGCTATCTGGGAACCTCCCAGCAATGCCCTGCAACAAATCACAAAGATTTATGATTAAGGAACAATTTATGACTTTCTTTGGGAATATATGGGGCCTCTCAACAGAAAAATCATTCAAATCCCCTACACCCACCCCAGCAGGTGAAATCTAAGGGTTGCTATTTTCAGATTACATTGAAACTTTCTTAAACAACCATTCAAGAGAAACCGCAATCAGTAGCTTAATGGAGATGTTCTTCGTTCTAAAACAGATGGGGCACAATTGTACTCAGTACATTTTTGAAGATACGTTGAGCCAATCTCTTAAAACAAGATGTGGCATCTTGTGCGAGTACTTTTCACTGTACTGTTCACAATAATATACATGTAGAGTTATTTTAGTTGGCTTGTTTAGAAGCGCACCAAATTCTGCACTGACTCACTGGAATAAATCCAGACACAGTTACTACATAAATCACAACCGCATCCTTGTGGAGTTAAAAATAGAAACTTGGTCTTTCAGCTCTAAGAACATAGGCCTTGGACGCTGGAGCTAAAGAATGATTCCCTTAGCTAGAAGCAATAGTAGGTTCTGTATCTTCTTTGTGGACCCAGCCACAAAAGGGCTACCTCACTCACACGAAGCCAGAATATTGCATTACACTGGGTTTACAAGTCAGAACAAAATTTGGCATGCGGGCTGGGTTTTTTTTGGCTAAATTACTGATGTGTGCTCTACTAGGTAAATGTAATGGACCTTGCTGAGGGAAGAAGTAGGACTGGGACAACATTACTGTTTTCAAAGTTCAAAGCCCTATGGTTGTAAAAGTTGCCAAATCCATAGCTGTATTTTTGTAGCATTTATTTTCTCTCAGTAAAGTTGTCTTTTCAGTCACAAAGAAGCATTTCTTCCTGTTAATTGGTTCAAATCCAGTCAGTCTGCCCACGCAAAAGTACACTATTAGCAAAGAGAAAAAATCCATTCATTTTAGATGATGCAGAGAAACATCAGCTCAGAAAGGAGTCACTGTCTCATATGACTGAGTACAACAGAAGAGGCTTTCAATGGGACCTCACATTCCAGCAGACTTGGATGAAGGGCTGAAGAATGGATCGCCTCAGAAAAACCTGTTAAACAGAGAGCTGGGGACCTGTTAAAGGTATAGATATGCCCAGTATGGATTTTTTGTCTTCAAATAAGCATAATCTTTTGTCCTTAAGAACATAAGAATGGCCATACTGGGTCAGACCAAAGGTCCATCCAGCCCAGTATCCTGTCTACTGACAGTGACCAATGCCAGGTATCCCAGAGGGAGTGAACCTAACAGGTAATGATCAAGTGATCTCTCTCCTGCCACCCATCTCCAATCTGACTAACAGAGGCTAAGGACACCATTCCTTACTCATCCTGGTTAATAGCCATTAATGGACCTAACCTCCATGAATTTATCTAGTTCTCTTTTAAACCCTGTTATAGTCCTAGCCTTCACAACCTCTTCAGGCAAGGAGTTCCACAGGTTGACTGCACGCTGTGTGAAGAACTCCCTTTATTTGTTTTAAACCTACTGCTCATTAATTTCATTTGGTGGACCCAATTCTTTTATTATGGGAACAAGTAAATAACTTTTCCTAATTCACTTTCTCCACACCACTCATGATTTTATATACCTCTATCATATCCCCCCTTAGTCTCCTCTTTTCCAAGCTGAAAAGTCCTAGCCTCTTTAATCTCTCCTCATGTGGGACCCGTTCCAAACCCCTAATCATTTTAGTTGCCCTTCTATGAACCTTTTCTAATGCCAGTATATCTTTTTTGAGATGAGGACACCACATCTATATGCAATATTCAAGATGTGGGCATACTATGGATTTATATAAGGGTGATAAGATATTCTCCATCTTATTCTCTATCCCTTTTTGAATGATTCCTAACATCCTGTTTGCTTTTTTGACTGCCGCTGCACACTGTGTGGACATCTTCAGAGAACTATCCATGATAACTCCAAGATCTCTTTCCTGATTAGTTGTAGCTAAATTAACCCCCATCATATTGTATGTACAGTTGGGGTTATTTTTTCCGATGTGCATTACTTTACATTTATCCATGTTAAATTTCATTTGCCATTTTGTTGCCCAATCACTTAGTTTTGTGAGATCTTTTTGAAGTTCTTCACAGTCTGCTTTGGTCTTAACTATCTTGAGCAGTTTAGTATCATCTGCAAACTTTGCCACCTCACTGTTTATCCCTTTCTCCAGATCATTTATGAATAAGTTGAATAGGATTGGTCCTAGGACTGACCCTTGGGGAATACCACTAGTTACCCCTCTCCATTCTGAAAATTTACCATTGATTCCTACCCTTTGTTCTCTGTCTTTCAACCAGTTCTCAATCCATGAAAGGATCTTCCCTCTTATCTCATGACAACTTAATTTAAATAAGAGACTTTGGTGAGGGACCTTGTCAAAGGCTTTCTGGAAATCTACATACACTATGTGCACTGGATCCCCCTTGTCCCCATGTTTGCTGACCCCTTCAAAGAACTCTAATAGATTAGTAAAACACAATTTCCCTTTACAGAAACCATGTTTACTTTTGCCCAACAATTTATGTTCTTCTGTGTGTCTGACAATTATTTACTATTATTTCAACTACTTTTCCTGGTACTGACATTAGACTTACCTGTAATTGCCAGGATTGCCCCTGGAGCCCTTTTTAAATATTGGTGTTACATTAGCTATCTTCCAGTCATTGGGTACAGAAGCCGATTTAGAGGACAGTTTACAAACCATAGTTAATAGTTCCACAATTTCACATTTGAGTTCTTTCAGAACTCTTAGGTGAATGCCCTCTGGTCCCTGTGACTTGTTACTGTTAAGTTTATCAATTAATTCCAAAAGCTTCTCTCATGACACTTAAATCTGTGACAATTCCTCAGATTTGTCACCTACAAAGGACGGCTCAGGTTTGGGAATCACCCTAACATACTCAGCCATGAAGACCGAAGCAAAGAATTCATTTAGTTTCTCCGCAATGACTTTATCGTCTTTAAGTGCTCCTTTAGTACACCTCTACCCTGATATAATATAGCCTGATATAACATGAATTCGGATACAATGTGGTAAAGCAGCACTCCGGGAGGGGCGGGGCTGCGCACTCCGGCGGATCAAAGCAAATTCGATATAACGCGATTTCACTTATAACACAGTAAGATTTTTTGGCTCCTAAGGACAGCGTTATATCGGAATAATGGTGTATCTCGATTGTCCAGGGGCCCCACTGGTTGTTTAGCAGGCTTCCTGCTTCTGATGTACTTAAAAAACATTTTGTTATTACCCTTTGAGTTTTTGGCTAGCTGTTCTTCAAACTCTTTTTTGGCTTTTCTGATTACATTTTTACACTTAATTTGGCAGTGTTTATGCTCCTTTCTATTTACCTCACTAGGATTTGACTTCCACTTTTTAAAAGATGCCTTTTTATTTCTTACTGCTTCTTTTACATGGTTGTTACATGATCCTTGAAAGAGGAGCCCTCTGAAGTGGGTGAATTCCCCTTTTTCTACTACCCTTTCCGCGGGTAAGACGCGGACGTAAGACGGAGTAAGACGGGTAAGACGGAGTAAGAGCAATAGACATGCTATTATGTCCTGGTATGCACAAGTTATGTCTTTCCTGTCTATTCTTCCTTTTTCTGTCTTATGAGAAAACAATAGGGTTTTTGGCTAACTAAACAAGGGAGATCTTGAAAAACCAACTACTGTTTCTCCCATCTCCAGCAGTGTCTGTATGGCTTATTCCAGCTCCAAGTTAGAATTAGTGAGATTGTTAGGATGGACCGAAAGAAATCAAGATCCTGAAATGCTGAAATTTCAAGAATGGAGAGGGATTATGTAGCATAATACAAAGGGTATAACTCAGAGTAACCAAATGAAATTAAGGAAATTAAGGAATGTAGGCAGATATCAGGATAAGCAGGGCTGGCGCAACCCATTAGGCGACCTAGGCGGTCACCATGGGCACTAACATTTGGGGGGCAGTGGCTGGATCTTTGGCCGCCCTGGTTGTCGGCGGTATTTCGGGGACGGGACCTTCCGCCGCCTCTCTCAGGGCAGCATTTTGGGGGTGGGACCTTCCAATGCCTCTGTTGGGGTGGCATTTTGGGGGCGAGACCTTCTGCTGCCTAGGGCACCAAAAAAGCTGACAGCGCTCCTGAGGATAAGGTTTTAGACAATGAGATTTACATGACTGGGAAACAGTTTCCCAAGCGTGGAAGTCCCATTCATGCAGATCCTGACTAAACACTAAAAAAAGTCTGGTGGAGAAGAGAGCTTCACTGCAGGGGGATGGACTGGATGACTTAACTAGAGTTATCTCTCTTTAACTTCTGTGATGCTAGGAACTAAAAATACACAAGGCATTCTTAGCTGCATCCATTGTCTGCTGAGCCTAGCTAGTGCTAACTGTATGTTGACATTGGCATACTTTAGAGCCGCCTGAGCGCAGCTGGGGGGTACGTAAACTGTGCCACCCCTGGACCAGCCCTGGAAGGCACTGTGCCTCAGAACCACTCCCTTCCTGCTTCACCCTTGCTCCTGCTGTGGGTATGAGGGTAGATGCTTTCAGCTGGCTTCTACCAGCAACAAATTAGAACAGTGGTTTAGCTGTGTGGGCAAAAGTAGGTGATGGAGCCAACAGCCAAGGCTCTGTCCATTCCCTGCTCACCTACTGTATGAGGCATGAACTGATCATGCAGCACCACCTTACTGTGCACCCGAGGTCTGGGTAGCCTGCAGAGGGATGGCTGTGGGAAGTCGCAATCTAGCCCTAATGAGTCAGCATCCTGAGGCAAAGCTAGGGATGAGAATGCTTTGGGGTTTTCAAGCCCCTCACTCAAACTTGCTTTTTAAAAGTGTGGCCTTTGTTGCACTTTGAATTTCATGGAACAGATTTCCCCTCTATTAAAACCATTATTTTTCAAAGGGAGTGTAATGCTAGAACCCCATATTCTGGTATTTCTACCTACAGAGAATCCTGCGCTAGGCAAACAGGAAAGAGCCTTGTCTGAAAGACATTTTTCACCCAGCTTTCTGCACCACCACTAAAAATCTGCAGGAGTGGCCCTGACTTTGTCTCTTGCCAGAACCAGCAGGAGCTGAGGCCCACATATTTAAAAGTATTTAGGTGTCAAACTTCTATTAAAATCAATGGGAGTGAGGCACTTTAATACCTTTGAGGATCTGGGCCTGAAAACTTGTGTTTAGACCTCAGCTTGGCTTCTCTTCTTGCCATTAGATGTCTATCCTATTGGAAATTCCTGGTGAGGATTTGTGACTGTGTCTAATTGTTCAGGTAGGTTTTGGTAACACAGCAACAGAGCTATTGATCTACTAGTTTCCAGAGCTACATTTCCTCCAGTTGAAACACATGCTGATGCAGTATGGTGGAATTTCTACTTGGTTTGCAGGAATAAATCAGTTATTCATGGATACATGCTATATTAATTACATCCACCAATTTATGCAACCACAGAAAGGGAGGTCATATTTAAAACTCTGGTTCCCAAAATTCTGAGCTTTATTCTAAAGTTAGAACCTGTGATTTTTGGCTAGTTTCTAAATTGGGTTAAATAATTTCTTCTCTCTCTTTAGGCCAAGCCACATCTACTGTGCTGTCCCATGTACACATTACCCAACAGTCCAGTGAAACGTCATTGGATGCCCCAGAAGGGCTGCATTGGTGAAGATAAAAACAATAATTCAGCAATAACATCCCGTCCCAGTTTCATAAGCAGACAATGATTTATGGAAGCAGATGCCTGTGGCAAACTGTATACCCTACAGCAGGCATTTAGTCTGGCTGCAATCATTCATTTGTTCTGAAGCATTACATGCAGGTATGGGTTGTGGTGTCACATTGTGTCACGACTTGCTGCACCATTGGAATGTAAAATTACACACATACAGTGTGAAGGCCAAAAATGGAAGCAGAATATACAACAGCTGTTGATCAGCAACTGTCAAAGCTATATTTGGGATAATTCAGGCTCTGCCTAGTAGAGACCCTCTAATGCGTTAAATATTTTGCAGTTCATCTGCCATATTACCCTCTATCCTATATGATGTAACCCTTCAGTCTGATGAGGAAATATTTACATTCTAACTCAAGAAAGACTATTTGCGAGGTAACAGCCCATTTTCTATTGTCATTGTATCATAGCAGCTTTCTGAAATCTGTTGCCATTCTAGATGGTTAAACAAGCTATTTACCAGTAACAGTAATCTGCTGTTCTGTAATATGGTTAGGACTAAGGTATGCAGTTAAATTAGAGTGTTGCTTAAACTCTAATCTCAGAAAAATCAGTGATTACCCACAGAAGCCAACTGGCAGACTGTTTACAGTACAATCACAAGACAATTTGTGAGCTGTTCAGAGTGTATTTGTCCAAAGATTAACCACATTTAGCAGCTTAATGATTTTTCCACTTTCTTCTTCTGGCACTTCAGTTGATATACAGCAAGCAAAGTTTGCAAAAATACAGGATATGTGACCACTTGTAACTGCCAGCAGAAGAATGGAGAGGTCTCGGTTAACAGTTACTAGCAGTTGTGGTGTAAGAGAACATCAGATGGTGTTTCTCTACTTGGAGATCAGTCTAGGGAGGAGCAGTGGGGGGAGGGGCAAGCTATATGACCTAGATCAACCTCTTTCTCCCCCCCTACACACACACAGCACTTGTACTCCCAAGGAGGCTATTTATAAAAGTTCCAGGTGGCTCCTTTAAAGCCTTTCCTCTGTTTGCACAGCAACCCTTAATTCAGTTGGCCACACGAGCATTTCACATCTACAGGACTGCAGACTTAGGCAGCAGTCTGGTGGCCCAGACTTCTCTTCTCTTGTCCTTGGCCATGGGACCACCACACCCCTGAGCAACACGTTGTCATCTGATGATGTGAAGGGGGGGATGGAGCCACCAGGGCTTGTGAAGGTGAGATAGAGGGGACAGCCATCAAGAGAAGGGGCAACCAGAGAAAAAGAAAGCTAGAAAGAGGACAGAAAAAGAGGCGAGAGAGACATGGTGGCAACTCTACTGAGACCTGTCAAAAGGGAACAGGGGGTTGGGGAGACATAGGCACTAGCTGTCAGTTTATCTTAATGGAGGGAACTTTACTCTCAAAAAAAGCCTGTTAAGCAAGGAGGTGAGAGCAGAAGGGATTCCTTGAGAAAGGGAGCTCCTGGGGTGAAGAGGAACGGCTCTCCTCTTGCACTCCATTTTAGAGGGGCAGCGTAATACCCAGGTTCCTGGAATCTTTTGTTTGCTGAGAAGACTAATGCCTTTGGGTCAGGAAGAGGGATAGGCAATGCCCGAAGCTGCCATTTCAATCCATAAGACGCTCTGTTCTCCAGGCGGTCAGTCTAGCTGCTGTAACAAATTCACAGACACACAGGAACTCTTTGGCTGTCATTATCCATGCTGCTCACCATGACTATTCAGAACTACACAGGAGCAGCAGGGATTGAACTGACCCTCCTGCTCCTGAAGGAAAGGATCCCTGCTGCTTGAGCTATAGGAGAATGGCTGTTCACTAGTCTGTTAGACCAGGGTGATGAGGTAATATCTTTTACTGGACCAGCTTCTGTTCATGGGAGAGACAAGCTTTGGAGCTACACTGTTAGGCGTACAGTGACTGTGACACACAGTTGAGCAGTTCCATTTGCATCCAGTGTAGGGCAGAGGTGACACAGCACTATTAGCCAGCTAATTACTCTGTTTGCCTGCTACTGTGGGAACATGGAAGAAAAGTGGAAGGATTTCAGGGAACCACTTGCCACTTTTCCTCACATTCACATATTCAGTAATGAACTGACTCATATTTTTGTACACCACTGCCCTTTACAAACTCGACTGGACAGGTTATACTATATAGGGGAGCTGGTAACTAACCCTCTATTTCAGATGGGTGCATCTGAAAACCCTCCCACCCTCTGCACTTCCAGGATGTACTTATGCTGCTTTTCTTCACCTGAACTGGGCCTTGTTCACCTCAGAGAGATCAATCAATTGTAATGGCCTTCTATGGATTGAAATTCACCTTGTGTCCACACGTAAAAATACCCCAGTTGATTAATAGGCAGGCCACACAACGTTACCCTGAGAGCTTGTAGGAGTAAAGCCTCAACTGATTGTGTGGTAATGTGTATGCAACACAGTGCAGTCAGCTCTGGCAGCTGACATCTTTGCTAGTGCTCCCAGTCTTCCAGCAACGTAGAACCAGAGGCAGCAGGAGGTGCAAAGGTAGCATTAAACTCCTACTTTCAGCAATGTCCTTCTTAGATTCCTCCCAGCCCAGAGATTCCCCTCCAACCATTTTCCCATATTACCCCTGGACAGTGCTCCTGATCTGTATTTCCTCAGTGGGCAATCCAGTTGTAAAATGCTAACTGAGACTACAGTATACTCCCTTCCCCCTCCCACGATATCCTTCTGTCCATGCTCCCATTCATAGGCTGGTCCCTTCTCCAAATCCAGTAATGCCCCTCTCTGATAGCTACAATTCTCCTGAGGAGTGTAGCTACTGCCTTTACTCCTCCTGGGATTCAGGGGGGCATAGATGGCCTGTGCTGTCCCTCTGCAAAGGGGAGAATTTCACCCATTGTGTATATATCAAGACTTATTTGGAAATGCTATTTGGCCTATACTGGATTACTAGTGCCTAACATAGTTGGAATTTCCTTATTAGCGAGCTGCGGTATTGCAGTATTGCTTGCACATTGCCCATACCATTCTTTTTGCTGCTGTTCCTTGGATAATGATTTTCTTTGTACATAACTCAGGAAATGAACCTGGGGGTGGGGAAAGTGTGTGTGAGAGGAAACTACAACAAAGGCTCACAAAGGAGATATTTTTTCCAGGTTTGCCCTTCAGAGTTTTATTTTGTTTTTTAGACACAAGTGTCTGGGTTACATAGTGCTTACAATATATGGCTTTTGTGTTGCTTGGCAACTTTCTGAAATGCTCTTGTTTTGAGCAGAGATGTAGCTGTTCAAAATGTACATTAATGCTTCTAAATACAATCCTCTTAAATTATTTTCTTCTGTTCTGTTCAGTGCGCTGGTGTCTCTTATTGATATATGTCAAAAAGAAGGTCACTTCCCCGCTTTGCTCTGCAGAGCCCAGTGTAGATGAAGTGCCTCTTTAGACCTCTCTTTTCTTGGGGAAGATTCAGCAGGTTTATATAATTGTGAAACAAGCTGTGCTGAATAAAGGACCAACCCCTGCACCCTTCCTCCTGCTTGGGCACTTAAGTATGTACTGAAGATCTTTCCTGAAATGGAATTTAAAGCAGTAAACTGGAAGGTCACCTCTTTCTGTCACTGAATGAGAATCCAGCTTTCATCATAAAAATTATGCCAAAGGGACTGATGCTCCCCCTTTACACCAGTTTTTGGGAGTCAGTGGAGTCACACAGATATAAAGCTGATGTAAATGAGTGGAGAACATTGAAAGGCACATATCAGAGCCTGGCTTGCAGTGCTTTCCCTCTGACCCTGCTGAAACTGCTGTGGGGGGTTGTCAGCTCTCTTGGTAAGTGCAGTTTTCCATTTCCCCTCTCAACAAACTGGATAGTTCTTTTGATGTTGTTTTCCAATTATTAAAAGAAAGAGAGAAAAGGTCAAGAACAGAGAGTCATTGTGCTGTCATTGTGGGCTTGAGTCAAGGTAGAAAACAGAGGCTGCCGTGTAATCCTTTAAAACATGTGTTAGTACCTATTGTGATCATTCTTCAGAAGGTCACCATAGCCTAGCTCAGGGGTGGGCAAACTACGGCCCGTGGGGCCACATCCAGCCCTTCGGACATTTTAATCCGGCCCTTGAGCTGCTGCCAGGGAGCAAGGTCGGGAGCTTGCCCCGCTCTGTGAGAACCATGGCTCCATGCAGCTCCCGGAAGCAGCGGCACGTCCCCCCTCCGGCTCCTACATATAGAGGCAGCCAAGGGGCTTGGAACACTGCCCTGCCCCAAGCACCACCTCCACAGCTCCCATTGTCTGGGAACCATGGCCACCGGGAGCTGCAGGGGTGGCATCTGCAGATGGAGCAGTGTGCAGAGCTGCCTGGGTGTGCCTCTGCATAGGAGCCGTATGGGGACATGCTGCTGCTCCTGGGAGCTGCTTGAGATAAGCGCCGCCCGGATCCTGCACCTCTGACACCCTCCCATGCCCCAACCCCATGCCCCAGCCCAGATCCCCCCTCCCTCCTAGCCCCTTGGTCCCAGCCTGGAGCACCCTCCTGCACCCCAAACCCTCATCCCCAGCCCCACCCCAGAGCCCTCACCCCCAGCTAGAGCCCTCACCCCACCCCACACTCCAAACCCCTTGCCGCAGCCTGGAGCCCCCTCCTGCACACTGAACTCCTCATTTCTGGACCCACCACAGAGCCCACACCACCAGTCAGAGCCCTCACCCCCTCTTGCATCCCAACCCCCAATTTCATGAGCAGTCATGACTCATCTCTGTACGAAGGCATGAAGAAAGCATAGCCAGAAAAAATCTATGTGCATTTTGCCAATGGCTCTATGGGAGTTTTAATATAAGCTATATTTGGAATGATTGCACAACTCACTTGGGCCTTACGCACTCCCCTATGGATCAGATACTGTGCCACATGGCAAAATTGGAAAAATAATAATAATAAAAATGTTATTTGTCTGACAGTCGTATCTAGGGGCACTGTGTGGGAGGCACTGGACAGACGTAGTAAAAAATAGTCCCTGTTGAAAAGAACTTACAATCTAAATATAAAGGAACTACTGTTATCCTCATTTTATGGGTGGGAAACTGAGGCACAGAGAGATTAAGTGAATTGCACAGGGTCACACAGGAAGTTTTTTTACAGAAGTGGAAATTGACCCCAGATTTTCTGAGGCCTGGTTCTTTGTCTTAACCACAAGACCATCTTCTCTCTAGCTCAGAGGTGGGCAAACTATGGCCCATGGGCCACATCCGGCCTACGGGGCCGTCCTGCCCAGCCCCTGAGCTCCCGGCCGGCCCTGACCCTCCTCTGCTGTCCTCCCTCCCCCTCAGCCTCAGCTCACCGTGCCAGCAGTGCAGCGGCATGACTAGCTCTGAACAGGCGGTGCGGCTCAGGGGCACAGGGCAGCCCAGAGGATTCAGGGGGCCTGGGGCAAATCAATTTTGGAGGCCCCTTCCATAAAAAAAAGTTGCAATGCTATAGAAGACTATGTTCTCGTGGGGGCCCCGTGGGGCCCAGGGCCTGGGGCAAATTGCCCCACTTGCCCCGCCCTCTGGGCATCCCTGCAGGGGCAGATTTACAAGTGACCACAGAGTGCCCTGGCACGAGTACCCCAACAACAAGGGGCTCCAGGGCTGGCCACTTGGGCAGCTCAGCACAGGCAAACCCCCTGCGGGGGCAGGGGAGCAGACAGGCAGTGTGAGTGGTAGGAGCATGGGGAATGCGGCCAGAGGACTCAGGAGGAGCACCAGGCAGCCGCGCAGCCGGCCGGAGAGAAGCGGCGCTTTGAAGGGGAAACTGCCGCTTCTCTATGGCTGCGCGGCTGCCCCGCTCCTCCTGAGTCCTCCGCCCATGTTCGCAGGGCCACATTCTGAAAGGGGCTTGGGGGGTGTGGATGAGGGTGGAGTTCCAGGGGGGAAGTTAGGGGCAGGGGGTCCCAGGAGGGGGCGGTCAGGGGACGGTGGGGGTTGGATAGGAGATGGGATGCTGAGGGCTGGTGGTCAGGGGACAGGGAGCGGGGGGGGCACTGTATAGGGGATGGGGTTCTAGGGGGCAGTCAGGGGCAGGGGTCCTGGGAAGGGGCAATCAGGGGACAAGGAGCGGGGGGGGTTGGATGGGTCAGGGGTTCTGAAGGGGGGGCGGCCAGGGGGCGGGAAGTGGGAGGGGGTGGATAGGGGGCAAGGGGCAGGTTGTTTGGGGGGGGGGGGCACAGCCTTCCCTACCCAGCCCTCCATACCATTTTGCAACCTCGATGTGGCCCTTGAGTCAAAAAGTTTGCCCACCCCTGTTCTAGCTGGTATTTACGTAGCACCTTTCACTCAAGTTTTTAAAGTATTTTTCAAACAAAATGAATTCTCATTCCCCACCAAAGGTGGTATTAGCATCATTATTATTATTATCCCCATTTTAGAGGTGGCTAATATGAGGCACTGAGAGGCTACTGTAGATGACTTGTCCAAGATAACAGCCTGACTACCCAGTCACTGTCCTAGTCACTAGACAACAACATAACCTCTCTTTGTCCGTTAACACTGCTCTACAGCCAAAATGCTTCTGAAATAAATGTAGTCCAACTTTACTAATTCTGGGTCACTGAGAACGAAAATGATGCTCAAAATTGTTGATTGGCTCTAGTTTTCAAGATATGCTATTAGGTCAGTATATACGTCCCCTGATTTGGGAATGGCGGAGGATAAGTGAGTTATAAAGGGAAGGGATCTCAATTTAAACCAGAAATGACTAATATACATCTTTGACTGGATCTATGAATAAATGTATGACTGGGTTTGGACAGTACTTGCTTTTTAGGCAAAACAATGAATGATGCAATCTGAAGCTGGTATTGCATCATACATGATATGAATTGCATCATGTTATTCCTAGAAGTCATGGATGATGCAATCATAATGAAGCTTACATCACTCTGCTGAACAAATTGCCCTATATCAGCTCCAGAAATCATACAGTGTCATGCTCTCTTATTTGTCAGTGTTTGATATTGCAAAGGGACACATTTCTGTTTAGCCAAAGTGAGCAGAGATGCCTCGTACTTGTGTGAACAGTGCAGATAACTTCTGCTATGTTTGTGGTGAAGTGACTTTTGCATCACAAAAGCGCAGTATAACCACTATGGTTAAGAAAGCCTATCACCTTTATTTTGGCTGCAAAATTGGAGATCAGGACAAGAGGTGGGCCCCACACGTATGCTGCAACACTTGTGCAACAAATCTTCGCGAGTGGTTGAACAGGAAAAGGAAATCTATGCCTTTTGCAGTGCCAATGATTTGGAGAGAGCCAACAGATCGTACAAGCAATTGTTACTTCTGCATGGTGCCTCCAGTTGGGAAAGGTGTGTCAAAGAAGAAAAAGTGGACTGTTTATTATCCAAACATTCCATCAGCTATACGCCCAGTACCCCACGGAGAAGGACTGCCGGTTCCTGATGCACCAGAATCATTCTCACTTGAGTCAGACGAGGAAGAGGATGAAACTTCTGGTCCTGAACCATCAATGTCACAGGACCCACATTTTCTCCCATCCTCCTCCTCTGAACCACACCTCATAACACAGGGTGAACTGAATGACCTTGTCAGGGATTTGGAACTACCCGAAAGTAAGACAGAGCTGTTCGGCTCCAGACTACAGCAGTGGAATCTCCTGGCAGGCTATCAGGGCAAATGGAGCCCATCAATGCTTGCAGACTATTGCTGGACAGTGACAAGAGATGCTCCATTTAATGAATACAAGAGACAAGCGAAGAAGCGCCAAGTAGACACTGAATAGGACTAAACTATGTACATAATAGTTTTTTGCCTTTTGTTTCATAATAAATTTTATTTATATAACCCTTTTGCTGATTTTTAAAGTGTTACATAAACAGGAGAGGTGAAATATTATCATGTAAAGCAACCATAAACACATGAAAAGACCTAGGTTTACAATTTACGATTAAAACTCTACTATCTACACAATATACATAGACATAAAATGTAAAAACTTAAATATCTTAGAAACAGTAGCCAATCAGTTGTTTTAATTGTCATATTTGAATTCAGCACATCAAAATACATAATAAATATCACATTTTATCTCTGAAGCAGACGACTTCTCGAAAATTGTAGACCAGTGTAATTAGCCGTGGTAAAACTTAGCTTTGTGTAGGCCAAATTCTGCCCTCAGTTACACCCATGGAACACCGCTGAGTTTAATAGGGTGCCTGTGCTTAACTGAGAGCGGAATTTGGCTTCCATGTGACTAAGATTTGCCATCCCCCAGCCACATTATCTCAATAGGCATATCCACAGCCGTAAAGCTGGAGGAAATCCATTCTAGGTCACACCTCCTTTTAGGAACTGCATAGATAAACAGTATCCTGAGGAGCATTTTTGCCAAGTGCTGTCAGTCAGAGTCCATAGTCGCTCCAAGACTAGCCAGTCAGATCTCTATATACCGAGCCTGCACTGGCAGCTTACATGACAGGAATCTTGCCCAGATGCAGATATGATGTGTTTGAAAATTCTTCATGACAAGAAAGATTTGTTTCGGGCTTATCTGTACCAGCTTAGAGAGAAAAAACTTGAGAGAATACGGACTTTATCAATATGTTGGTGTCAACTGGGCCAGACAAGAGGCTTTTGTTTCCTTTATCTGGTGTTATCTCAGGGAGAAAGACCAGAGTTTTTAGGATCTGATTCTGCAAGGTACTACTACTGAGTTTCATGTGTACCTTCCCTTTCAAGAGATCTCAGATCTGAGGAGCACTGCATAGCATTGGCCCCACTGTGGATCACATTATCCCAGTAGATCAGATGAAACGTTCCTATTCAAGTGAACCTACTTGGATTGCTCAAACCCAGAAGAGTTGGATGATCAGATAGTACTGAGAGCTGAAGCAAATGCTGTCTGGATAGCAAATGTCTAGTAAGAGAGGATCTTTTCAGAGGTAAAAAGCTGTTGTCCTCCTTGCACAAGACCTTTGTTTCACGTTACCATACGCGTAGAGAAAAAACAAACCAATAATTACACTGCGGAGGTTAGCAAAAAATACTGAGTGCACCTTTGCTGCTGCTTGGAGGACAATTTACTGTAAAAGGCCAGTCCCTGTCACAAAAAGTTCACAATCTCTTAGAACATAACAGGTAGATGAGATGTAACAGGGGTTCCAGGCACAGCAGTGAGTACAATCAGCTCCAACCTTGCTTAGACAGTGGCAGCTGGTTCCGCTTTGAAAGTAGCCAAAGGGAGAGTTTTAAGGAAGAATTTAAAGGTGGTCCCTCCAGGTCAGGCTTGAGACACTATGAGGGAGTAGCATACAGAGAAGCTTATACTGCCCACTGCCTGTGCTGTGAGCAGGGCCGGCTCCAGGCCCCAGTGTGCCAAGCGCGTGCTTTGGGTGGCAGGCCGCAGGGGGCGCTCTGCCGGTTGCCTGGAGGGCGGCAGGCGGCTCCGGTCGACCTCCTGCAGGCGTGCCTGCGGAGGGTCCTCTGGTCTCGCGGCTCTGGTGGAGCATCCGCTGGGATGCCTGCGGGAGGTCCACTGGAGCCGCTGGCCCGGCGAGCGGCAGAGCGCCCCCCGCAGCGTGCCACCGTGCTTGGGGCAGCGAAATGGCTAGAGCCGGCCCTGGCTGTGAGGATAAAGAAAGGCTTCCCAGGGCGGACAGTCTGGCACCATTTGCAAGCACTAAATTCACACCATTTTTTTAAAATCACAGCTGAACTGAACAGAGAACAGCAGGAGCTCACTGTCACTGAGCAGGATTTCCCTGAGTAAACACATGAGGTGGGGACTGATTATAAAAACTAAACAGCCTTCATCCCTCCTGAATACAAAAATAGCAATTTGCTGCTTGCAAACACGTTAGGGCTTGTCTACATGGGAAAACTGACCAGAAT
Organism: Gopherus flavomarginatus; assembly: GCF_025201925.1. Lineage (NCBI taxonomy): Eukaryota > Metazoa > Chordata > Testudines > Testudinidae > Gopherus > Gopherus flavomarginatus. Next base: position 46,141,532 of record NC_066620.1, read on the forward strand.
AGCTATTCCAAGAGAGCATCCTGACTGGAATAGCTATTCTGGTCAATTTCCCCATGTAGACAAACCGTTAATGCTATTAAAAGTGCTGTGACAAAAGCCTGAATGGCCAAGCATTTTGAAAATAATAAGCATAATAGTTCAGATTTTCAAAGGTATTTAGGTGTTACTGAGCTCAGGCCCTAGCTCTCTGCGGGCACAGCTTACCTATTACCAGAGAGCAGATGTGCACATTATCAAGTTGTTCCTGTCCTACAGTTTATGAGCTGTCTCAAGAGTCCATTAGTACATCGCTTCCAGTGCAATGTGCTGCCAACATGGGATCTGATCAGGAGCGGCCCCAGGATTTTTGGCACCCTAGGCGGGGGTCCTTCCATGCTCCCGGTCGTTGGCGGCAATTCTGCGGCAGGGGGGGTCCTTCCGTGCTCCCAGTCTTCGGGGCACTTCAGCAGTGGTTCCCGGAGCGCAGAAGGACCCCTCGCCGCTGAATTGCCGCCGAGGGCTGCAAAATGCCGCCCTCCCAAATCCTGGCGCCTTATGGAAGTGCCGGCCCTGGATCTGATTCCTTTCATAGTCTGAGAACCTTTAGAAAAAATGTGCATGTTAAATGAACGTACTCAGATGAAATGCAACATTAGTGCTGAGATTTCAAGGGCAAAGCAAGCCAGGACATTCAGAGTCTATGTACCCAGAGTAGTCTTAACGCTGCCACCTGCTGCCTACGTGTTACAACAGATTCTTTTAGAAGGAACCCGTTTCTATAAGCTTTCTGGGGCCAGGTCCACACTACAGCGTTAAATCGATTTAAACAGCGTTAAATCGATTTAACGCTGTACCCGTCCACACTACAAGGCACTTAAAATCGATTTTAAGGGGTCTTAAAATCGATTCATGTACTCCAGCTAAACGAAAGGAGTAACCCTAAAATCGATATTACTAAATCGATTTAGGGTTAGTGTGGACGGAAATCGAAGTTATTGGTCCCATTCTTTTACTGAGCTACCCAGAGTGCACCGCTCCGGAAATCGATGGTAGCCTGGGACCATGGACGCACACCACCGAAGTAATGTGCCCTAGTGTGGACGCGTAAAATCGATTTTATAAAATCTGTTTTATAAAATCGATTTTATTAATTTCGATTTTACTCTGTAGTGTGGACGTGGCCTGGGAAGAGGCACAGGATGAACACACTGTTAGTGCTCCCTGTAGAGAGCAGCATGTGCACTCAACAGCAAACCAGGCCTCTGTGGGGATATGGTGCCCTATAGCTGGTAGCTGCATCCTTAGAAATGGGTGTAGACTTGTCATTGCCGGGCCAGGGAGCTTATCCAGGTGTCAGCGAGGCTATTGCTACTGTGAGGAGAGGCAGAAGCAAACCAATGCAATGGAAAGAACCTTACATTTATCAACTTTATAAAGGCAGATCTAGAAATTTGGCAGAAACATTAATAATATGAAGTAACAGCCAATATTCACTGAGGAAAATAATATACTGTAAATTACCATCGTAATAAATGAAATTTATCAACAACACATTGTGTCACCCCCAATAAGGAATCAACTTCTCCCTGGCTGCAAAGTCTAGTTTCACCCCTGCTGTCCTGCTTTCACCCATCCCTGGCTTGTGCTGCTCTTTTGATTTGGCCCTTTGACAACAGCGCCTCTTTCCAACAGGGTGACCCATGAGTGACAGCTTCTTCCCTGGAGAGCCACACCCATTTCCCAGGCACCCAAATTGTATCTCTCTGTCAGCGTCCCAATGGTCAGTCTCCCTGCTCAGTCGCTCTGTGCCCCTCACAGCTGACTTCTTGCACTCGTCCCTTTGAGGTGCAGCTTTCCTCTCCCCAGCAAATCCCCTTTATACTCCAGCACTGACTTTTTCATCTCCTTCTCTCATCATCTTCCCACTGGCTCCTTCCAGCGGATTCTGAGCTCCCTCCCCAGCTTGAGCTGCCCTCTCGCTGCCTGTCTCCCTCCCCAGGACAGCACTCTATGTTGCTGCATCGCAGCTGCGGGCTCTAATATTACCCCTCTTGGTCAAAACTGCAGCAGGTGCTAGTGCCAGGTTTACTACACTTCTAGCAGTAAGAAACAGACTGTACCACCTGGCTCCTAGTACTGAGCTCTGCCCCATAATGTCCTTGTGTGATTCCTTTGACAGTGAGTCTTTCAGTGGTTTCTCTGTATGTATTGGGGAGAGCTAGAACTGGGAGGAGGTGTTAGGTAAATAAAGCAAGTTCTCACTTACCTCTTCAGCACCCGAGTTTGTGCGGAGTTGGTATGGGGCACACAATTCTGTCAGAGACCAGACACCAATGCGTTGATCAACGGGCTCACACTATCCTTAGCTCTAAAAGCTTTAGATTAAGTGTGGCCCCTTTATTAGGGGTGAGCATTAATATTTATACACAGAAGTAAACAAAGTGATTAACAAAAGATAATGGTTATGCATAATCAATCAAGGTTTTACAGGAAAAGCAAGTTAACAAGTAAATGCATAGAGATAAAGGCTAATGGCTACTTGAGAAAGGGGGTGTCATGAGTAGTTTGCAGGTCAGTGTTTTGTTTAAAAGGGTTCAGGAAGGATTATGCAGAGACAGCCAGTCTGGGTGTTTTTTGGCTCCCCAAAGTTTACCAAAAGTTTAGACCCAACATTCCTCCATTTGTAGCTTTGGGATAACTATTAATCAAAAAGCTACACCCTATTTCAAGATCTTAAGGGCCGCTTGGCAATTTTAGCCTGGGCCAATTCGAAGAGAGTAAGGCTTTTAGCTGAAGTGGGAAAAGAATAAACTGACTTACATGAGTTTATGAGGGAGGGGACACACTGAATACAGCAACACAGTATTATAAGGACTACTATGGCCCCAACAACACCCACCAAGAGTTTTTTAACCCACCCAAATCCGGGCAGCCAATTTCATAAGGCTCCCCACCAATCATAAGGTGGCTGGCCAGAGGAGTAGTTTTTAGCCATTTCCCTTAGGTGTTTGGTACGTTGAAAAGTGTCAGAGTAGGTGTCATTTACAAAAACACAGCATTTTTCATTTATGAGGGCGCAAGTTCCTCCCTGGGCTGCTAACATTATGTTTAAAGCCATTCTGTTTTGCAAAGCTAACTGGCGCAGCTGGGACATTTCCCCGGCCTGATTTTCAAATAGGGTTGCAGTTTTATTGGTCAAAGATTTTAATAGTCCCTGTAGACGGATGATAGCACCCTTCAAGCTAGTGTGACCAGCCCACCGCTGCCAGGACAAACCATTACGGAGATTAATATCTCTGTCAGTTTCACGGATGTTACGAATGTGGGGAAAATGAGGGGGAGTGAGGGAGATGCGAGAAGGCGGTGCTAGCCATGCCAAATAACATGACCCTGCCCAATTAGGGGAGAGAAAATAATAAGCTTTGGGCCCGCACACCCAGTATGTTCCATATAATGCGTTTTGGGTATTCCATTTCTCAAAGTAGGAGGTAACCCACCACCCGTTGTACCACTGTTCCCCTGGTAACGCAGAGGGGTCGTTGTGTGAACTGAAGAGGCACAATTTGGTAGTGTTGTTCTCAAAGGGCAGTGTAGTACTGCTTGAGCAGTTGTAGAAGGCAATTGTGTATTCTTTAACAATTAGTTGGACACCCTTGAGATCTGAGCAGGGCTTTTTAAAAACTGACTCTGAAAACCTGCCCCTCCATGAAAAAGTTGAAAAGGTTGGATCGGGGTGAGGGATCCACATATGGGATAAGTGGGATGCGCAAGGCTTGAAGCCAAGATTTTTACTAAAGGCGGTGCCATTAAAATATATGTTGCATTTACTTGTTTCCACAAAAGTTGACCCTTTTCCTTTAACAAAACACAGTGATCCTGTTTGATTGGTTACCCTGAGATATTTGTTAATTGGCACTCCTGTTTTGTTTTATGTAAGATTGGGTTGGACTGGATCTTTTATTTTAGTCGGTGGCATCCAAGTCATATTACCAGTGGTTAGGGGAATGGGTGTGAAGGGGAGTTCCTGTGCTGCATTTACTGGAAATTGAGTACATACCCAGCAATTACTTCTATTTTCTAAAATACGAGTTTTAACCTCGTGGGAATATTTAATAAAAGCATTATCTTTATAAGCAAAAAATAAACTAAAAAAGCATAAAAAAAAACATACAGTTGTCAGAATAAAGGGTCCTCTCATTTTTTTCGAGTCAATTTAAGTCTAATGTCTGAGAGAGGTAAGCTGGTCCACTGGTTGAAGGCAGTGTCCTCAGTGGTGACAAGAGCTGCTGGTTCGTCACTGTGGTCCACTACGGCTGGCTTGACATGGGAGTGGTGGATCCAAGATTTGCGTCCTTCCAGGAACACTCAAGTCTGGGTTGTCAAAAGAACCTGGTGGGGTCCAGTAAACCTTGGCTGGAGGGTGTCGTTACGAACGAACTTTTTGGCCCAGACGAAGTCCCCTGGTTGGAACGGGTGGATCTGTTCCTCCAGCGGCACGGTCTGGGAAAACTGCGAGGCTTTCCAAAGGGTACGGAGGCGAGCCTGTAGGGAGAGAAACTGACACGCGGTCATATGATCCCCTCCCAATAGTGAAACATCAGTACGTGGTAGCGCCCCGCCTTTGAAAGGGAGGTGTTTATAGAGCAGTTCAAAGGGGGATAATCCCAATGCGCGGGTTGGGCGAGTACGAAGGTGAAACAGGACCAAAGGAAGTACCTGAGGCCACTTTAATCCTGTTTCCTGACAGTATTTAGCCAATGTAAACTTAAGTTTTCTATTCGTACGCTCAACCTTTCCGCTAGACTGGGGGTGGTAGGGTGTATGAAAGGAGTGTGAAATGGACCTTTTGTGAGACCCACTGAATCTTTTTAGGGTCTACCTTGTGGCCTCTGGTGTGTAGGTATAATAAAAGTGCCTTACCATCGATGCGGAGGGCAGCTTCTTTGCGATTACCTAATAGGATGTCATCTACGTATAGGACCAATGTGGATCCCTGCGGACTGGTGAAACCTTCCAAGTCGTGGCAGAGGCACTGGCTGAAAATCGTGGGGCTGTCTCTGTAGCCTTGAGGGAGTCGTTGCCAGACATAACTTTGTCCCTCCCAGGTGAAACCAAAGAGATACTGAGAGTCTGGGTGCACAGGAATGCTGAAAAAAGCTGATTTTAAGTCAATAACAGTGAACCACTCAGCATCCCAGGCGATTTGGCTGATGATAGTAGCTGGGTCAGGAACTACTGCATGAAGAGGGACCACATACTGATTAACAACTCGTAGATCCTGTACAAAGCGCCAACGAACAGGGTCTCCGTCCTTTTTAGGAGGCTTTTTGACAGGCAGTATAGGGGTGTTACAGGGAGTGCGCTGAGGGCGGACTAGCTTTTGTGCAATGAATCCCTCGATAATGGGGCGGATGCCCTCCCGGGCTTCCAGCGACAGGGGGTATTGAGGGACTGACGGGGGGGTTAAGGAAGGCTTCACCTGAATCCTTACGGGCTCTGCCGAAAGGAGCTGGCCAACATCAGTGTCAGAAATTCCCCAGAGGGTTGGAGGCAAGTCAGTGAGGTCAGGGGAGAGAGAGGGGGGTGTTTCCCAATTACCCTGAGTAGGGGCCGAATCTCCTAACACTGTCATCAATAATCCTACCCCTTCAGGAGTGCAGGTTAAAGTAGCCTCAAGCTTACAGAGTAAATCCCGGCCCATCAAAGGGATCGGACAAGCTGGGGAAAAAAGAAAACGGTGAGGAAAACATTTATCAGCATAAATAACATTCAAAGGCAAAGTGAGTCCCAGAGACTGTGGGTTGCCCTCCACCCCAGTCGCAGTTTTAATCTTAGAGGATAGCCAGGGAGAGGGGGCATGATTTAAAAGAGAGAAAGTAGCCCCAGTATCAATGAGGAAAGAGACAGGCAGTCCCTGGACTGAAAGGGTTAAACGAGGCTCTTTGCTGGGAGGGGAGAAAGTGAGAAAGGAGCCGGCTAAAGACATTAAGGAAATAAGACCATCACATTGTTTGCCTTCTCCCCCGGGGTACCGTCATTGAGGAGGCTGAGTTTGCTGCGGCTGCTGCTGTTTCCCGTAGTTGATCCAGGCCTGGGGAATGGGCTGAGCTGGTGGTGCAGGGGTGTATTCCTCACTTGTGTAAGCATCTGCGGATGCAACCAGACCCTCTGGGCGTCCCCAGGGGCATTCACGTTTAAAGTGACCGGGCTGTCCGCACTGAAAACAATTTCCTGATGGCTGGGGTCGCCAGGACCCTCTTCCCCGAGCACCCTGGAATCCCCTGCCACGGCCACGGCCTTTGCCTCGAACACCGCCGTGAAAAGCTAAAGCCATCAGCTTATATTTTTCCTTTTTCTCTTTCTTTTTACTACTTTTCCTTTCTTTCTCCCAGGCAAAATTAGCTACGTCCAACACTGAAGTGACTGACTCACCTCCCCAACCAGGGCGAAACTTTAAGAAGTAATCCCTTACAGGGGGCACCGACTGATTCACAAAAAACGAAATAAGAGTAGGGTGGTCTGCTTTTCTCTCAGGATCCATCTGAGTGAACATTCGGGCCCCCTCCAATAGCCTCGACCAGAACTTTCTGGGCGGCTCATCAGATTCCTGCCGAATCTGCATGAACTTAGCCTGATTAGGCGAGCGGCGAGCCATTTTCTTGAGTCTCTCTAACAATCGCTCTCGATCTGTTTACAGCTGAGTCAGCCTTGGCTGAGTCCAGTCTAGGGGATTCCAGCCAGCGGCCAGATTCCGCCTATCCATCCAAGTAAGATTAACTGCATTGCTATCTCCCCATGTCCTTTCTGCCATCCACAATCTACTACGTTCTTCTCCGGTTAAAACTCTACTTAACAACTGATCCACATCCGTATAAGTAGGATTATAACTTAAAAACAATCTTTCTAGAAGTTCTATGATCTTTCGGGGATTTTTCCCAAAAGACCCTGACAACCGTCCCCACTCTTTCAAATCCCATTCTAGCCATCCTTTATATTCCACAATATTAGCATGTTGTAACCGTCCATCATTGCCCATATAAGGTTGATCGTGCACCTGTAAAGGCATCTCTCTAACTATACTTTTATTACTCGCAAGAGATTTGACGGGGACATCCTCTGGGCTATCCTCAGGGGGGGGGCATGCACCCTGCTGTATCTGCTTGGACATTAGCCTAGTAACTACTCCTCCCGAGGTTTGCCCCTTCATTTCCTCCTCATCCTTCTGCAGAAATTCCAATCTGGGATCCTGCAGATTCCCCTCTGCTACATGGAGAGAGTCCCCCTGCGGAGGAATAGGGGCAGGTGCAGAGGGGACCAGCTGACGAGTTAAAACACGCCGTGGTCTACACCCTTCATCGAAATAACCTGGAGGGGGTTCACTCTCGGGAGAGTACCTGACTGCCATAATTTTTAAAGATTTCCACAGCTCTGCTGCTGTGTCCCAACAAAACCAGTAACATAACTGTCCCGGATGGTCTTTTTCGATCTGGCTCTTTACTCCTCTTAAGGCAGCCTGTTCGAAAGAGCCATACGAAGGCCAGCTCATCTCCGGGTCGGCCAATACCGCGGTATACCCAGTCCAATTCCTTACACATAGTGTGTACAACTTCTTCCTAGACATTCCTGTCTGTACTGGGAGTTTCCCTTCGTTCCATAACTTATTTACAATCCCCAACGGACTCTCAAGAGGCACGCTAGTCCCTTGACCCATGGTGTCTGACAGGAGCCCTCCAACTGGCGTTTACCCTGCTGTCCAATACACGACCCCTCAATATTGAATTGGCTGGGAGAAATCTCCTGTGGCGCCTTGCCAATTCATATATGAGTGGTCTGACCACTGGACAGAGGTACCGCACCAGAAGGAATCCCGGACGAGCCCCCAAATTGTTAGGTAAATAAAGCAAGTTCTCACTTACCTCTTCAGCACCCAAGTTTGTGCGGAGTTGGTATGGGGCACACAATTCTGTCAGAGACCAGACACCAATGCGTTGATCAACGGGCTCACACTATCCTTAGCTCTAAAAGCTTTAGATTAAGTGTGGCCCCTTTATTAGGGGTGAGCATTAATATTTATACACAGAAGTAAACAAAGTGATTAACAAAAGATAATGGTTATGCATAATCAATCAAGGTTTTACAGGAAAAGCAAGTTAACAAGTAAATGCATAGAGATAAAGGCTAATGGCTACTTGAGAAAGGGGGTGTCATGAGTAGTTTGCAGGTCAGTGTTTTGTTTAAAAGGGTTCAGGAAGGATTATGCAGAGACAGCCAGTCTGGGTGTTTTTTGGCTCCCCAAAGTTTACCAAAAGTTTAGACCCAACAGAGGGAAGGCCAAAAATTAGCTCCTGCACTGCCCCTCTTGGCATGTTTTTCTGCCATGTGCTTATGTACAAAAGTTAATCACAATTTGGCCATTTTTTCTTAGTTTCCAGTAAGTTTCCAGACTTACACCCTACCTAAGCAATAGTGCTCTTCAAACACTCTGTGGTCTTTCTGCTTGGGTGTCTGGAAGATGAGGCTCTTCTGGCTATCTGTAAATTATTTGCACTGTGCTTGAATATGGAGGCTTCTGTTCCTTTTCTTGTTTTGGTCCAAAGTCCTAATAAGAATAAAATGAACTTCAGAACAAAAGTGAAATCTGGGGAGTGCCCTCAAATACACACAAGGATGAGCTGTGAGTCCTTGTTAACATTTTCTGGCAAGCTAGTAATTAAAGATAAATTGACACTCCAGAATACACAAGACAGGAATCATCTGTAGTTAGTGATTTGGTATGAGACCAAGCGTGTGTGTATGAGATTCATCCCTGGAAGTCAAGGCAGTTCTAATCAGGGTGACTTTGGTATATATAACTGAATTATCTAGTTCAGTGCATCAGTATATTTCTGGCTGGTGTGGATTTTATCTGATAACTTTCTGTGCCTTGGGCCAAATCCTCAGCTGGTATAAATCAGTGTAGCTCCATTGACTTATGCAGATTCACACCACCTAAGAATCTGGGTCACAGTCCATATTTCAGAGTTATCTTTGCTCTATGCCCTCTCTTCCTTGCCTCCATTTCATCCCTGCCCACCCCCTTGCTTAGTCATTTGTGTCTGTCATAATCCCAGGTAAACTGTAGACTAGACATGAGCCCAAACTGGAACACCAAGATTTAATTCCTTTGAATTTTGGGGAGATTGGGGTCTGGAGCTCAACTCCTTGGCTCGGCCAATTCTCTGCTGTAAACATTTATCCAGAGCAAACTTGATGCTTCAGGAGACAATAACAGAAAATTAGAATGATCTTCTCTGCAGAGGGGTTTGTCATGAGTCATGAAACATGAGTCAGCAAATGAAAGAGTACCGATACTAAGACGCTGACAGAGACAACTGCTAATGTCTTCTTAGTGATAGAGTAGAGAGCTATAGGAGGATTAGCTCTGTAATGTATGAGTCCAGTGTTCCAGAAACTGCACAATGCTTTGCAGAACAACACTTTGTTAAGTCTACTGAAAGGCTTTGTTGTGGATTTGGAAGAGGCACATTGAACATCACGGTGAATCATGGGGCTCAGTTCTTGGAGTCAAATGGGAGTTACTTGTATCCCTCAGGGAGAGAACTGGCCCCTGCACGTGTGTAAAATAGAGCAACTAGAAGCACCCTTTCTAGAAATGCACTAAATATGTGATCACATGCAATGCTTCTTAAAATCCATGGTGTTTTTTTGGCAGCTGAAGTACCGGGGCTGAGAACAGCAGGAATAAAGTATAGACTTTTCTTTTTAAGGACCAGATCTGAGGTCCATTGAAGTCAGTGGAAGGCTCTCCATGGAGTTCAGTGAGCACTGGTTTACGGTCTCAGACCTTTAACACAAGTGGTTGTGGTACATACTTTTAGACCTGCAAGTGCTGGGTTCAATTCCCCAGTCAGCTCAAGCTGGGTGGGTTACATATGTGCAGTTGCATGCACTGTTTCCTATTCCAGCAGTGTCATATGGTGTCAATTTGAAGGCACTGGACATCGTTTAGTGTGGGAGAGTTATTGGTCTTCCTAAACCTACCAGCTTTGACTGAGTCCTTTGTTGTAAAGTACTGAAAGTGTAGAAAAGAAGCCAACATGTTGCTGTGACACTATTGTATCTTTTAAAATACAGAGTTCAACACAAAAAAACCTCAACAACAGCAACATGAAGAAAACATGAAGTTTCATTAAGCAGAAGAGTTCATTGCGCTCACAGAATATCATTTTATTTTCATGTCAAAGTGTACTGGTCTCTGACAGACAAAAGGCAGGATAAGTGGATTTCTGAGTGGCAATAGCAAATGAAATGGAATCCTAATAAGAAATAGGAATGCCACCTTCAGCAGAAACACTGCTGGTTAAATCTCCCAGGGATCTGGAGGTTCCATAATTCAAATGCGTTCTATGACAGGATCTAACTGAGGACTTCATTTTTAAGAAACTTTCTTGATGTTTGAGCCCATAGGTGTCTTGTGTGTGCTTTATTATTATAGTGATCATGAAAGGTCTAATCATCCTGAAGGCCAATCCTCTTTTTATTCACAGAACAGGTCCAGTACGGGCAACTCCTACTCTTACCACGTGCCTTAACCCGGACTAGGAGAAACCACCTGCGGAGGAAAAAGAGTCATCATTCAGTTTCCATTGACACTCAGTCCTTGACCTCTCCGCCTGCAGGGCCGGCGCTACCATTTAGGCAACCTAGGCAATCGCCCAGGGCGCCAGGATTATTGAGGGGGCGGCATTTTGCCAGGGGGGCGGCAGGCGGCTCCGACTGACCTGCCGCAGGCATGCCTTCGGAGGGTCCATTGGTCCGCAGCTCTGGTGGAGCTGCCGCAGTCATGCCTGCGGATGGTCGGCTGCTCCCACGGCTCTGATGGACCTCCCGCAGGCATGCCTGCGGCAGCTCCACCAGAGCCACGGACCAACGGACCCTCCGCAGGAATGCCTGCAGCAGCTCCACCGGAGCCGCAGGATCAGCGCGGGGGGCAGAGAAATGGCCGTGCGCCTAGGGCGCGAGAAACCCTGGCGCCGGTCCTGTCCACCTGACTGTCAGCAATGGTGCCAATAAGTGGCGGTTGCCATGTGGACACCTATCCAAGAGGAACAAGACTCAGACTGTCAATCTAGTTAATGGGAAAGATCCTTCACTGGGTATAAATCAATGTAACTCATTTAGGTCAACAGAACTTCAGTGATTTACACCAGCTGAGGATCTGGCCCCATACATCACTTCTCTGATTCTGCAATTAACAGAAGCAGTACAACTTGACTGACTGTACTGTATCCCTTTGTACAACCAAACTTGGCGCAACTGCTGATATATATATATTGCACAGGTCAAACAGCAAATATCAAAAGATGTGCAATTATAGAGATGACATTTTGCACTCGGTCTATTGCTTAGTAAGTGGTTTCTCAGAATGTTATCTTTGGAATTTGGAATTACAATGATTGCTCTGTAGTAAAAGAAAATATGTACTGTGCCTTCTAACAGTCTGGAATGGTTTCATGATCATCATGTCTAGGAAAGAAGGGCGGCACATAAACAGTCCCTATATGATACATTTTGGGAGCTGACTATATAGTTGTAGCCCTCATCTAAGTAAGGGTTTGGGCTCAGAAATAAGACTGTATCGTAATGAGCTATCCCTGGGATAAACTGTTTCAGGTAGCCAGGGAGTCAGGAACTGTACTGCATGAATTATGTATGAACTGGAGATAAAGACACCAATTCCCGTAGGCTGTGACAGTCTGTTGAGCCAGCAAATAAGAAATTACATAGATTGAATCGTTGTAAACATTACAGATTACAACACTGCTATAATGATTGTGAAACTCTGTAGCGTATGGCCTGGGATAACCTTACTTGAAAATAAAGGAAATACCAGAAAACTAAAGGTTTTCTGTTGCATTCTATAGCTGCCCCTCACAAACACTCAAGATGTTAAACACTTGTTTTTTCTGAACAGATGTTTAGCATCCACATTTAAGGGAGGAGACCCTCACAGATTTAAAGGCCACAAACAACTGATCTGAAAAAATGTTTAAATAGGAAACCTGAAACTAGCAAGTAACTGACTCTGAAGTGAAGGTGCTTGGTAGGGCTTTATCCATTGCTCACTGAAGTCAATATAAAGATGCCCATTGACTTAAATGGTCTTTGAATAAGGTGCACACACATACATCTTCCTACCTGCGGAGTGCTGTGTCAGTTCAGAGAAGTTATCATGAGGGACCAATCTCTGTTTTCACATTGATCTTAAAACAGTGGCTTCAAATGAGTGACTCTGGATTTACTCTCCTGTAATTGAGAGCAGGTTTTAAATGATATATCTCCACTGAAGTCAGTGCACCCACTTATCTAAATTTGTTCTGAGGAACCTGTCTGTGTTGTGTCTATCAACTAGACCCATTTTGCCTCTGTGCAACCCACTGACTTCAGTCATGTCTACTGTGTGGTGCAACTGAGGTCTGAATTTAGCCTATTGAATGTTCTCTGTCAGATAGCAGAGTCCCCTGTGCTGTGACTGGACTCACTGACACACTGTGGAAGATACAAACATTGCTCCAGCTAAGATCTGAATGAGGTCCCTTGAACAGGGGCAATAAGGCAAAGCCTTCTGCTAGTTATGTGCATAGACACTTGCGTTAAGCTTTTGGTTTTTTTGTCAGCTGGAGGTCACGCTTACAAATATCACAGGTACAGGGGGGATGGAGAATAGTGAAAAGGAAACATCTATCTACCGATGTTCTGATAATAGTGTCTATCACTACATAGTATTTGTTTTACTGAGATTAAAATGAAACACTCTTGCTAATTTAAAAAAATATATATTTGATTCCCTACAATAGATTCTTCCACACCCCTCAGAGTCACAGTTCTTCCTCTGCCCCAAGGCAGTAATAATTTATTACTGGTCTATACTAATAGGAAATTCTGGTACCCCCATTTGACAGCTGTATTGGTGGGTACATTGGGTGGGGGCAGAGCTAAGCACCCACTCATTTCCCACTCCTCCCCAGCCATCTGTCCAGGAAAGGAGAACTAGGCACACAGCAACCTCCTTCTGCTGGGCACCCGGATTCAGGGTCCAGATAACCCATTGAAGGTTGTAATGCTGGCTCTTACTTCCCTTTTCCACTATGCATGGGCATGTAGTCGAAATCAGTCTACTCCTTAACATTGAGCCTAAATTACCTCATAGTTTCCCCTTTAAAATAGTACTGACAATGTCAAAATGATTTCATATGCCCTAGGAACACATTAATGTTATTAATCAGCGACAGAAATGCCCCAAACCCTGTTCTGCCTCACTTAACAAACAAACTGTTATCATCACTAGCACACAAATCCAAAAACACAAGCAGGTGTGTGGAGGTGTCAGAAGCAGAATGAAGGGGGAATGAGTCATTTTTCTCGTTTGGAAGCCTGAGATAGGCTGGCTAAAGATTCTCATCTGCCTGGCTCTGATCCTGGGCTCCCTTACTTGGTGGATTAGGCATGACTCACCATTCAGAACATCAGAGTGTCAGTACCATGAAAATCTAGCTAAGGCTTCAGGGCGGCCTGGAGGGAAATTATAAAAAAAAAAAAAATTATTTAATGGCCAGACATAAAGTGTAATTTTCAGTTATTTTTAAGGGCTTTGTCAAGCTACTGGCACAAGCCTTTGGTTTGCAACACCTAGAGTCCATTTGAAAGGAGAGAGGCTCCAAACCAAATGGATTCTGAACTCCCCCATATTTGGGAAAGTTTGGATTCAAATTTCTCCGCTTGGGCCCATCTCTAAACCCCAGTTATAGCACCATTTGTGAGTCCCTCTTAACTATCTCTTCCAGGAGCTAGGGAATTGCCCAAGCACCAGAGAGGGTTCACAAGGGAGCATTCTGCCTTGAGGAAACCCATGTTAGAGATGGCAATGAGGTAAGTAGCCTCAGTCCTTAGCGGTCGTTATCTAATTACAGCATAAAATCTTCACATAATTGAACCCGATGGATAATTTCTGCTGGAAAAAAACCCAGGATGAGACTAGCAAGAATATTACAGGTCAAAAACAAGGTGCCCTGGTAAAACCAGAAGCTGTTTGCTACCAGAAGCACCGAAGTCACACAGTTTTTAAGCAAACATAAACATATATGATGCTGTTAGAACTATAAAGATGGTTCAGCTTTGTAGCTGAGAACTTCACACAATAGATGAATAGACTGTGAGCCACTGGAAGGTTTCCACAATTCATTTGCCATTTGTTAGGACTTTTACAAACACCAGCCTGGTTCTCAAGAAAATCCTTCCTCTGTCCTTTTTCACTCCATTGTTCACAGCTCCTTCTGACTTGTTGTAAGCATCATTAGGAACAGACACCTTCATTGAACATGAAGCTTGAACTAATAATAGCATAATGCTCAAATACTCATTACTAGGCTGCAGCTATGCTTGAACATGTCTGTACAGGTGACAGACAACTAGGGACATGTCTCTATATGCCTCTTAGTTACAGCAAGGGTCTGATCCTGCTCCCACTGAAATTAGTGCTAAAATTCTAATTGACTTCAATGGGAGTAGGAGCTGGTCTATCATTAGGAAATTTCACCATTATTCCCACTGGATCATGAGTGCAGCCATGTACGTACGGACTGTTTGGAGTCAAAATGGTCAGCCAGATTAATATCACTCGAGTTCTTTGTTTTTGTTTCTTACTATGATATAATCTGTATATGTTTGGAGTGAATTTAGGGCTCGTGAAAGTGGTAGTTTAGAGTTGGCCTAATATGCAAAGTTCAGATTCAAAGTTCAGTGGTGTTTTGTAGCCTACACTAGGAAAGTGAGAGTCTTTGTCTCCTTATAATGTTGGGGCTGCATGAGAGGTTAATGAGTATGCTACAGATACTGGCTGTGGGTCTTAGTCCTTGAGTTCAAGTGGTGCAGTCTTATGCTTTCAGCACTGAAGGTCCAGATTCAAACCTCCCTAACAACCCAAGAGGGATCAATTACATTTGGAGCTAGGATTTCAGTTTGACCCTTTCTAGAGGTGAAGATTAGACCCACTGGCTGTCTTTCCAAAAAATATGTTCTAGTTCAGCCACTAGATATGGGCTTGGTGCAGGAATTACTGGGTGAAGTTCTATGGCCTGGGTTTTGCAAGTGGTCAGAGCAGATTATCATAATGGTCCATCATTTAAGATTTAAAATCCATGACTCTATATTGAGTGAAGGGCTTCAAAGGGCTTTGGATTGAAATGTGAGACATACAAGTACCATTCTCCAGATGAAACTAGAGACAAAAATTCAGGGATCTGGAGCAATCAAATTTTTGAATTGCTCCACTATGGCTCCGTTCCAACTCTGGGCATAAAACCTATTGGTCCGCGCTCCAGCTCCGGGCTCCGCTCCAAAGCCCTGCAAAAATTAATACAAATATAAATTTCCCCTTCTTTCTCCATTTAACCATCCTGGCTCAAATGTAAATGTTAAAAGATATATTAAAGTGCAATGCAAACCACCAGGAGGGGAAAAACAGGGAAGCATTTTTGTTTAATCAGTCTGATGTGGCTGATTTCCAAACAGACTGGAACAGATAATCAAAGTGAGAACACAGGCTTTAACTCAAGATGTTGCTGCTGTTCACAGCTCTGGACTTGAAGTATTAGCTGACCTGCCACAGAAAGCTGCTAATGAATCAGGACAGGCACGCTTGTCTCAATCACAAGAGCAGCCAATTTGAATTCTACCCATACGGGAAAAACACCAACCACCTTAACTCAGATGAAAACACCGATCAAATCTGGCAGATCACCTAAAGTATAAAAATCTAGGGCCAGACTTTCAAAGTGGCATCAGCAGAGATTTATCTGCATGCAGAGCTGCTAGCATGTGTTGGTTTTGCACTCTACCCCTTGTGTGCAGAAGAAATGGAATTTACATGTATAAAACCCATCGTGTTCAATTTGCATGAGCTGTGGGCAGGTAAATTCCATCATCTGCATACATAAATGAAGGACTGCATCCACACTGTGCAAGGCTCAGTACCCTGTGTCAGTGTACTGTTCCTTTAGTGCTAGGCAGGGCACAGGGATTGAAGCTCTGTCTATGTTAGATGCTATCGTGGCCAAAATGTCTGAATTCTGCCTACACAGCAGCTTCCACTGATGGAACCGCAGGTGGTGCTGTATTGCACATGGGTTTGTTGCCAGGATAGATGCATCCAGATTGCACAAACTGAAATCACAGGCCAGATTTTCTTCCTCATTCCAACTTGTTGGTGCTGCTTAGCACCATGTAGATCTGTTTGTCTTTGTCCAGCTGAGATGTCCCTGAGAAGGTGGGAATTTTTAGCTCGTACAAAATCAGTCATTTATGCTAGCGTGGTCCCAGCATAAGGGGCCTGCCAAGAATGAGAGGGGAGCGTAGCTGAAGCACCACTGCTGTCCACTGGGGCAGAGACAGGCAGAGAACTGGTGGGCCATAACCAGGTCCTTGCTGAGCCCCTCTTCTGCTGAGCCAAACAGATTTTGCCCACAGCAGAGATTCTGGCCCCAAGGTTTTCAAACTGGACCCCAGTTGTTTCTGAATCACTGCTGGCTAACAAACTTCAGTGGCTTAAAGCAGCAATAAGCAAATTGCTAAAGCATCTTTCTCCAAGGGAAACCCACCCACAGCCCAGGTACTGTGGATTTCTGAGCGGTGTGACCGGCAAGACACGCTCATTACCAGTGCCACACTGGAGGCTACTCCAGCATAATGGAATAGCTGGGGTAGCCTCTGTAGCCCTAACACTCTCTCCCATGGGCGAGATGGACTGGATGATCCACATAGCAGTGAATCCATGAGCCCTAACCCTGCCTGACCCCAAACCCCTTACCTGCAGCCACACAGGGAACTTCTGTATAGCAAACCCTACTTGCACTGGGTGCAGGCAACCCATGCAAAGCCTTCTGAAATCCTGTGCCTCTCAGCAGGGCAACTACACTTGTTCTGCTCCAAGAAGGGCTCTGCACCTTTGGTGGGAGAAGCAGAGTTTTCCTTCAAATGAACAGGGAATAGAGTGACCATATATCTGTGGGGTGCATCAAAGAGAATATTGCAGTCAGCACCCAAACTGCAGTGGAGTTCTGGGTATTTCTGAAATGATATGCATTTGTCAGCAAGGTATTCTAATGGAAATTAAGAGCATTACAGGAGGAGATTTAATATCTCGAGTGAGTGACAGAAAAATGACAGCCTAATTTTATGTTTCATTTTTAGCAGCAATTTTCTGAATTGTAGGATAATACTTAGTTAACTGATTAGCCCTGTTATTTCAGATAGTGGGATGCACTCAGGAAAGGTAGAAGAGAAAATTACATTGCGCGCGTGTGTGTGTGTGCGCGCGCGTGCATGCACACGCGCATGCGTGCATGTGCAGGTTTTAATCATAACCAATGGGCAACATTTAGATTTGAATTTAGATTTTAAACTGTAAACTTATATTCATTGTTGGTGAACATGATAATAAAAGGAAGTACTGTTAACAATACATGGTACAATGAATATGCATTTAGCTGGGTTTGCATATTAATGACTAACTTTTAATTAAGATTAATTTTAGTTAAAGGCAGACAAATTCATATTAGAAATAAGGCAAAAATGAGAGTGACTGACCATTGGAACAAACTACCAAGGGAAGTTGTTGGGTTCTCCATCTCTTGATATCTTCAAATCAAGACAGGGTGCCTGTAGCCAAACCAAAGTTGTTGGGCTCAATACAGGAGTAAGTGGATGAAATTCTATGACCCGTGATATGCAGGAGGTCAGACAAGGTGATCTAATGGTCCCTTCTGGCATTAAAATGTATGACTATGAAAAATTAGAATTACCAAATGTATACAGAAAACTGGTGCATGTGTTGATAATAGCATGATTCAATATTGCTTTTTTTTGTTTTCTTTTGTTTGTTTGGTATGTTATTATCGGCAAAAATTGGCTTCTGCAATGTAATCTCTCTAGAGAGGGACCTGCTTATAACAGAATCTGACATAGTGCAACTCTGCTTATAGTGCAGTGAAGCTGGAGAGTTGCTTCAATGCAAATAAACAGACTTTCATTCCTCTCATGCTAAATTAAAGCCAAGGTTTGCAACAGTGACTAATAATTATAACAATGGATGGCTCAGTTTTTGACCTTGAAGAGGAAGCGGAGCTTGCTTGTCCTCAAGACCGAGTACATAGAAGTCTTGACGCTTGGTAGAGGCCGTGATAATGAAGAATCCTTCCCACCCTTCAGGCCCCCATTGGAGAGGGCTAGTTCAAGGGACAGTGCAAATCATGGTGTTCTTTTTCAATCACATTCTTTCCCTGGAAAGCCCCCTGTATCCAGACATGGGTCGAAGGTGGATTTATAGTCAGCTGTTCAATTTGCGTAGGCTGTGCCTTTATTTATCATACCAAGATCTCACAGCAGAAATACATGCCCTCATGATCACAAGGCCTGATTACTGTAATTCCCTCTGAGCAAGGCTTACCGCCTAGCTTCAACGACACTTCCAGCTTGTGCAGAATGAAGCGGCACATTTGGTCACTGGCTTGAGCTATTGTGCAGATTATGAGCACCTGCATTCTTCACACTAACTGCCTTATATATAGGGGGATTTGACTTTGAGCTGACAATGTCTACTTTTAAAGCCTTTAATGGTGTAGCCCCTGCCAATATTCAGGACATCTTTTAAGAGCCGTGTCCTGATAAGTATCTGCACTCAGACGTCATGCACTGCTTTTGGATTCCTACCACGAGTCTTAAATCAGCAGCTGATTGGGTCATTGCTGTACTTGATCATAGGGTGCACAACCTGCTCCCCCACTTCATTAATCTAGAAAGCTCTCCCCTCACTCTTAAAACTCTGCTATTCAATTATCTTTTATCAATCTGACCAATTCCACTTTCCCTTCTTTCCTCTCCTTCTTTGATTCAGACTATCCCTGTACCGGTTTCATTTGTTAAAGCTTTTAGAGGAAGTATGTTTTAGGATGTTTTACAACATCACAAGCAATTTGCAGGGGGGTGGTTTGGATGCTTATTAATAAATCAACTGTTAATTATTAACAAATGGCAATCTTGTATGTTTTTGATAGGATTTCTTTTCCTTTCCCATTGCCCACTCCCTTCCTGATCACATGGCCCTGTGTTAATCCAAGTCTGATCTTAATTCTTCAGAAACAGCATCTGTGGAGATTAAGGTCCATAGATCACACACTAATCAGTACCTGTCAAACACTGCATGGGCGGAAATGGGGAGCAGGAAGGTGAGACTGCTATTTGACAAGAGTAAAGAGATTAGAATCTAGCCTGAACTGGGACACAGCTATACATTAGACCCATAGTCCCTCAAAATTAGTAGCTCATATATGTCTATAAAAGGCCAGTGCATGGAACATTGAACTGGGACTCAGGAGACCTAGGTTCTAGTCCTTGCTGTGTGACGTAGGCCAAGTCAATTCTTCTTTCTATGTCTCTCTTTACCCTTTATTTGTCTTGTATTTGAAGCAGTGATGACCAGTTGGTATTTAACCTTCTCATTGAATAGCATTTGGTGGGCAATCTGATCAGCTGAGAAATGTCCACTTACCTTTGTATTATCTGAGAGTTTATGTATAAGTGACATGCTTTTTTGCTGTTATGGGCCATATTTAAGGATTCTATCAAGTTCTGCCAGGATTTTAAGTATTCTCTAACTATTTCTGACAGTAGATGTTCACCGGTGGCTATTGTGTCATCTCCAAAGGGGTCTTCTTGGAATTTTCCCCTGCAAGCTTCATGCAGTACAGCTGACTGGGGTGTTAGGCCAGGGGTATATATTATGTCCAGTAACCATATGGTATGTTTCTTCTAACAGAATATAAGGTTTTTGCATCCATCAGGCTAGCTCTTACAGAACCCTTCCCCATGGAGGAATTGGCTGCCAGAATCAATGCTCTGAAAATAGAGAAAGGCCTAGCTGACATCCAAACTGAGCATATCAAAAATTTCAGCCCACACACACAGTAGTGGGTCCTGAGTATGTTCAATACCTGTCTCATCCAGCTCAAGAAACTTAAAATCTGGCACAAGCCAAGGTAGTGGCCCTTTCAAAGCCTGATAAGGAACTATCCAACTCAAAAAACTTTCAACCTAGCTCACTCTTGTGTGATATCATAAAATTGTTTGATTGCTGCCTTACACCAGTTATTGAACCACTTCTTATCAACAAACAGGCCAGTGTTTGCCCGAGTCGGTCATGGACTTGACAGCATCTGAACTTGACACAACATATTGAAGGACGGATATGAAAGAGAATTGATTATGGGAGTGGTGTTTGTTTATCTCTCAGCTGCCTACTATACTGTCAATCATTGCAGAGTCCTTGCCAAAGTGCTAATGAGAATGAAGAACCACCACAAACTTAATACAGACCATACTGGAGGATCAGAAGATTCTTTGTGAACTTTTGTGGCAAATGGATTTGATGGCGACAATAGAAGAATGGCTTCCCACAAGACGGAGTCTTAGCACCCACATTACTCAACGTCTACACAAACCACCAGCCAAACTCTCCTGGCATAAGGTGCCTTACCTACACAGATGATCTTTGTGTCATCACCCAGTACAAGGGGTTTGCCATATGAGAGAGCACTCTGGTAAACGCACTTAGCACCAAGGACAAGTACTATGCAGCCAACCAACTGCATGCAAACCCAGCAAAGGTACAAGTCAGTGCATCCTATCTCAGAAACTGAGGGGCCAAACCCAAACTCAACAGCAGCTGGCTTGGAGTCAAAATTTACTGATTCTATAAATCCCGTATGCCTCAGTGTTACTATCAACCACCTGCTCTCCTTTAGAACCCACACTGAGAAATCTAAAGCCAAGTTTAGCATATGAAACAACATTCTCAGGAGGCTGGTTATATCAAAGTGGGGTGCAGACTCATTCACTCTGAGATCACCAGTACTGGCACTTTGCTACTCCTCTGCAGAATACGCCTCTGCAGTGTGGGCAGGACCCCCTCATGCAAAGAAGCTAGACCGTGAACTTAACACCTTCTGCTGATAAATGACAGAATGCCTTAAGCTCACCCATGTCAATAGCCTCTACAGCATGTCCTTCCAGGTATTGCTCACTCCTGATCTACCCCAGGAAGTTGCTAGTAGAGCTGAGTGCACAAGGCAATGCACAGATCCAAGACACCCCCATAACAGTTTTCTTGCCACTGTTAAACCCCAAACATTGTCACCCAAACAGACAGTGGTTCAGTTATGACAAAAAAGAGTAGAGAACAACCCTGCTGCCTCTGAATTCCAACTCCCACTAGTCAAACACCTACCACCCAGTGCAGAAAAGCCATGGCCTACATGGCATTACCTTAATTGATGCCACACCGGAGTTGGCCCATCTAAAAACATAATGATCAAATGGAACTACATCACTGGCCCCAATACCCGTGACTGTGACAGACAGCCTCCTATGATGCCATGCTTGAGCATGAATGCACTTCCAGTGACTTGGCAGAGTGCAATGATCGGGCAATCGCATGTACACAGATGTGGTGGGAAGCAGTATGAGGACACGATAAGAAGAAATTGTCTTGCCTATTTAGACTTCAAGTTCTTGAGACAGGGACTATCTCGTACTCTGTGTTTGTACACCACCTAGCACAATGGTGCTGTGATCTCAGCTCAGGCATGTAGGTGTGCCCGGAGTACAAATAAAAATTATAATCACACGTGGACAAGACATGGCAAGGGCTGCTGTACTGAAGGGAGAACATGCTCAGGTCATCTGTTCCCCCTTTCTCCTTCTGTCTTTTCTTTTTCAGTATTTTTTTTCCTATTGAATTTAAACCAGTAGATTTCAACCTTTTTTCTTTTGTAGACCCCTAAAAGCTTTCAAATGGAGGTGTGGACCCCTTTGGAAATCTTAGACATAGTCTGCTGCAGGGCCCCAGGGGTCCGCACTGTGACCCACAGGTTGAAAACCACTGATTTAAACAATGATTTCTGCTGTTAAAAAAATAGCAGTCTTAGCACCCTTAGCATTCTTGAGCTGGTGGTGCCTCTCTCGCTGTTCTTAAGTTATAGTTTCATGAGACAAAACTGCTGGAAGAACTCACTTCACAAAGAGGGATAAAGTCCAGCAGAGGGGAAAGGAAGTACTGCATTCAACTGTGAGAGCAAAAGATGAGCCTGTATGTGATTTCTAGATGCCATCCTTTCCTGGTGAGATTTACTGTTAAGGCATGACCCTTCAGAAAGCTTCATTATAGTGATTGCTTGATAATCCCCTCCCTGCTATTCCACAGTATGGTGTATGATGACTGGGAAACAGACACATTGTTCTGTCCTGCTGTCCTTTGATCTGCTCTAATCCTGTTAACTGTTCTCTTTCATCAAATCTCCTCCCCACCCCCCAAAGAACATGCCCTCCCAGCCTTCTGCCTGATTAACTCTGCTCTCCCTTCATTTGCACTGGAAGCAGCATTATGTGAATTACTTGCCCGTTAATGCTGATTCTCTTTAGGAAGTGAACAGGGTGACACCATCCAACAGCACAAGAACAGTCACTCTGAGCATCTGTGGATGTGTGGTTTGAGCCAAAGCTGCGTGGCAAAACCTGATACATCCAGGACCTGAGATGTATCACTCTGGCCAATTATAAACAATCTGGTTTCCAATTTCCTTATATGCATAAATAATTTAGAAAGTGGACACATTTTACAAGGCCATTCCCTGTCCTCACATCCTTGTTCTTAGAGGTCCAGGCTTTCTGTGGGCTTTAATATATGTTGGCTAGCCTCTAACATCTAGTGATTTCTCCATGGGGGAACGGCTCCACTGCCATGTGACTGAAATGAACAAGGCCTTGTGGAAGGCAGTTATATGGCTTCACAAATGGCTGCATAATTTACTTGTCATCCAGAAGTCTCTCAAACCTCAGTTCATGATGCAGCAATCCAAAATGTGTCTGTTTCCTGCCAACTCCTCAGCTTGTCCCCTGCCATTTGCAGGAACTTTACAGGAGGGGGACAGTGTGGCGCGAGGATGGTGAGGGAGAAAGGAACAGGCCACAGCAGGAGATGAGGCCAGGATCCTCAGAGGTATTGAAGGGTCTCCCGCCCTCAAAAATCAATAGGAGTTAGGTGCACAAATACCTGTGAGGATCTTGGCTTGAAGTGCAGTCTTGAAGGAAGCAGGAGAAGGCAGTCATTTAAGGAGCCTCCAGAGCAGAATTTAGGAGCTCTGTGTGGAAGGGACCTTCCCCTGACATGGAGCTCTGTTGTGGGTGGGCTTAGAGCCCCAGCAGCCAGATGCTTCTTTCCTGCTAGGCCTCCCCCGCTCTCCTCAAGACAAGGTTTAATTGCCTACTGGCATTACATAGCCAGTTCAGGAGCCTCTCAGGTGGTCAAAAGTTTTTTGTAATCATCTAATACTGTCACACAATGGAGCAGAATTCAGTGCAGTCCTACCATACAAATCAGGGGTTCTTGCCCATCAGTTTAGCTCTAATGTGCCACCTCATGCAAAGGGCCTTGAACAGGAGCCTGTAGTTAAGACAGTTGAAGTGGATACCTTATTCAAGCAGACCGGCAAATGTTACAGCCCCAATGTCTTATCATTGTCCACCTCTCCTCTTCTTGTGTCCCGTTCACTTCCCTAACCTCCCTCTAATATTCCCAAATGTGTAGTGCAGTTATTTTGTCCTCCTCTATGCCATGCTCCTCTCCTGGGCATTTCTTGTTGGTTTAGGTGGCTCTCTGCTCAGCGTGCTGACTTCTGTAAATCCCTTTTTCAGGTGCTCTCCCCATGCATCGTACAGGGAGCCTGGGTACGTAATTTGGGGTTATATGAATTCCACTAGATGGCAGGGCACCTAAAAGTTAGGCTGTGTCTACATCAGAGACCTTATAGCGGCACAGCTGCACCGCTGTAAGATCTCGCATGTAGCTGCTCTATGCCAATGGGAGAGAGCTCTCCCGTCAACCTAATTAAACCACCCCCAACGAGAGGCGGTAGCTACGTTGGCAGGAGAGCTTCTCCCGCCGACATAGCGTTGTCCACACTGGCACTTTTGTCAGTGTTTTTTTTTCCAAACCCCTGCACGACATACATTTTACTGACAAAAGTGCTAGTATAAAAATAGCCTTAGACACTATAATGTTCGGCCTAAATCTCCCTTGTGAATCCCACCCCTAAGGGACTTTCCCAGGGTCACATAGGAAGTCTGTGTCAGAGGCAGGACTTGAAGCTTAAGCTCCCAAGTTTCAGACCAGTGTTTTAATCCAAGGACCATCCTTCCTCTCTCCTGAGCCTCACCACAGTATGTGAGATCAGAATCAGGCCCTGCATATCTAGCTGAAGAATACAGAACACATGTGTTATCAATAAAAAGCAATGAGTTCAGCAGCCGAATGAAAGACACACTTCAGCATTAAGGTTTGAACAAGGGCTGGACCCAGAGCAAACCCTCAGAGATGAAAAGTCCCAGACTCCAATAAGGTTCTGCTCCAGATCTGAATTTGGTGGCTGCAGCCATATCTCTGTAATGAGATGAACCAAAATCCCTGATGTGAACACCTCTGATCTTTGTGTCTTGGATCTGCCTCATGTAGGACTCAGTTATGCTCTGTGGGTGCAATTCTGGCCTCACTGAAGTCAATGGCAAAATTCTCATTGTCTTCAGTGGGTCACGGATTTAACCGTAGGAATTTAACGTTGCAGTTCCCACTCAGGAAGTTCCCACTCAGCAAGGACTGCTCTATATTTCGTTAGCATAAGATTTCTTTTCTATTTATCCTGTGAGTGGGTTTTATGCAGGAGAAGTGGGGCTCAATTTCTTCAGATGCTGTTTTTCTGATTCGAATACAGTCAATTTCATTTAAGCTGCTGTGACAGTCTTGGAAGAGCATCTAATCCATTTGCCACGTACAGAAATTGTCATAAAAATGACAGCTCGTGAAGAGAAGAGGGAGAAGGTGGTGGCAGCAAGGACCCAAGCAGGCGCATACAGATTAACACACAAGTAGGAAGCTAGCTTTGGGTTACCAGAATATCTGCAGCATTTGGGATATTAACGGCTTCCCTCGCTGTAAACAGAGATGAGAAGTCACCTGTGTATTTGCAGGATTACAATCATTCACTACACTCCTTTCCTATTACTCCTGGGCCTTCTGTAGTCAATGGGAGTTTTGCCATTGAAGTTATTGGCAGCAAGAGGGCCCTACCGTTTTACCAGGATGTCAATCCAAGTGTTATTTTAGGTGCTATTTTAGGTTCATGTTCTTTGTTCACATGGAAGGGGTCCTAAACTGAAAATCCCAGCCTCAAGCTTTGACCAAGTTCAGTTTCAGACCCACATTGTGCAACTCACCCCTGACTCCATAATGGGTCAAACCCAAAATCCTAGAGTCAGCTATCCACAACCTTTGAGAAAGTTTGAATCCAAGTCCGGAAGCAAAGTCTGTAGGTGGACCCCACTTGTAAATTACAGGGGAGTATTTGCCAGATTCTGCCACTCTCATACAGATCATGTTTGCCAACCCCAACCATTTAAAATTAAGAGTCAATCTCCAAAAATCATGAAATTGGCTTAAAATCACGAGAATTTTAAAAAATAATAAATGTGGAGTTCTTGTTATTTGCCTTCTGGGTTCTGAGCCTTCCAGGAAGCACTTGGGTCACATTTTCAAGCTCTTCTCTGCAACCATGAGGGTACGAAACTTTTTTTCTCACATAACCTCGTGACTCCAGGTGCTGGGGCTTTAAGAAAAACACCCAATAATGTGATACTTTGAGTAATATTGTACTTTCTGAGGAGCCTCATTAAAATGAATGGCAGTCTTCACAGGGCAAGGTACCACTAAGTGCAAGCAAGGGTGGCAGAATCGGGCCCTAAGTGGGTGAAGATGTTTGCATACCAGTCACCAACCCTAAAGTCTGACAGACAATCGGGGATCTACTTTGCACCTCCCTAGGAAAGGGAGGGAAGGGAAATGGATGATGCTACATTCCTGAGGGTATGGGAAGCCTGGGGCAGTCTCCCCACTATTCACCCCCCATTTTTCTCCTGTTTCTTTTCAGCCCCTGTCCTATTCTCTCCTGCTTTGCAGCCTCTATTCCAGCCCCTTCTCAGCCTGCCCCTGCAGTCACCATCTCCTCCTCCTTGGGGCTCTGTGCTGGCTGGGCACAAAAGCAGAGAGAAGTAGCATGCAGCTACAGCAGACATTAGCAGCTAGCAGTAGGAACTGCCAATGATGCTTGCAGGCCGGCTGGAGTGAGGACCCAGATGAGCAGCAGGAATGCATGGCAATGCTGCCAGATGCATGAGTGTCATGTGAGCTGCATGACAATTTGCAGCTCTAGATTCCTTTACCAGGGCACTGCTCCCACTCTGTCTGTTCAGGGACACTTTGGGCAGCACTGGCCAGCTCCAGAACCCCAGCTGAGCTGGAATTGCAAGCTGGTTGCATCACTGTGCCTCCAGTCCGGGTGGGTTTCCTGTCACCAAGGTTTTGCAGACCACCAGAGTCATGTGACCCTGTGTGTGCAAAGTGATGTGAACACACACACACACACACACACACACACACACAGAGTTATGTAAGTGCTGAATAGTCAATATGCTAGGAAGGTACTGGGCCACCTCTTCCAAATCTTTTGTCTATATCTATGTGGCTGGGAGTGCTTTGGTTCAGAGCATGCCCATTACATGAAATCCATGTTTATCATCCTGTTTTACATCTGGTGATTTAAACAGCCTGTAGAGGAAACCAGCATCAGGTTTTGTAATGATCTGATGAAATTCTGAATTCAGGGGAAGCACAGAAAACAAGAAACTGAAACCAATAGGATCTGGTCAGTGCTCAGCCTCTGAATTATGCTAGAGAGGGGATTACTGCATGAGATATGTGCTTGACAGGAGAAAGGGCTCAGCTATGCAAACAGTTACCAGGCTGAACTGGCTCTGGCAGGAAGGTGAAAGTTCACCATATTCAGCATATGGGGGGGACTATCACATGCAGTGGGTGGGGAAGGGATCATGAGATTTTGTTTCTTTCAAGGGTGGCTACATTCCAAAACAGATCTCTCCATGTCTTAAGACCTGTAGGCAGACAGTACTCAGGGAAAGTAGCACTCAAGGGAAATTACCCTCAGGCCTGGTCCACACTGGCGGGTTCAGCATACTTAGATCTACTCACCGTGGTGTCTTTGCTGCAGTGAGTCAACTGCTGGCACTCCCCCATCGACTCTGCCTGCGCATCTCACGGCGGTGGAGTACAGGAGTCGACAGGAGACTAGACACGATAAATCGACCCCCGCTGGATCAATCACTGCCCGCCGATCTGACGGGTAGTATAGACATGTAAGGGATGTACATCTCAGCCTGCCAAGGCCCAAAAGAAGGATGCAAGGCATGACAAGACCCAAAAGGAAGGACATAAAAATAATAGAGAGACAAGATAAGTAAGGTAATATCTTTTATTGGACCAACTGTTATCTCTCTACTATCCTGGAACCAACACGGCTACAACAACATTGCTTCCACAAAAATAATACTCGAGCAGGAAACTTAAAATGCCCTGAGATCTTTCCTTATGTATAAATAGCTCCTTCAAGAACCTCGGTGTCATGATTTATTTCTGATGTAAATAACTGTCACCAGTCAACATGAGGGCACAGCAAATTTGTCCAAAAGGTAAGGCAGCTTGGGACTAAAATGAGGTAAGTTCATGTGAGAGGCATAGCAAACACAACAGAAAGGGAAAGGAGGGAATTGTTGTGTGTTTATAGCAATTAGAGCCCAGCAGTTTGGAAGTTGTTCTAAAGCCCACGATAGGGCATAAGTGAAAAATCAATAAATAATATAACAAAGTCAAAGAGAAATCCAGACCTATAGCACAGCCCTGCTGTCGTTTCCTCCCATATCCACCTACAGTCTGCCCACACTTCTCTCTGACAGCTCCCTTCGGGCCCACGTTGTCCTAGGTGCTTAGTAGAGCTGATTGGGCTATTCATATACCATATATGTGAAGGATATCCCCTGTTGGCCAGCGGGCTGTAGGCCAATGGAGACATTTGCAGGATTTTTTTGGTATTCACAATTGTTCTACTCCAATACGGGAGTGCACTAGGGGATTCAGTCTCTGCTATGGCAGTGGGGTCAGACAGGTCCACAGCCAGGCAGTCGAGACAGAATGTGTGCACAGAGTGCAGACCCTTGGAATGGCAGGGCCCTATTTGGCCACATAGAACTAAGGCTGGCACTGCCAAGAGCCAGGAAACAGAGGAAATCTGCTGGGAAAGCCTGATCAACATGAGATTTCTGGGCTAATTCCACAGATCCATAAAGTCTGGGAAAGGATCCCTAATTTAGGGTGTTTCTCTGGACTGACCCGTCCCCTTCCAGATCTCCTGAGGCTCATCTGCTCCATTACTGACCTCTGCAGCCCCCTACAATTTCAGGACCAAGCCTTCTCATCTGACCTGCAATCACTGCTTTGAATTCTAAGCAGCAGTGACATCTAGTGGTGTGGAACGGAATGTGCTAGGTTTGCAAAACAGGGTGTAGAAACAACGAGAAGTCCTTGTGGCACCTTAGAGACTAACACATTTATTTGGGCATAAGCTTTCATGAGCAAAAACCCACTTCATCAGATGTATGAGGTGAAAAATACAAAATCTCGTTAAACTGACCTCGCACTTGGTAAAGCAACCTCCATCCTTCCATGTATACCTGCTCCTGTATTTTTCACTTCATGTAGCTGATGAAGTGGGTTCTAGCCCACAAAAGCTTATGCCCAAATAAATTTGTTAGTCTCTAAAGTGCCACAAGAACTCCTCATTGTTTTTGCTGATACAGACTAATACAGCTACCAATCTGAATACAGGCTGTAGGACTCAGTGAAACCTCAGAGGCTGCAGTTCACTTGTTGTTAAAAAGAAATAAGCATGGTGGATCACAAATGAAGCTCTTTGGTGTCATCCTATTAGTTATACCTGGGAATGAACAGTTCTAACATGGCAGAACATGACAGAATCTATGATCTGTGGAGGATGTTTGCATTAAAAGTCTAGTGCGCCACAAACTCACACACAAACTAAAGAAAATGACAGGAAAATAATCCAATTCCTCTATTCAAAAGAGCATTTAACCTCCCTGCATAAACGACTTACTCTCAATCCCATCTCAGTCGATTCTCTGTTGCCCACTGATTCTCCCACAAACATCTTCAGCACATTCCCCCACAAACACCTTTGCGCATTCTTCCATGCTGTCCCTTACACGTGGAATGCCTACCCTGTAAAATATCTCTAGAGCCAGTACCTTATCTTCCTCTAAATCCCTCTTGAAGCTTCACTTCTGCCATGATGCCTACACAAAACAAGCACTAACACCAACAAAACCACCACACCTATAAACTGAGCACACAGCTAGTCTGTGGGCATGTCTACACTACAGGATTATTCCGATTTTACATAAACCGGTTTTGTAAAACAGATTGTATAAAGTCGAGTGCACGTGGCCACACTAAGCACATTAATTCGTCGGTTTGCATCCATGTACCGAGGCTAGCGTCGATTTCCGGAGCGTTGCACTGTGGGTAGCTATCCCATAGCTATCCCATAGTTCCCGCAGTCTCCCCCGCCCCTTGGAATTCTGGGTTGAGATCCCAGTGCCTTATGGGGCAAAAAACATTGTCGCGGATGGTTCTGGGTACAGCCTCACCCCTCCCTCCATGAAAGCAGCAGACAACCGTTTCACACCTTTTTCCCTGGGTGAACTGTGCAGACGACATAGCACAGCAAGCATGGATCCTGCTCAGATCAAGACTGCAATCGAGGACGTTGTAAACACCTCATGCATTCTCATGCAGTCTGTGCTGAACCAGGACCTGCAAAGCCAGGCGAGGAAGAGGCGGCTATGGCAGCGTGGCGACAAGAATGATGAGGACATGGACACAGAATTCTCTCAAACCGTGGGCCCCGGCGCTTTGGAGATCCTGCTGGTAATGGGGCAGGTTCTAGCCATTGAACACTGCTTTTGGGCCCGGGAAACAAGCACAGACTGGTGGGACCGCATAGTTTGCAGGTTTGGGACAATTCGCAGTGGCTGCAAAACTTTCGCATGCGTAAAGGCACTTTCATGGAACTTTGTGACTTGTTTTCCCTGCCCTGAAATGCCAGAACACCAAGATGAGAGCAGCCCTCACAGTTGAGAAGCGAGTGGCAATAGCCCTCTGGAAGCTTGCAACGCCAGACAGCTACCGGTCAGTCAGGAATCAATTTGGAGTGGGAAAATCTACTGTGGGGGCTGCTGTGATGCAAGTAGCCAAAGCAATCATTAAGCTGCTGCTATGAAAGGTTGTGACTCTGGGAAATGTGCAGGTCATAGTGGATGGCTTTGCTGCAATGGGATTCCCTAACTGTGGGGAGGCGATAGATGGAACCCATATCCCTATCTTGGCACTGGAGCACCAGGACACCCACTATGTAAGCCGCAACGGGTACTTTTCAATGGTGCTGCAAGCACTGGTGGATCACAAGGAACGTTTCACCAACATCCATGTTGGATGGCCAGGAAGGGTTCATGATGCTCGCGTCTTCAGGAACACTACTCTGTTTAAACTGCTGCAGCAAGGGAATTACTTACCAGACCAGAAAATAACAGTTGGGGATGTTGAAATGCCTGTAGTTATCCTGGGGGACCCAGCTTACCCCTTGATGCCATGGCTCATGAAGCCACACACAGGCAGCCTGGACAGTGGTCAGGAGCTGTTCAACTACAGGCTGAGCAAGTGCAGAATGGTGGTAGAATGTGCATTTGGCCATTTAAAGGCAGGCTGGCGCACAATACTGACTCGCTCAGACCTCAGCCAAACCAATGTCCCCATTGTTATTGCTGCTTGCTGTGTGCTCCACAATCTCTGTGAGAGTAAGGGGAAGACCTTTATGGCGGGGTGGGAGGCTGAGGCAAATCACCTGTCCGCTGATTACGCGCAGCCAGACACCAGGGTGATTAGAAAAGCACACCAGGAAGCGGTGCACATCAGAGAAGCTTTGAAAACGAGTTTCATCAAGGGGCCAGGGTACGGTGTGACTGTTGTGTTTGTTTCCCCTTGATGAACCCCTCCCTTGATTGACTCACTCCCTGTAAGCAACCCACCTTGCCCCTTCAATTACAGCTTGCTTAAGCAAATAAATTCACTATCGTTTAAAAATAATGTATTCTTTATTAAGTCATTATAAAAAGAGGGAGAGAACTGACAAGGTAGCCCAGGTGGGGTTTGGGAGGAGGATAGGAGGGAAGGAAAAGGCCACTAAAAAAATTTCAAAATAATGACAGCCTTTTGGTTGGGCTGTCCACGGGGGTGGAGTGGGCGGGTGCACGGAGCCTCCCCCCACGCATTCTTACATGTCTGGGTGAGGAGGGTATGAAACATGGTGAGGGGTGAAGGTGGTTACACAGGGGCTGCAGTAGCACTCTGTGACCCTGCTGCTGTTCCTGAAGCTCCACCAGACGTCAGAGGATATCAGTTTGATCACGCAGCAGCCCCAGCCTTGCATCCCGCCACTGCTGATCTTCCTGCCTACACCTCTCATCTCAAGCATCACTCCTCTCCTCACATTCATCCCTCCAATCCTCACGTTGGTCCCTCCTGTCCTCACGTTCACTGGCATCTTTCCTGTAATTTGATACCATGTCCTTCCACTCATTCAGATCAGCTCTTTCATTGCGGGTCACTTCCATGATTTCCGAGAACATTTCGTCTCACGTCTTTTTTTTCTGCCGCCTTATCTGAGATAGTCTTCGGGATGGAGTAGGGAGGCTTGAAAAATGTGCAGCTGCATGAGCGAGGGAAAAAAGGGAGAGAAGTATTTAAAAAGATACATTGTACAGAACAATGCTTATTCTCTTTCACGGTGAACAAGGCTGCAATGCTCAGAAACCTTCTGCAAAGGCTTTTGGAGTACCTCCAAGAGAGCTTCATGGAGATGTCCCTGGAGGATTTCCACTCCATCCCCAAACATGTTAACAGACTTTTCCAATAACTGTACTGGCCGTGAATGCATCCCAAGTCCTCAGGGCAAATTAATCATTAAAAAATGCTTGCTTTTAAACCATCTTTTATATTTACAAAGGTACACTCACCAGAGGTCTCTTCCATGGCTTCATTGTCTGGACCAGTGGCTTGGGAGGGCTGGAAGGTAATTCTGTCTGGGTGAGAAAAAGCTCCTGGCTGTTGGGGAGAACGGAGTGCTGTGTGCTCTCTGCAAGCTCACCCTCCTCTTCCTCCTCCTCATCTTCCCCGTCCGCAGAATCCTCAGCCATGGCTGAGATTACCACCCCTACCTCGGAATCCTGGGTCAGGGGTGGGGTAGTGGTGGCGGACACCCCTAGAATTGCATGCAGCTCAGCGTAGAAGCGGCATGTTTTCGGCTCTGCCCCGGACCTTCCATTTGCTTCTTTGGTTTTCTGGTAGGCTTGTCTGAGCTCCTTAACTTTCACTCTGCACTGCACTGAGTCCCTGGTGTGGCCTTTCTCCATCATGGCCTTGGAAATTTTTTCAAATGTTTTTTCATTTTGTCTTTTGGAACGGAGTTCTGTTAGCATAGAATCCTCTCCCCATATAGCGATCAGATCCAGTACATCCCGTGCAGTCCATGCTGGAGCTCTTTTTCGATTCTCAGACTTCATGCTTACTTGTGCTGATGAGCTCTGCATGGTCACCTGTGCTGATCAGCTCCCCATGGTGGGCAAACAGGAAATGAAATTCAAAAGTTCGCGGGGCTTTTCCTGTCTACCTGGCCAGTGCATCCGAGGTCAGATTACTGTCCAGAGCGGTCACAATGGTGCACTGTGGGATAGCGCCCGGAGGCCAATACTGTCGAATTGTGGCCACACTAACCCTAATCTGACATGGCAATACCGATTTCAGCGCTACTCCTCTCGTCGGGGAGGAATATAGAAACCGGTTTAAAGAGCCCTTTATATCGATATATAGGGCCTCATTGTGTGGACGGGTGCAGGGTTAAAGCGGTTTAACGCTGTTAAATTCGGTTTAAACGCGTAGTGTAGACCAGGCCTGTGAAAAAATATATCTGTCCTAATGGTATGCCAGCTTTCGTCCCACATCACCACCTCCCAGCCTAGTCATTTATATTATCCTTCTGCAATGGACTGTCTTAAGCTAAGATTGTCATCTCTTTGTGTAATAACCTTAGTCCCAGATTTGGACCTTAGCGTCCAAAATATGGGGGTTAGCATGAAAACCTCCAAGCTTAGTTACCAGCTTGGACCTGGTACCTGCTGCCACCACCCAAAAAATTAGAGTGTTTTGGGGCACTCTGGTCCCTCTGAAAAACCTTCCCTGGGGACCCCAAGACCCAAATCCCTTGAGTCTCACAACCAAGGGAAATAATCCTTTTTCCCTTCCCCCCTCCAGGTGCTCCTGGAGAGATACACCGACACAAGCTCTGTGAAACTACACAGAGGGACTCCCCCTCTCCGTTCCCAATCCTGGAAACAAAAAGTACTTTCCTATTCCCCCAGAGGGAATGCAAAATCAGGCTAGCGATCCAACACACAAATCTCCCCTTGATTTCTTCCTCCCACCAATTCCCTGGTGAGTACAGACTCAATTTCCCTGAAGTAAAGAAAAACTCCAACAGGTCTTAAAAGAAAGCTTTATATAAAAAGAAAGAAAAATAAGTACAAATGTTCTCTCTGTATTAAGATGATACAACACAGGGTCAATTGCTTAAAAGAATATTGAATAAACAGCCTTATTCCAAAAGAATACAAATCAAAGCACTCCAGCACTTATATTCATGCAAATACCAAAGAAAAGAAACCATATAACTTACTATCTGATCTCTTTGTCCTTACACTTGGAAACAGAAGACTAGAAAAAGAAACTACTTCTCCAAAGCTCAGAGAAAGCAGGCAGGCAGACAAAAGACAGAAGACCTCAGACACAAAATTCCCTCCACCCCAAAGTTGAAAAAATCCAGTTTCCTGATTGGTCCTCTGGTCAGGTGCTTCAGGTGAAAGAGACATTAACCCTTAGCTATCTCTTTATGACACGCCCCCCAAATTGCAGACAGTGGGGAAGCTCACTGGCGGCGATTTCCTTCTAGAACTTGAAAATAAACAGATTATTACAACACATAGACCTTTACATATACTCCTAAGTATATAACTAACAGACTTCTACATTTTAAGAACACTTTTTAACTACTGAATTCTGGGAAACTCTCACGGGAGAGTGCATCAGCTACTTTGTTAGAAGCTCCTGTGATGTGTTGAATTTCAAAATCAAAATCTTGGAGAGCTAAACTCCAACGAAGAAGTTTCTTGTTGTTCCCCTTGGCAGTATGAAGCCACTTTAGTGCAGCATGGTCAGTTTGTAGTTGGAACCGCCGTCCCCAAACATATGGGCGTAGCTTTTCCAGGGCGTACACAATGGCATAGCATTCCTTCTCACTGACTGACCAGTGACTTTCCCTCTCAGACAGTTTCTTGCTGAGAAACACGACAGGATGGAAGTTGTGATCTGTTGCTTCCTGCATGAGCACTGCTCCTATACCACGCTCAGATGCATCTGTGGTTACTAGGAATGGCTTGTCAAAATCCGGGGCCCTGAGCACAGGGTCCGACATGAGCGTTGCCTTAAGTTGGGTAAAGGCCTTTTGACACTCATCAGTCCACTTAACTGCATTTGGCTGGGTCTTTTTGGTTAGGTCGGTCAGTGGGGCAGCGATTTGGCTGTAGTGTGGTACAAATCGCCTGTAGTATCCGGCCAAGCCTAAGAAGGATTGGACCTGCTTCTTGGACCGTGGGACAGGCCACTTTTGGATAGCATCCACCTTGGCCTGTAGGGGGTTTATGGTTCCTCGACCCACCTGGTGCCCCAGGTAAGTCACTCTGTTTTGGCCTATTTGACACTTTTTGGCCTTAACAGTTAGTCCGGCCTGCCTGATGCGCTCAAAGACCTTTTCCAGGTGTAGTAGGTGTTCGGGCCAGGAGTCTGAAAAAATGGCCACATCATCGAGGTAGGCAACTGCAAATTCTCCCAGTCCAGCTAGTAGACCATCTACCAGCCTCTGGAAGGTGGCGGGTGCATTTCGAAGGCCGAAAGGAAGGACATTGAATTCATACACCCCCGCATGGGTGACGAATGCTGACCTCTCCTTGGCAGGTTCATCTAGCGGTACTTGCCAGTACCCCTTGGTTAAGTCTATTGTAGAGATGAACTGGGCACGTCCCAACTTCTCCAATAGCTCATCGGTACGTGGCATTGGATAGTTGTCCGGACGAGTTACAGCATTTAGCTTACGGTAGTCCACGCAAAAGCGTATTTCCCCATCTGGTTTGGGTACCAGAACCACTGGAGATGCCCATGCACTGGTAGATGGGCGGATTATACCCATCTGTAGCATGTTCTGGATCTCCCGTTCTATAGCAGCTTGGGCATGAGGAGACACTCGGTAGGGTGGGGTTCTGATTGGGTGAGCATTACCTGTATCAATGGAGTGGTATGCCCGTTCAGTCCGTCCTGGGGTGGCTGAGAACAATGGGGCGAAGCTAGTGCACAGCTCCTTGATTTGTTGCCACTGCAGACGTTCCAGGGTGGTTGAGAGGTTCACCTCTTCCACGCCACCGTCTTTTTTCCCGTCGTAGTAGACACCGTCAGGCCACTCAGCATCATCTCCCTGGACTGTAAACTGACAAACCTGTAAATCTCTGGAATAGAAAGGCTTGAGAGAATTAACATGGTACACTTTAGGCTTTAGTGAGGAATTGGGAAATGCTATGAGGTAGTTTACAGCTCCCAGGCGCTCTTGGACCGTGAATGGCCCTTCCCATGATGCTTCCATCTTATGGGCCTGTTGCGCCTTCAAGACCATAACCTGGTCTCCTACCTTGAAGGACCGATCTCTGGCATGTCTGTCATACCAGGCCTTTTGCTCTTCTTGAGCATCCTTTAGGTTCTCTCTAGCAAGGGCTAAAGAGTGTCGGAGGGTGCTTTGTAGGTTGCTTACAAAGTCCAGAATGTTAGTTCCTGGAGAAGGCGTAAACCCCTCCCATTGCTGCTTCACCAACTGTAATGGCCCCTTAACCTCGTGACCATACACCAGTTCAAATGGTGAAAACCCTAAACTGGGATGTGGTACAGCCCTGTAGGCAAACAGCAACTGCTGCAACACTAGGTCCCAATTATTGGAGAATTCGTTGATGAATTTTCGTATCATGGCCCCCAAAGTTCCATTGAACCTTTCCACCAGGCCATTGGTTTGATGGTGGTACGGGGTGGCAACCAAGTGATTCACCCCATGAGTTTCCCACAGTTTTTCCATGGTCCCTGCCAGGAAATTAGACCCTGAATCTGTAAGGATGTCGGAGGGCCAACCTACCCTGGCAAAGATGTCTGTTAAGGCCAGGCACACAGTGTTAGCCCTGGTGTTGCCTAGAGCTACTGCTTCCGGACATCGGGTAGCAAAGTCCACTAAAGTCAGTACGTACTGCTTTCCTCTGGGCGTCTTTTTTGGGAAAGGGCCCAGAATATCCACAGCTACTCGCTGAAATGGGACCTCAATTATGGGGAGTGGCTGGAGAGGGGCCTTGACCTGGTCTTGAGGCTTTCCCACTCTTTGGCATACCTCACAAGACCGGACATACTTGGCAACGTCCTTGCCCATCCCCTCCCAGTGGAAGGACTTCCCCAACCGGTCCTTGGTTCTGTTCACCCCAGCATGGCCACTGGGATGATCATGGGCTAAGCTTAAGAGCTTCTCCCGGTACTTAGTTGGAACCACCAACTGTTTTTGCGGCTGCCATTCTTCCCAGTGTCCACCAGAAAGAATTTCCTTGTATAAAAGTCCTTGGTCTATAACAAACCGGGATCGATTAGAAGAGCTGAGAGGCGGTGGGGTGCTCCGTGCCGCCGCCCAAGCTTTCTGAAGGCTGTCATCTGCTTCCTGCTCAGTCTGGAACTGTTCCCTTGAGGCTGGGGTCACCAGTTCTTCCTCAGACTGTGGACTTGGGCTTGGTCCCTCTGGAAGTGATGTAGGTGATGGGGTTGTTTCCGTTGCTGGTGAACCGCTCTCCGCTGGTGCACCTGAGGGTATTTCAGGCTCTGGCTGAGCCTTTTGGGTATGGCTGTCTTGTGCTTCTGCCAGTTCTGGCTCGCTGGCGCCCTCTGGCGTTGAGTTTGAAGATGGGGTTGCACTTGCTGGTGCTGGTTGCTGTTCCAGTTCCGGGCCTGGGACTGGAGATGCTGTGGCTGTTTCAGTGGTAGGCATGGAATCCGGGTCCACTACCTCTGTCTGGGTCTCTGGTAACACAGACGGGGCCTCTGTGGACGGCTCAGGAACAGGAATGGGTCTGGAAGCTTGCCTGGTTTGGCTACGTGTAACCATTCCCACTCTCTTGGCCCGCCTCACCTGGTTGGCCAAGTCTTCCCCCAGTAGCATGGGGATAGGATAATTGTCATAGACTGCAAAAGTCCACATTCCTGACCAGCCTTTGTACTGGACAGGCAGTTGAGCTGTAGGCAAGTCTACAGCTTGTGACATGAAGGGGTAAATTGTAACTTTGGCCTTTGGGTTGATGAATTTGGGGTCAACGAAGGATTGGTGGATAGCTGACACTTGTGCCCCCGTGTCTCTCCACGCAGTAACCTTCTTTCCGCCCACTCTCAAATTTTCCCTTCGCTCCAAGGGTATTTGAGAGGCATCCGGGCCTGGGAATCTTTGGTGTGATGTTGGTGTAATGAATTGCACTCGCATGGTGTTCTTGGGACAGTTGGCCTTGATATGTCCCAGTTCATTACACTTAAAGCATCTTCCATCTGATGGGTCACTGGGCCGAGGTGAGTTACTGGAGACTGGTGAGGTTGAAGGGTAGGGTATCTGTGGCTTTACTTGGGTGGTATGTGGGGTCTTTGGCTGTCCTCGGTTGTAGGGTTTATGGTCTGTGTGCCCCCTGGGGTAATCGTTCCCCTTGACAGTAGCTTTCTTGCTTTCTGCCAGTTCCATCCATTTGGCTCCAATCTCCCCCGCCTCAGCGATATCTTTGGGATTTCCATCTTGTATGTACCGTGTGATGTCTTCAGGAACACCATCCAAGAACTGCTCCATTTGTATGAGGAGGTTCAGTTCTTCCAAGGTTTGAATGTTGTTTCCTGTTATCCAGGCCTCATAGTTTTTTGCAATGTAGTAGGCGTGTTTGGGAAATGACACCTCTGGTTTCCACTTTTGGGTTCTGAAGCGCCGACGGGCATGATCTGGGGTTATCCCCATCCTGTATCTGGCCTTGGTTAGAAAAAGTTTATAGTCATTCATTTGCTGCTTAGGCATTTCAGCTGCCACCTCTGCTAAAGGTCCACTGAGCTGTGACCTCAATTCTACCATGTACTGGTCTTCGGGAATCTTGTACCCAAGACAAGCTCTTTCAAAATTTTCCAAGAAGGCCTCGGTGTCATCACCTGCCTTGTAGGTGGGAAATTTCCTGTGCTGTGGAGCAATAATTGGCGCCGGGTTGTTAGGGTTGGCTGGCACATGCAGCCCAGCTTTTGCCAACTCCAGTTCATGTTTCCTCTGTTTTTCCTTCTCTTCCATTTCTTTTTGTTGCTTTTCCATTTCTCGGCGGTGGGCCAACTCTTCTTCTGCTTGTTTCCTTCGGTAGGCCACCTCTTCTTCTTCTAGTTTTCTTTTGTGTGCTGCCTCCTTGGCTGCCTCTTTGGCTGCCTGTTCTCTTTGGTAGGCTGCCTGTTCTCTTTGGTAGGCTGCCTCTTTGATCTGTTCTTCTCTTTCTTTCATCTCCATCTCTTTTTGTTTTATTTCCAGTTGTCGCCTGTGTTCAGCTTCTTTGATTTGTTCTTTGGCATCAATTTTTGCCTTAGAAGTCATGGTTCCTGTTTTCTTGTGTTGGGGTGCCCTCCGGTGTTTATCTTCTGAACTGCAGGCTCTGTTCCCTCCTGGAGTCTGCCTAGCAACAGTGCTTTTTTCCTTTTCTCTCTCTAGCTAATGTTCAATGAAGGGAAACCAGAAAAACCACTTTATTTGCATGCCTATAAGTGCTGGTACTTGCCTCCTAATGGGAGGGCTATTGCATGACAAAAGACCCTTAACATGCAAGCCACAAACTGCCAGAGAGAGCAGAAAAAAAAAATTCTCTCTGGTTCCCTTTTAAAACCAACTGTTTCTCTCTGCTAAAAAGCCCTTAGCAGAGAAAAGAAAAATATAATATTCCTACTGGCTTCTGGATTCTGTCTAGATCCCACCGCTCCCACCATGTAATAACCTTAGTCCCAGATTTGGACCTTAGCGTCCAAAATATGGGGGTTAGCATGAAAACCTCCAAGCTTAGTTACCAGCTTGGACCTGGTACCTGCTGCCACCACCCAAAAAATTAGAGTGTTTTGGGGCACTCTGGTCCCTCTGAAAAACCTTCCCTGGGGACCCCAAGACCCAAATCCCTTGAGTCTCACAACCAAGGGAAATAATCCTTTTTCCCTTCCCCCCTCCAGGTGCTCCTGGAGAGATACACCGACACAAGCTCTGTGAAACTACACAGAGGGACTCCCCCTCTCCGTTCCCAATCCTGGAAACAAAAAGTACTTTCCTATTCCCCCAGAGGGAATGCAAAATCAGGCTAGCGATCCAACACACAAATCTCCCCTTGATTTCTTCCTCCCACCAATTCCCTGGTGAGTACAGACTCAATTTCCCTGAAGTAAAGAAAAACTCCAACAGGTCT
Source organism: Gopherus flavomarginatus (assembly GCF_025201925.1). Taxonomy (NCBI): domain Eukaryota; kingdom Metazoa; phylum Chordata; order Testudines; family Testudinidae; genus Gopherus; species Gopherus flavomarginatus. Next base: position 46,181,279 of record NC_066620.1, read on the forward strand.
TAAAAGAAAGCTTTATATAAAAAGAAAGAAAAATAAGTACAAATGTTCTCTCTGTATTAAGATGATACAACACAGGGTCAATTGCTTAAAAGAATATTGAATAAACAGCCTTATTCCAAAAGAATACAAATCAAAGCACTCCAGCACTTATATTCATGCAAATACCAAAGAAAAGAAACCATATAACTTACTATCTGATCTCTTTGTCCTTACACTTGGAAACAGAAGACTAGAAAAAGAAACTACTTCTCCAAAGCTCAGAGAAAGCAGGCAGGCAGACAAAAGACAGAAGACCTCAGACACAAAATTCCCTCCACCCCAAAGTTGAAAAAATCCGGTTTCCTGATTGGTCCTCTGGTCAGGTGCTTCAGGTGAAAGAGACATTAACCCTTAGCTATCTGTTTATGACACTTTGGGGCAGGGACTATCTTTTACTATATCCTGTACAATTCTTAGCACAATGGGTCCCAACCTGCAGAGGACCTCTAGGCAACTGTAATACAGAGAATTCATGCTAATAATAATAATTAATAACAAAGTCTCAGACTTCACCACTTAAGTATGGTCTCACACACACATACCTTTGGCATGGCTAAATGCTGCTCTAAGCTTTGCTCTGCCCTTTTACATAGGTTTAGAGTCCTCAAACATTACTAATCAAAATGTTATTACCTTTCTATCAATGTTGCCCCATGATCCATTTATGCTGAAGCAATACAGCTTCATATATCTGCTACAAATAAATTGAGATGATTACACCTGTGTGAGTTATGAAACTTTGGCATCGTGTGCAGAGGGTGGTTCAGGCAATTCAGTAGGTAGACCAGGAGAACAAAACAGGTCTATTTGTATAAAAAAAAAACCTTTTTTCTGACCCAAAGGAATGATGATCACATGAGTTTATGCAGATCCTGTTACTGCATCTGTTCCTCAAGAATAGCTGCTAGGTGGTGCCAAGGACAGCTAACAAATGTAATGCATCTGTTTTGTTAGTTCTGATGGTGTGCAGTAGCTATGGATTCCTGATGGAATGAGGTCAATGACCACTCATTATGTTCTGCTCCTAGAGCTGCAAACATCCATAATGAGTCCAGTCACGGAACACCAGAAAACCTCTTCTCCACTTCCTCTTTAGAATAGGGTATTTCAAACAATGATCAGCTGGCACCATTATAGGCACTATTGTTTAAATTACAATACTGTCACAAGGCCCTGACTAGGCACTGCGCACACACATAGTAAGAGATGGTCCCCGTCCCAAAGAACTTACAATCTAAATAGAGAAGGCAAATGAAGGGTGGGAAGGTAAACAGAGGCATAGATAGGGGGTGTAACTTGCCCAATGTCACTCAGCAGATCAGTGGCAGAACAGAGAACAGCATCTAGGTCTCCTGTGGCCCAGTCCAGTGCCCTCTCCACTAGACCATGCTGCTTCTTGAGTGGCTTGTGGAGCCCTAACTACAGAATAACATTCCTTTTTCAAAAACAAACGCAACCAACTAATTGACTAGGTGCTGACTACAAAATGGTAGAGTCTGCACGCTGATGGTGCCGCAGTGACCAAAAGGGACTGAGGGTTCTGGAGCCACGAAAGGCTGTAAATGCAGCCCAAACGGCCTCTGTTATCCCAGTGATGGCTTGCACACCCAAGGCACATGCACCTCAGTTGTGCAGACCTGTACGGAAAATATCAGCACATCTTGAATTGTCAACCCAGGAGGCTGGTTCATTGTGTACTGTCACTTTGCTCCCAGTTCATATCTGTAGTCTGCGTGGTCATCCCTCCCTGTCAGTCTTTGAGGAAGGCCACACCTGCTTGCTGTCGCATACCTGTAAAGGTGAGCTTAAAGGGGGGAATTAGCTTCACCTAGTGCTCCAGTACTCCGGCTGAGCAGAACAGTACAGCAGTCTATGAGCCCTAGGCCCAGTCAGGGCGGGGCAGTAACACAATGGGTAGGCTCTGGCCTGCTTTCAGGGCTGAGCACCACAGTCTAGGGGCTCAGGTAAGGGTTGCCTGAGGAGCGCAGGCCTCCAGGTCTAAGGAGAGGGGAGTACTGCCTCCCCCCAAAGGGTAGGGTGGCAGGGGGGATGTGGGCCCACTCCATTCCACCACATCCCAGCCCAGGGCCCTAACAGTGACAGAGTGGCCAGCCAGTGGGTCAGCAGGGATCCACCTGCAACATGCTGACCTTGTATCATGTCAGCTCCCGACAAGGCGGTTTCCTGGGCTGCTTCCTCCCCTCCCCCTCAGGTGTACTTTTGTCTATCATCTCGGGGAACTGGCCAAGAACTGGCCATTTCTCAGGCAGCAGCTCCTCAGAATCTCAGTCAGCCGGCAGCCCGTGGAGATCCAGCCAGTCCTCAGGCGGCAGCCCCAGCAGCTCCTTGGCACCTAGGTCGGCCAGCGGTCCTGAGAGCTCTGGCCAGCCCTTAGGCGGCAGCTCCTCTGCAGGCTCTAGCAGCAGGCGGGATGCATCCATCTCCTGTGCTGGCTCCACCACAACTGAGCTGCAGGGCCTGCCTTTTGTACTTCCGTCGGAGGTGGCTCTCCTGGTTCGGCTAACCAGGGGGCGTGTTCTGGACCCTCCCAGTCACTCTCTGAGGGAGACAGTGCCTCCTCACCACAGTACCACATGGGAAGCATACTGGATCCTTAGGAAATGAGTGGGAAACTTGCTTCAGAAAACTCTACTTGCAAATGAAGCTGCTGTTTGAGTTGGACCTGATCAGCAAAATTCAGATCTGGATCCAGATTCATCTTTTTCTTCAATGTTAGCAGGGGCTTCTCTCTCACATTTTGGTTCAGGTCCATCTCTAGGTACTTCGTGAAGACCAGAAAGTTGCTGCCCACACATCTCCTGTTGCCAGGCTACTGAGAGAATGGGATGGCACATTCGGGGCTCTCCACAGACCAACAGTCTCTCCAGTCTGAGTGTCTCCAGTCATTCCTTCAGACTACTAAATCACACAACCTGCTCCTTGCTCTGGGCACTGGCATTTCCATGAGGGCTCTAACACAGGACCAAAAAAGCATGACTACAGAGCAAGCTTTGGTAATTTCTTTATCCCGAACAAGAAGGAAAAGAGCAGACAGTGTGGTCAAGCTGATAGGACACCAGGATGGGAGTGAATAGACAGGCAGGATACTTCACCTCACTCATATCATTTTCCCTTTCCAGGGGTGGCTCCAGCCACCAGCTCGCCAAGCGCGTGCCTGGGGCGGCAAGCCACGGGGGGCGCTCTGCCGGTCGCCACGAGGGCGGCAGGCAGGTTGCCTTTGGCGGCATGCCTGCAGAGGGTCCACTGGTCCCACGGCTTCGGCGGACCTCCTGCAGGTGTGCCGCCAAATCCGCGGGACCAGGGACCTCCCACAGGCAAGCCGCCAAAGGCAGCCTGCCTGCCGTGCTTGGGGTGGCAAAATACCTAGAGCCACCCCTGTCCCTCTGTTAGTGATCTATGGATGAGAAGAGCATATTCATGTTCAAATCACCATACTGACATCATCTAATTAATCCTAACAAGTGCAGGGGGGCGGGGGGTCACTATTCTCCTATTAAGATACATGGAGAAATGAAAGAATCTTGGGTAGGTGTAAAAGTACACAGTGACAGAGCCAGCATTAGAACACAGGATTGCCTGGTGCCTTCGCCTGTGCCTCTCCTCCTGACCACACCGAGTTTTTAATGCTAATCATCTGCTATTATTAAGCCCCTAGGAGGAACTCAGCCACCCGCAGCAGAGCAAGTTGCTCCTATTCAATTGCCACAAAAAATATGAATTTGAAAGTACATGTAAATGCTTGATGTTGCAGAAAAGCTTGTTTGAGTGCTGTAGATTTCTAAAGAAGAGCTTATTTTCCAAACACTTCCAAGACCAGTGAGTGTTAGGCCACTGATATGCTGAGCAAAACTGGCTGCATAAAATGAAACCTGCATGAGGCTTGCTGGGATAAACTTACATACCCAGTTTAGTCTGGAACTCTGGCAGACGCAATGCGTGGGGGGGATGCCCCCCCGGCAATTTCTGCCAGGGTTTACATACCCTGTCCTGTACCCTGCTGCATTACCACCAGAACCTTTAAATTGTGCCCCTACCTGCCCCCCACTCATTATCAACAGTTATGCATAATCTCTGAATTCTGGGAATTTAAAGGAAGAAATGAAGTGTAACTCTACTTGTTTGTGTGGGCCAGGCCAGTCCCTCCACCCTTTTCAACCTGTCTTGGGAAATATGCCATCCACTCCTTCCACTCTGTCGCCTCCAGGCACGCACAATGGGCACACTTCCAGAGTCTAGCAGAGAGAATGCTGACTTGATTGGATCTGAATCACAAAGGCACTTGGCAACACTTATTTGCCCAAATGAAATAGAAGTCATAGATCAGAGGACTATAATTAAGGGCAGAATGGAACCTTATGGAGCCAACTAAGTCACTGAATCCTAAATCATAAATATTTCTGCCCCAATTCCCAGCTAGATAAAAAGTTCATACAAGGTCAGCTGCTCAATTGATGACTTCCTGAAATGACAGGTGACAAGTTATTGGCCTTTTCATCCCTTAAAGGTACAGAACAGTTTTCCAAAGTTAGTGAATTTAGTAGTCATGAAAGACATCAGGTTGACATCCCTAGAGTCTGAAGTCACCTATTCACCCACAGGACAAGTACAGCATGGACAAGTATAATTTGTCTACCAATATGCCTCAACTCTGTTTAGGAGGGACCACCTCTAGCAGGGAGTTCAGCTTCCAATATCTCTTCAGTCTTTGATATTGCTGCTGAGACTGCCAGCTGTGGTGTCACACTAGCCCATTCGGTACAAGAGCAAGACCACCAATCCATTTCACAAGATCATCTAACAGCCATGATTTGGTGACAACATTTAATCATAAATGACCTAGACTCTATTTGAATCTGGAGATGAAAGGCTCAATAGCCGATTACCACATGGTGATATTTTACCAATCTGACTATTAACATTTTGTTTCCAACTGTTTTCCAGCAGCTACAGGTATGTACTAATGAACGGATCCCCTCCTGCTCCAAGTTAACAGAAACTTCATGGGAGTTAGCCACAACAGTCTCTATCCAAGATCATGCTCCATTTTATTCTCCACTTCATGCTGTTTATTTTATCCATCCATGAGGATAAAGCCAGGGCTAGTTAAAAGAAACAAATTGCATGGGTAGAAAACCACTGGTGATATACTAACATCCTCCCTTTCTGCCCAGCTGGGATATGAGGCTTCAGAGGCACAGTTAGGTTTCAAGTACTGCTGCTATTTTGTTGAACAGATCAGACACTTAACCTACAAAGGGCACATCAGTGTCAATGGGTTACAGGTGAAACAGCCACGGCTGAAGAATCCAGATCTGATGTAGCCCAAGACTTTCAGGCATCTTCATACTGAAGAGAAGGGCAAATCAGGGGAACATTCAGTTCCCCTTCCTCATGCACAATTAATCCATCCCTGGGGGAAAAAAATCCCTTAAATAACACATTGATTATATAAATAGCATCAGGTCTATGCTTTGCAGCAACATTATTCTCACTTAAAACTCTGTGCTGTATTTCAGTGGCAGTGCCCCAGAGGAACAGATACAAAAAAAACAAAAAAAAAGTGGGGGTGGGGGGAGGAAGAGAGAGAAATAGAAGAGCAAAAAAATAAAGGAGAGAAAGAAAATATGCTATAATCTGAACCCCTCTGCTGAGGGGGAGAAGTGATATAAATTCAAATGCAGCCTTGCAATAATCAGAGATTAAGAAAAAGTCTGTCTTGGACTCTGCAGCCCTATACGTGACAGATATGAGATCTTGGAAGCAGTGAAACTTCAAATGACTATTATACTGAGATAACGCCAGATTCTATGGGTTGAAGGATTAGTCATAAACTTGTGTACCTATAAATGTTATATGTATCGTTGTGAGCTAGGGATTGTATTGTAGCCCCCTGGGGAAGGGTTACCAAACTTCCTCCAGGAACTAAAATTAGTGGAAGAGTTACAAAGGGATTTCAAAAAATTGGGTGACTGGGCAACAAAATGGCAGATGAAATTCAATGTTGATAAATGCAAAGTAATGCACTTTGCAAAACATAATCTCAACTACATATACAAAACTATGGGGTCTAAATTAGCTATTACCACTCAAGAAAGAGATCTTGGAGTCATTGTGGCTAGATCTCTGAAGGCGTCTGCAGCGGCAGTCAAAAAAGATAATGGAATATTAGGACTCATTAGCAAAAGAGATAAATAATAAGACAGAAAATATCATAATGCCACTATATAAATCCATGGTACTCCTACACCTTCAAAACTGCATGCAGTTCTCATCCCCTCATCTCAAAAAATCATATTAGAATTGTAAAAAGTACAGAGAAGGGCAACAAAAACGAGTAATGGTATGAAACAGCTTCCATATGAGGAGAGATTTAAAAGACTGGGACTAAGAAAAGAGATGGACTAAAGGGGGATATGAGTGAGGTCTATAAAATCATGACTGGTGTGGAGAAAGTGAATAAGGAAGTGTTATTTATTCCTTCACACAATGTAATTAATAGACAGCAGGTTTAAAACAAACAAAGGGAAGTACTACTTCACACAGTGCACAGTCAACCTGTGGAACTTGTTGCCAGAGGATGCTGTGAAAGCCAAAAATATAACTAGGTTCCCAAAAGAATTAGATAAATTCATGGAGAATAGGGCCATCAGTGGCTATTAGCCAAGACCATCAGGGATGTGTAACCCTCTGCTCTGGATGTCCCTAAATCTCTGACTACCAGAAGCTGGGACTGGGCAATAGGGGATGGATCACTTGATAAGCTGCCATGTTCTGTTCATTCCCTCTGAAGCATGTGGTAGCAGCCACTGTGGGAAGACAGGATATGGGGCTCAGGGTGACCAGACAGCAAATGCGAAAAATCAGGGTGGGGAGGGGTAATAGGAGCCTATATAAGAAAAAGACCGAAAGATTGGGACTGTCCCTATAAAATTGGGACATCTGGTCACCCTAATGGGGCTAGATGGTCTGACTTGGAATGCTCATTTTTATGTTCTTAATTACTTCAGATCCCAAGATAAGTAAACTACTCTAGAGATGTACCATCTGTGGCAGATATTGTAATTTTCTGCAGTATCTTTGGGAAACCTTGTGAAATTAGTTTAAACAGCCTTGGAATCCATTGTATTATAAATGTAGAGTTTATGTATTATTGTGGAATTTTATGTAACTTCTATAGGGGGAAGACATGACCCTGGGAAGCATTATGAGCTTCAGAGGACTATTTGAAACAATGTGTGAGAGAAGAATGAACCTATCGGACAAACAAGATTAGGTGACTTTCCAAGGAAATAGCTAGTGGGAGGTGAATGCTAATGTACCCCCTATGGTTATGCAAGAACTCAGCCTTTTGAAGCTTCCCTGAGCGGGGGACCTTTGTCTGCTGATTACCTGTTCCTAGGGTTCCAGGATTAAAGGCCCAATGTATAAAGGAGTGACTCACAGATTTATGTGTGTGCTTGTTCTAAGATAACAGCTGTTATAATTTGTAACCACCGAAAACCCCCTTGGTGGTTTTTGAAGGACTGATCACCTGCCAGAGCCCTTGCTGGAGGTGGCGGGTGATGTCTGGGAAGCTTATTAGCACGTGTGTCCGTTCTTTTATCATTTTAATATGTTTTTGTTTAATACTTTCACCTTAAGAATAAATGTGCTTACTTATAAAGGGCTGGGTGATAATTTATGACTGCTGGGAAATAACCAGTTCATTGCCTCTCAGGAGAAAGCAAAGTGCAGGCAATCTGGCTTGCTGGGAATAACGCAGTGTAGGTGGTGAGCTGTGCAGCCTGCAAAAAACCCAGTCAGGAGGAAGAGAGACATGGGTCTCTACTCAAGAGAAGTGACTGCTGAAGATCCTGAAGCATACAGTGGGCACCCTTGCTGGACCATGAAGGGAGAATATCAGGTTCAGTTGCCCCGAACTGTGGTGAATTGCATATATTGGCTCAGACCAAGTTCAAGCAGCTCAGCAGACAAAGGAAGGGCTTGTGCTATAATGGGTCAGCCTAAACTGATTGAGTATCCTTCATTGTGATCCAAAAACTGGCATGAAATTGTAACCCAGAGGGCAAAACCCTGTTGATAGTGCATGAAGGACTGGAAGCTGCCAGGATCTCCATGCAGAAGATGGATGACACCTGGTAAGCCAGCATTCATGTAGACTTTTCTTTTATTATATATTGTCTCTTTAATGCTTTCGTCCTAAAAATAAACATACTATGTTTTGTGAAAGCTGGCTGGTCACTGGTAACCACTCTCATTTCCCCTGGGAGAGAGCAGAACTGCAGGCACTGGACTAAAATCAGACCTGCTGGGTTAAGCATAGTGAATTGCAGAGGGTTGGAAAACATGATCTATGAGGAAAGGTTGAAAAAACTGGGCACATTTCATCAAGAGAAGAGAAGAGAAGACTGAGGGGGGACATAACTGTCTTCAAATACATAAAATGTTGTTATAAAAAGGAGGACATTCAATTGTTCTCCGTGTCCACCAGGGTAGGACAAGAAGTAATCAGCATAGTTTGAAGCAAGGGAGATTTAGATCAGATATTAGGAAAAAAACTTTCTAACTATAAGGTTAAGTCCTGGAACAGGTTACCCAAGGAGGTTGTGGAATCCCTTCATTAGAAAATTTAAGAACAGGTTGGACAAATACCTGTCAGGGATGGTCTAGATCAGTGTAGGAGGCTGGAATAGATAACCTCTTGAGATCCCTTCCAGCCCTATATTTCTATGATTCTATGACTGGAAAAATTGCAGCCAGCTCCACAGGTGACAAAGAAGACAATCCCTGCCCCAGAGTCCTAAGATGGTACAAAAGAGATAGATAAAACAACCTAATGGGCCTGGGCTCAGAGGGCTGGAAGTATGAGGTAACAATTAAACAAACAGAGTTTAGCATAAACCCAGAAGACTCAGCTCATCACCTGCCTGGCCAATGCCATCTGGTAGCTATTTGAAGGCATCATGGCAGAAGTATGTTTTTAAAAGGGATCTAAAAGAAGATAGGATGGTTAATATGAAATTGCAGCCTTTGTCCTCTCCTGAAAATGATGAAATAGCCCTGAGCATTTTGCTGTTTTCTTCTTTATGTATGACATTAATAATAAACCAGGCCCTTGTCTCCCCACCTTGCCCTCCAAGGAATGCCAGGATGTAAAAACAGGAGTATTCAGTTGCCTTTGCCATGGATATTCTTTCTTCTGACAATACCAGTCCCTAGTATTTAGGCCTGTGGTGTCCCAGAGCAGTTCGTCCTAATCCTCCTTTAGATCAGGTATCTATTCTGCTGTCCCCATATGTATATAATTACCATACATATCAATAGGAGTTGTGTTACACCTTACTGGTCAGTGTACATATCTACCACTGCCCTCTGCTGGATAGAATATCAAATCTGTTGAAGGATTCAGAGTCGCAGCCGTGTTAGTTTGTATCCACAAAAAGAACAGGAGTATTTGTGGCACCTTTAGGGTGACCAGAGAGCAAGTGTGAAAAATCGGGACGGGGGGGGGGGGGGTAATAGGCACCTATATAAGACAAAGGCCCAAATATCGGGACTGTTCCTATAAAATCGGGACTTCTGGTCACCATAGGCACCTTAGAGACTAACAAATATATTTGAGCATAAGATTTCGTGGGCTACAGCCCACTTCATCAGATGCATAGAATGGAACATATAGTGAGGAGATATATATACATATAGAGAACATGAAAAGGTGGGAGTTCTACCCATCCAATTGTGGAGAATAAAAACCTTGTAAACTGAGCAAATTTGATCTGGAACAACCAAGAGACAATACAGATTATTATTCATATTGCAAGAACACCTAGAGGTCCAAACAGGTTGGGGACAGGGCGCTATTCCATTCTGGGCTTGGTGCAGAGGGAAATGCTAAGATATTGCCTGCCCTGTAGAGCTCACAGCATAAACATGGAATGCCATCATGCATCCTGACAGTCAGTTTCTAGTGTACAGTTGTGCTTGCATCAACATGTATCATTTGGTACAAGAGAAATAAAGCCTAGGATACTCTCTCAGGGTCAGTATCCCCTGTTTGGAGAATGAATGCCTCAGCTTCACATCAAGTCTCCAAAAATGCCAGTGCATTAATGTAGCAACAGGTGACGATTAACCTCTAGCAATGTTTTAGTGCACACACATTAGCTTAGTTATGTGAACTCCACTGGCTTTCAGAGTCAGGATCTGGGCATAAGAGATGCACCCAACACTGCCCTTCCTGGCTGTGGCTTTCTAGAATCTATATAGGGCACATGTAGCCTAAAATCAAGATTGATCCCAAATACGATAGTTGAATGTATTCTATAAAGGGGCTGGATACGTTTATGAACTACTACAATATTTGTCCTTAAAGGGGTAACCAACCTCCTGCTTCGGGGCAAAAGGAGGGATGAGAAAGAACTTACTAGAGGGATGAGAAAGAAACTTCCCCTTTCTATTCCTTATATGCACAACACTGCACCATCGGCCAAGGGTCCTATGAAGGGATTTTGCTTTCCTCTGAATCATCTGCTGTTGGCCACTCCTAGAGGCAGGATACCAGACGTGACAAACTAATTGCACTGACCCAACTGCAGCTGCTCATAATTGTCACAAACATTTACCAGCCCAAGCACAAAAAGTTATTCACCCACAACTGGGGGATAAGGAAAAAAATAAACACATTTTACTCCCCCATCAAAAACCTCATCACCTAGGACAAGTGTGTGGGTAGAATTTGGCAAGGCTGTGGTATGGTAAATCCTGTGTTTCCGGTGACATTTATCTAAATAATCACAACCTCGTTGGTCTGCAAAATGAGGGTGGATATTTCACAAGAGCAGATTCTCTTGTGAGATTACTAGCATGCCCTGCTCCTGTTGACCCAGAAATAGCATAGGATATTCCTTCACTGGGTCCAACAAGGGCCAGGAGTTGCACAGCTGCTGAAAATAACAAAACACATGCAATAAAGTTATCCAGTATGTTTAGACTCAAAAATAATCTCATTGTGTCATTTTTGGTCAAGGCTAGCTCTTAAGTTTTCCAAGCCAGTTTGCCCATCCCTTAGCACAAGGAGTCTCAAATCTTTTCATAGCATCAGTTTTTAAATTATTAAGGATAAATGTATATATACATCAGAAAGAAACAAAATAAAAATAAGTGGACTAGTTCATCTTGTAAGTGTTTGCTAAGGGGGAAAATTCCATAAAAATATCTTGCATGGAGGAAAAGAGAGAGTAATTAAGCTACAGTAGCTTATCTATGGACCACTTCTCCTCTCATTTGCCAGCATGCAGAGCAACTCCCTTCCCATTCGTGATCTTGCAGCATCCTAGGGAAACTAAATCTATTGCTTACATGGAAACCAAATATTAGGGAAATATTGAATGTGTTTTAACTTCTTTTAGTGCCATTTAGCAGATGGAAAGAGGCGAGCCAGAAGCCTGAGCCAACCAGCTCCTTGTTGGACCACTGCCTGACAGCCACAGCCTCAGCAAAACCATGGATACTTGGGATGGTTCGAAGCAGCCAAGCGTATATTAAGGTCTCACACTAGATCTCAGCTATACAAAGTGATCAAGTGTTCACATCTTGGGTTTTCCGTCAGTCCATTAAACTGACAAGGAGCCACCTGTGGCTTTGAATACAGATTCAAACTTGCCCAAAGTTCCCAAAGGAGCTGTCTGATGGGTTTCAACTTCTGGCCCATCTCCAATGCTTATCAATCAAATCAATCCCATTTAGTGTGATGATGAGAAGAAATGAATGTGTTATTTTCACCTTGTTAAATATAGTCCTTTTGCAAAGGTGGGTCCCACTGCTGTCAAGTGCTGAACCTCCTGTGATGTGGGCAGCAAAAGTCAGCTCCTATCAACTTCAACTCCTATCAGTGAGGTAGATGGGGGTGCTCCATACCTCACAGGTGGTGCTGAGCACCTCACAGAATAAGTGTCATGTTTACTTTTAACAACACCTTAATTTGTCCTGTATACCAAGAGTGAGGTAATAGAGGTCACAGAAGCCACACTGCATATGTCAATAGGCAGCATGTTTCACGCTAGATTCATAAAAAGACCTCTTAGCATAAGGAGCAAAGTGCAGAGAAGTTGATAGTACCCCAAAAAATCTGCAGAGGAGAGTAAGGCAGACTTTTGTAAAGGATTCATAGCACAGGGAAATGTACTCAGTGAGGAATGGGTGGAGGGATGGATGAGTGATGCATAGTTCCTATCAGTAACTGTAAGAAATGTCTCAGGCAATTCAAACTTTTATGCTGTGGCAGACATGACGAGCACCCGGGTATTTATGAGACAAGTTATTAGCTATGCTTCATCGTTATCAGCCACCTTCAGCCTACAGATGAACCAGAGCCTCCTCAGCTCTGCTGGTGTTCACCATCATGTTGAAGGATGTGGCCAGAACCTCACAATATTTGACACATGCAGGTTATCAAAGTGTGTGACACTTAACTTTGCTTGCCCAAGAAACGTCACCACCATCGTTGAATCTCCCAGGTATCATTATCCCTTGTGGCACTACTCAAAGCAATTTTTTGTAGGCTTACTGCAATGCACATGGAGGTCCATGATTCAGTCTGAGAGATTGCAACCTTCGGGAAAAGGAGGAAGCATGGCAAAAAATGGGGTCATGGTGGCCCAAGTGGAAGGAACAACATTGAGACTTAGCACTTGCAATCAGCAAAGCACTTGCAGATGTTAACTAATGAACCCTCACAACTTCCCTGTTAGTGGGCAAGTCTTATGAGGAGAAACTGAGGCAGAAGCCTAGCTTGTCAAACATGGGGTGTCTAAATTAGGTGCCTGAGTCCTTTCTTGGAGCTGATCTCTGATAGCTCCCTTTGAAGTCAATGGGTGCTCAGGACTTTTGAAAATCTGGTCACCTATTTAGCAGCAACTAACTAGAAGCCCCAAGATTTGAAGAGCACGGCCAAGGAGGTTAATGGCCAAATTCTGTTCTTAATTACAACCCCAGTGACATCAATGAAGTTACACAGGTTAAACGCAGGCTGGATTTGCCCTTTGGGCCTCATCTGCGCTAGGAAATATTTACAAAACATTCCAGCCATTGCTAATAGCAACGCTATTGCACCTGTGTTTGTCAAGCTACGTACCCAGCTCAGCACCATGTTACGGAAGCCTGTACAGTGACTTGCAGCAGAGGGTCTGTGTCAACGCAAAGATTAGAACTCAGGGGTTTCTCGCTCACAAATCCCATGTTCAGATGACAACTAAACCACTGACATACTCAAAGGAAGAAAGCTACTGGGACGCAGAATTTAGAAGAGGTGCTTGGGCATGCTTATGAGCCATGTGTTTAGCAGGAAGTCCAAAGCATAGAAAGGATGCTAATTCATAAAGGAACATGGTCCCAACATGGTCAAAGTCCATACGATCTTCTGGTTAGAGCTAACTGCCTTGAGAGATCTAATGAATGGTGAGAGGAATATTTTGTTTCTGAGATCTAATTTTTATTTTATTTTACAAAAAATTGCCAATTTTCAAGTAAAAAAAGTTCCAAAATTATCCATATGGACAATCAAGTACACTGGGAAATACATTCTTGACAGAATATATTCCATCAGCAGGTGTCATTGTGATTAAACCACGGCACCCTAGGCAACCTGATTAAACAAATCACTTTCTTTTTTTTTCTTACCAGATCCCACCAGCAATTCCCTTAGGACAACAGTGATTAACTACACAACACCTAAGGCCCCAGAGAGAATTCAGTGCAATCACAATCATACTCTACCTCCAAAATATTCAGAAATATAAGAAATGCTCACTGGACAGATAGCTCCCGCCCTTCTCCACTCCCATCAAGGACCGAGTGTTGTTTCCTTTGTGTTATGCTAATTTAAGCCCATCTCATGAGATGCCTGCAGTATACTTCCACAACCAGGCCACATGCAGGACTACACAGAGTCACCGCTATGCAAAAAAATTTCCAGATGCTCCACAGTTTCATAGGATCCTGGAAGATCAGCATGCGCAATGTGAAACAATCAGGTTGAATATTGCATGAGAGAATGATGGGCCTATGTTATGAAGTGACACCATGTCTTCTAGGGATAGTCACTTAGTTTAGCTACAATGCGTACTTGAATCTTCTCTTAAAACTCAAATCAAACCCATAGTGAAAAACTTTCCTGAGGTTCAAAAGTGTTCAATTGTCTTTTTTTAAAACACTATTTTTATTTTCATGCACACGTCTTGGTTTCAGTTGGGATAATAAACTGAAGGGATTGAATGGTACAAGATAGAGGTCTGTGTAGAGCACCTAGCTCAACAAGCCACCTGTCCTGGTACCTCAGTACAAATGATAAACAATAACTCTACCCCTGGACTATGCGGAAACAGGAAGCACAGGAAATAACATTAGAAAAGTTCACTCCATTTGGATCTGATTCAGCAATGCATGTAAGCACCTGCTTAACATTACGCATTTGAGTTATCCCATTCCCATTCAGTAAAGTGTTTAAGCACATGCTTACTGTGAAGCATGTGCTTAAATCCCACTGAGGTACAGCATTAAATTTAATTTAAAGTTAAACTTGTGTTTAGGTGTTTTGATGAACTGAGGCCTTGATTTCCAGCTAAATTTTTCTGACTCTGGAGGTTTGGATTGTTCCATATGCTCAGGGACTTCTCAGTGCTGTCCACCTATTGTGGCTAATCACTTTGCCTCAATTCAGGCAGCTTCATTGTGACACAGGAATAACCCTGAACGGAGGTAACCCCAACAGTGCAGAATGGTTCCATAAGTTGTGCCAAGCCAGCAGGAGCAGCCTTAGCAGTTTTGCTAGCCAAGGTGGAAAACATTTGTGTGCCACTCCTCCACTCTCATCAAACCAAGTCAAAAAAACTATTTTTTTAAAGCCAAAGTGGAACAGTGGCAAGGTGCTCCTGGAAGTTGGCACCCAACACGACCATCCTGCTCACCTTTCCCCTAGAACTGGCCTTTCAAGCCAGTGCTACTATGAATGTCTTTATTAAAGGGATTATTTCCCAAGACAAGCATACCGGATGAGCCTGTTATTTGCCTGTAATGTTGTGGGGAGAAGATCTCCCTCCATAGTCCTGACCAGAATAAGCAAAGAGCAGAGCTAGTCCTAGGGATATGCCAACAGCTGTACTGACCACGGCTGTCACAGTTCAGGGCAACTGTATCTCTACTTTCTCCTCATGGTCCAGCAAGGGCACCCACTGTAGGCTCCTGGCTCTTCAGCCATCACCTCTCTTGGATAGAGACCTGCATCTCTCTCCCGCTCCTGACTGGGGTATTTCCAGGCCGCAGAGCTCCCTGCCTACACTGAGTTCCCCAGATGAACTCAGCAGGCCTGCTTTGCTTTTTCATTAGAGGCGACAAATAAAATTGCCCACAGTTAAAAATTAACACACAGACCTTGTTAAGCAAGGACATTTATTTGTAAGGGGAAAGCACTATGTGGAAAACATATTAAAATGATAAAAGTACCTAAATACAAGCTGATAAGCTTACAAGAGGTAATGCCAACTCCAACAAGGGCTCTGGTAGGAATCAGACCTTCAGACCTCACAGTAATACACAAACGTTGAATTTTTAGTACAATGAAATCTTCAGATCATTAAATTCAACAGGGTTTGTCCAGGACATTCCAGGAAATTGTCATACCTGTCACAATGGCTATCCCTTGCCCAGGGCGTTCCATCTTTGGCTAAAGCACAGGGCCCGAGAGTGGAGCCAGTACAATCTCTTGTAAATCTGAGAAGAAAAATGAATAGCAGTGATGAATGAGCAGTGGGAGCCCAGAGTGGGGTCATGGAGAACTGCAGATATTGGTACTCCTAAGTGACATTCTTAAACTTCCTCTAAAAATATGTTAGACCAGCACACTGCCATAGAGGAGATTGTCCAGTGCATGCTGAGACAGGAGGCTGGGGCCTAATTCTTCCTGGATGGATTTCTGTTGACCTGAGTGGAGTTACACCAGGGATGAATTTGGGCCAGGTAGTTTAGCCTGTGCTGTATGGCTACTTATGCAGTGCAGACACGACACGATCCATGTATCTCAATGTCAAGTCTCAGTGCTTTGAATCCAAGAGATTCCACTACACTGAGATTCATTATTCATAAAGGATTATCTTACTCTGGTTAAAAATAAATGATTTCCTAAGTCTTTTCAAGAATTGTGTAACACTACAGGACACAGTCACCCTCCTTTCTGACTAGGGTTGCCAACAATCCCTTATTTTTTCTTTTCTGTACAACAAGATTGGGAAATGCTGAGCGCTACCAAAAGCAGCAAGAAATATCCCTGGCAAATGTAGGTGAGTACTATTTATTATTAATTATTATTAATGATGACAATAATAATAATAATAATTTTGGAAGGAGGAGTGGGGTCAGGGGTGCTAAGTAAACAGTCTGCTATTTATCTCTGACACACTTCCTAAAAGCAACTTAAAAGATACTGTCATCCAGAAAGTGATGCTATGTGACTGGCCCATTTAAATTAATGGCGTTGGTTGAGTGTCCAAGTTTCATGTCAAGGGCCCTTATTATAACTCTGTAAAACCTTGCTAGTGAAACTGCAGACCAGACTGAGCTCTCACCTTGTTTCACTGCACACCCCAAATATGGACTAACTTCATGAGCCTCAAGGCAGGTGCAGGCCACTTCTGAGGGGCTGTGTCCATAATTATGGTTTTGGAGAGAGAGAGCACCAAAACTCCAGGGGTTTCACACAGTTTGGGCCCAAAATTGGAGGGTTGAATTAAGTTTCACTCGGAGATCTTGGGGTCTGATTAAAAAAAAGAATCAAAATGGGACTCCAGGAGTACAAAGAGGGCTACAGCCAGGATTTACAGGACAAAGGCTAAATTGTAGAAGCCAGCCATTCAATCCCACTCCTTTCCCCCACAAACACACACCATCTTCCTCTCAGCTTATCCTTCTTGGGTTTGGGCTTTTTCTATGCTTTTGTCTCTCCTGTTTTTCCATTGCCTCTCCTTTCCCTCCATTTTAGTACATCTTCTCACTTTGCCTTTCCCCGTTTTTCCTTCACCCATTTCTAAGCTCCCTTACCTGCTCTGTACCTTGATCCCGCTATCCTTCTCTCCCTGCGGTTTTAAAGCTTGCTCCATTAGATTTTCCACATGCCCTCGACCTCCCACTCCTCCTCAGTTACCAGGAGATTCAATGGCAGGCCTGTTACCCCTCCTGAGCCTGGGAAGCAGTCTGCTGCTGCCTGAGTGCATGTTGCATTCAGCGCTACTCACAATGAAGCTGGCAGATCCCAGCCCTCACCTGAATTCAGGTCCAAGAACAGCAGCATGACATGTTCCCCTCTTAGGGTGTGACCCCACATGAGCTGGAACTGGATAAACATTTGCCCTAACACCTACATACGCAAGCCAGCACAGAGTTAGTCTTTTTCCATTACTCATGTTATCACTGAGGTCAGCAGTACAGAGCACTAAAACGATAGATTTCAGCTTAGTGCAGGGAAAGAGGACTATGCCCTCAGAAAAGTTAAATGGTAGAATAGGACTTTGTAATTCCAGACAGGCACCTTTCAAAGCTCGGAGAGCAGGAGCCCTGAATCTCTGGCTGCACCTACCCCCATGTAGCAAAAGCCCCCATTCTTGTCCCTTTTGTCAGAGGCCCAGCTATTTATTCAATAAAAAATAAACATAAAATTTGGTTTGAGATGATGTTTCAGCATCAAAGCTTCCTTGAAATAGATGGGCTGGGGGATGGGGGATAAGCAAGAAAAGGTTTGAATCCCTATTGTGCTACATTTGAGGCTATTTACTACCAGCTAGGGGCCCTGTCTTGCAACTTGTGTGCTGAAGGACTGCTGTGACTGCATGAGCACTGTTGAAATCTTCATTGCATCCAGGCAGTGAATTGCAGGACGGGGACCTAACATCCTTCTCTCCTGCTGAATTGCAGTATAGATTTTTTTTTAAACTTTATTAAAGGGAAAACTTTGACTAGAAATCACAGTTCTGGCTGAAAACCTTACACTGATTCACGTGACACCTAAGATTACTCTAACTGAAGAAGTTAATAAGGGCAAATATTTTCTCTATTTTTTTTTCAGCTTGTGCATTTGACAGTTCCTTGCATCCAGTCAGGGAGGCATTGACCCTACAAAGCCTTACACACACGCACATACATAGCTTCATTGAACTCGACAAGTGTAAAGTGAAGCACACTGCGGAAAGCTAAGCCTGTGCACAAGTCTTTGGAAGATCAGCTCTTCAGGCCCCGATCCTACAACTATGCACCTTTGTACCTATATGACCCATCAACTCTAATGTGGCTCTGCAAAGCTGGAGGACGTGCCCACATACAGGTAGTTGCAGGATTCACACCTTGATCAGTTTCTCCTTTCCAAAAAGACCCTTGTAACCATCAGCAGGGAAGCAGAATCACTTGTTATAAAAAGTTAAGTAATTTTTAAAAAATGTCAGCACAGCCTGTCGAAAGAGCTCACTCTGCGAGAACCTGGAATTTTTAAAAAAATTATCAATTTAAAACAATTCAAGTGAACAGTGCTGTCCCTTTACCGATACTTCCCACAACAAGACCACATAATTTCCAGGATACAGCTATTATTATTACACCTGTATCATTATCCAGTATTGTAGGAGGAAGGAAAGAGTTAATCTTATATTTTCTCGGAGAAAGAACAATCCTGAAATCCATTTATTTTCTAAGTTTTCTGCGAGAGGCTTAAATGTTTGCTAGCTAGTTATTCAGCCAATAGTTGATCTTTTATGAAAGTGGCACAGAGCTCAAAGTGTGACAGATTGGTTACATGCAATAATTTATTAAAATAATTTCCATTTTGCCAGGACAAATAGAAACCTAATGCCTTGATAACTTGCACCTTTTTTAATTGCCCTCCTGTTTGAATTTCCATCTTGGACAAACTTTGGAATGCCAAGAAAATTTAGAATGTGACACTAGGACTATTGCTAAACAAATCCCTTTGTGGATATGACAGATTTTTGGACAGATCAGACAGGAGAGGAAAGAGGAAGGTGCAGTTGTCAACCACTCCTTACAGTTTTAGGTTTAACAGGATAGAGTAATTCCTGAGTCTCTTTTGTAGATAGACAAAAAATAGCCAGTGACCATGAATGGGGCCTGCTCAGAGAATGTGGTGTTCCCATTGGGAGTTAAAGTTGCTCTCTATGCTGGGAAATCAAAGGCATCATGGTAGGAACACTTCCTGGGGAAATCCTTATTTCAGCACAAGGTGCCTAGGTAGCAGGGATGCTGGAACAATTTTTATAGTGGGAAGTGCTGAGAGGCATCGAACCAAATGGTAAACCCTGTATATAATGGATTCCACTTCAAGTCAGGGGGTATGACAGCACACTCCCTCTCCCCCTCCCTGCCCCCGCCTCATACTTCTATTTCCAGCACGAGGATAGTTCATGGAAGTGTGACTTATACCTCCTCAAGTCAGCTTCTTTGTATCCAGCCCAGCATTGTCAACATGACTGCAGATATATCAGGAAGTAGGCCACTACGAGATTATTCCGATTTTACATAAACTGGTTTTGTAAAACAGATTGTATAAAGTCAAGTGCACGCGGCCACACTAAGCACATTAATTCGGTGGTGTGCGTCCATGGTTCGAGGCTAGCGTCGATTTCTGGAGCGTTGCACTGTGGGTAGCTATTCTGTAGCTATCCCATAGTTCCCGCAGTCTCCCCCACCCCTTGGAATTCTGGGTTGAGATCCCAGTGCCCGATGGGGCAAAAATCATTGTTGCAGGTGGTTCTGGGTAAATGTCATCAGTCATTCCTTCCTCTAGGAAAGCAACGGCAGACAATCATTTTGCACCCTTTTTCCCTGGATTGCCCTGGCAGACACCATAGCACGGCAACCATGGAGCCCGTTCATCTTTTTTTTACAGTCACAGTATGTGTACTGGATGCCGCTGACAGAGGCGATACTGCAGCGCTACACAGCAGCATTCATTTGCCTTTGCATGACAGCAGAGACGGTTATCAGTTATTCTGTACCGTCTGCTGCGCCATTGTAAATTGGCAATGAGATGATGGTTATCTGTCGTTCTGTACTGTCTGCTGCTGTCATAGGTGCCCCTGGCTGAGGTCGGCTGGGGGCACAAAGACAAAAATGGGAATGACCCCCTGGGTCATTTCCTCCTTTATGGTATCTAAAAATAGAGTCAGTCCTGTCTAGAATATGGGGCAAGTATACTAGAGAACCAGTGTATCAGAGAATCAGAGAGCACAGCCGCTCTGTGTCAGATCCCACAGAAATGATGAGCTGCACGGCATTCTAAGGGGTGTCCCTGCAGCAACCTCACCCGTTGCTTCCCTCCTCCCCAAACCTTCCTGAGCTACCATTGCAGTGTCCCCCCCATTTGTGGGATGAAGTAATAGAGAATGCAGGAATAGGAAACACTGACTTGTTAGTGAGATAAAATGAGGGGGAGGCAGCCTCCAGCTGCTATAATAGTCCAGGCAGGACATTAAGTGGTGCAGGGGAGAAGAGCCCAGCATCCTGCTGCTATGATAGTCCAGGCAGTACAGAATCTTTTCTTTACACATGAAAGGGGGGGGCTGATGGAGTTCAGCCCCTAGTTGCTATGATGAGGACTGTTACCAGCTGTTCTGTACCATCTACCAGGAATGACCGGGAGGCATGCCTATTTTTACCCAGGCGCCCCTGGCCGACCTCACCTGAGGCCAGCCAGGAGCACTCATGGGCTGATTATGACGACGGATAGCAGTCATATTACACTGTCTGCCATCGGGGAGGGGAGGGGAGAGGATACTGCTCTTCAATGCCGCAGCACCGTGTCTACCAGCAGCATGCAGTAGACATAGAGTGACATGGGGTGAAAAAAGTCAAGAAAAGATTTTTTTCCCTTTTCTTTCATGGGGGAAGAAGGGGGTACATTGACGAGCTATACCCTGAGCCACCCCGGACAATGTGTTTGACCCTACAGGCATTGGGAGCTCAGCCAAGAATGCAAATACTTTTCAGAGATTGCTGGGGACTGTGGGATAGCTGGAGTCCTCAGTACCCCCTCCTTCCCTCCCTCCATGAGCATCCATTTGATTCTTTGGCTTTCCATTACGCTTGTCACGCAGCACTGTGCTGTAGACTCTGTATCATAGCCTGGAGATTTTTTTCAAATGCTTTGGCATTTCATCTTCTGTAATGGAGCTCTGATAGAACAGATTTGTCTGCCCATACAGCGATCAGATCCAGTATCTCCCGTATAGCCCATGCTGGAGCTCTTTTTGGATTTGGGACTGCATCACCACCCATGCTGATCAGAGCTCCATGCTGGGCAAACAGGAAATGCAATTCAAAAGTTCGTGGGGCTTTTCCTGTTTACCTGGCCAGTGCATCTGAGTTCGGATTGCTGTCCAGAGCAGTCACAATGGTGCACTGTGGGATACCGCCCGGAGGCCAATACCGTCGATTTGCGGCCACACTAACCCTAATCCAATATGGTAATACCGATTTTAGCACTACTCCTCTCTTCGGGGAGGAGTACAGAAACCAATATAAAGAGCCCTTTATATCAGTATAAAGGGCCTCGTTGTGTGGATGGGTACAGTGTTAAATTGGTTTAACGCTGCTAAAATCGGTTTAAACGCATAGTGTAGACCAGGCCACTGTTGTAGACATGCTTGTGTACAGCAATGTCTGATGTGGATCACTGAAAATTACTGTTGTAGAAATTTGTGAGGTGCCTTGAAGGACAATCTTCATAAGTCAGGTGTGATGCTGCTTGGAGTGTCCTTTAGCTATTTCATGGGTGTACCAAATCTAAGAGTTTATACTTTGAGAGAGCAGAGGAAGTTAATACAGAGTCTTTGGTGTTCACCCTGCCTTCTATGGAAGGTTAGTGCAGAATAAGGGGGTAATACAGACAATTTGAGAGAATAACATTGCATAACAGACTATGATTAAAGTAGATGATCTGCTCTTCTCTATTCCTTTGCCATCTGGCTTTCTAAGATATAGGTTTTCAACCTAGGGTTTGTAAGCAACCCCTCGTTAGAGGGTCATGACCATCCTGTCCTTCCCATATTCCTCAATGAGGGGACCCACCATGGAAGAGATTGAGAATTCTGCTCTAGAAGTTGGTTTAAAGTATTTCTGTGGCAGAGTGGGTCAAAACCAGAACACAACCTCAAATCTGAACCCCCTTCAGGGTAAGGGGAAGGAAGATATTTGAATCTGTATTTCCTGAACCAAAGCCTCATTCTGGGCAGGATCCAATAGTGAAGGGGCCTATTTTCCAGTTTCATTTCAGATACCATCAGAAATCTTGCAAGACTAGCTGATCTCAAAGACTTTGTATCCATCACTGGCAACTTTAATCAAGATTGGATGTTATTCTAAAAACTATGATCTAGGGATTATTTTGGGGGAAGTTCTATAGCCTGTGTTATACAGGAGCACAGACTAGATGACCACAGTGGTCCCGTCTGGCCTTGGAATCTATGACTCAGCTCCCTCTTATCCACAGGTTAGAATACTTCAGCTCTGATACACTGCAGCCTCCACATGTTTGTTCAGCAATATATTTTCTAACTTGAAGTAACAGGAACGTTTGAATGGCAAATTGCGTTCTCTCCTTACTCTACACTTGTCTGTCTGAGTCCTCTCTGTTGGTAACTTTTGGATCTTCTTTTGGGTTTTACTCTTGCCCTTGACACCCACATAACATCTCTTTTGAAATCAATGTGAGCCACGCAGATGAATGCAGGGGACGAGAGACCCAGCGCCCCCTTAGAAATGTTAGCAAATGATAATCAGGAACTTTGAAGAAAAGCTAAGGAAGAATTCATTATCTAGACTAGAGCTTGAGCAGAAGGGAGATATTAGCATTGTCCATCTGGAAGAGAGGCTGAGTCTAAATAAGGCTGAGGTCAATTACTCTCAGTAGCCAGCAAGAGCAGAACAAGAAGTAACAGTGGGATTGAGTGGTAAGAGGGGAAATGGAGGCTCACTGTTAGGAAAAAGCTTTAGAATAAATGTGAACAGTTGGAGAATAGGAGATGGTGCCAATGGGGCTTGGGAAGACTCTTCAATGGAGATTGGAGCTTGTCCTATTCAGCAGTTGCAAGGACTGGATCAGACCCCAGCACAGACTAGGACAGCCCTATGGGCCACAGCAGGAGCACAGAATCTCCAAGAGCAAGATCGACCTTCCACTATCAGCACATCCCCTTCCCTCTTGGAGCCAGTGCCTGCGCTGCTCCCCCTCCCCTTTGGCCATGCCCGCAGCACAATGGCCTGGCCCCTAAGCCTGCAGCTGCTGCCGCTGAGACACAGAGACAGCTCTGAGAACAGTACATTCATTGTCTGTGCTAGGGATACTTCTTGGGAGTGTTTTATGCCTGCACCATGCCCCTTTTGCCCCAGCAGCTGTGGATCTGGCCCTCTGAATATAGGTGCAATCCTGCAACCTTTCAAATTCCTCCTGCACTACAGGGTGAAAAAGTCCATTGAATAACACTGAATTTCTGTAACCTGACACTGACTTTCTGCAGGACAGTTAGAATTTCAAAGGGCCAGGATTCTAATGAACAGATTTTGAAGGTGTTTATAATTTATTTACAAAGGTAGGTGATACTTAAACCTGGTCTGTGCTTAAAGTTTTGCTGGCATAGCTATATTGGTTACGGGTGTGATTTCCCCCCCTTCCTGACTAACTAAGCTATACTGGCAAAAGCTCTCATACACACACGATTATGCTGACAAAATAAGTTCTTTTGGCAGTACAGCTTACTGCATTTGAGGAACTAGTATAAACTATACTGGCAAAGGCACTTGTCAGTATAAGTTGTGTCTCCACTAGGTGGATTGTAGCTATGCTGGTATATCTATACTAGCAAACTCTTTCCAGTGTAGACTAGACCTTAGATAAAGGGCTCCTGACAGACTGAAGTAGCTTATTAGGCTATCTAACCTACACATCTGTAACACTGAAAGATTGTTCCTCAGACTGTCGGTGTGTAACGTATACCAGTTCTCCAAACAGGGACATACACACACACACACTCACACAATCTGAGGAGCAAGCTTGCAGTGTTATGGGTGTGTTGGTTAGATAGCCTAATAGGTCACCTAATTCTGCTTTCAGTAGCCTTTTATCGAAGGCCGTGTCTACACTGGAAAGGGTTTGCCAGTATAGACATACCAGCTTAGCAACATGGCAAATCCACCTGGTCGGAGACACAGCTTATACTGATAAGAAAGTGACTTCCCCACTATAGTTTATTCCATTTCCCCCAACGGAGTAAGCGGTCAAAAGAACTTTTGTCAACAAAACTGTGTTTATATGAGGACATTTGCTGTATAGCTATGTTGGTCCAAGAGCAGGGGGGTGGGAATCACACCTCTAACTAACATAGCTATGCCGGCAAATCTGTAAGTGTAAATCAGGCCTCAGCATCACCTACGTTTGTAAACAAATTACAAACTCATTCAAAATCAATTAATTAGAGTCCTGACCCTTTAAAATTCTACCTGTGCTGCAGAAAGGCAGCATCTACACAAACACCTCCCAAAGAACCCAGCCAATGAAATCAACAACAAGTAGGTCAGCAGGATAAAACATTTACATCCATTAAGTCCAATTGCTTTAGGATTGCATTGGCATATGACAACTGAACAGCAAAGAATGCTGACTCAAAACCAGTTGATCAAATGGAACCTTTTGAAGATGTCACAGCAATAACCTCTAGAGATTTCTTCAATTTTGAATCTCAATCCCATTTGCAAATTGTATTTCTGACAGTGTAGCTCTTTCCCTCGAAGGGAAGTTTTGCATTCTAATCCTTGAGCTGTTGTAGGCCTGCCAGAATCAGCTGGTGTGCTCAGACATTTGCAACAGTTGCCAGCTCCTCTCATTCCTTCTAAACTATTTCTTGCACACCTACAGCATTATGTAACTAATAATTATGCCTCTCATTGAATTCTGCTTCCTCCCATTCTCCTAGTGATGTTACGCCCTTGTCAACTGCAATGGACAGAGATTTAAAAAATAGAACTAATTCTGGAAAATAAAATATTTTTCTGTTAATGGATAACTGACAAATGTTTCAAACTGCCACAGAACTGGACATTTTGGCTCCAGAAGTATCTCCCACTCAGACGCTTTGTTCTTCTACCACAACCTCTATATCTGTTTTCTCACTCACCTAACTCAAAAATGACTGAATAGATCAGGGGTCAGCAATCTTTCAGAAGTGGTGTGCCGAGTCTTCATTTATTCACTCTAATTTAAGGTTTTGCATGCCAATAATACATTTTAACATTTTTAGAAGGTCTCTTTTTATAAGTCTATAATATATAATTAAACTATTATTGCATGTAAAGTAAATAAAGTTTTTAAAATGTTTAAGAAGCTTCATTTAAAATTAAATTAAAATGCAGAGCCCCCCGGACCGGTGGCTACGAGCCAGGCAGTGTGAGTGCCACTGAAAATCCGCTCACGTGCCACCTTCGGCATGGGTGCCATAGGTTGCCTACCCCTGGAATAGATTTTTCTCAAGCTTAAAAAAAATCAAATAACCGTTAGGCTAATAAAAGGACATACATTTTGAGCCCTGCAAATATGCCACCATTGACAATTACACATGCTGAGCAGTATAAAAACCTACATCAGATAGAAATAATATTTTTTTCATTAATTTATGAGCAGATAAGGAGGTTCAAAAAGAATCATATTTTGTAGTTCTATAGTTACTTTTGTCCAAACACCTCAGAGAACTTAACATTAAATTAATTCAGCCTCACAACACCCCATTTGGTAAAATTAGTTTTGGTCTTGTCATATTATAAGTTAGGAAACTGAGGCACAACGAAGTGGATGAGGGCACACAGGAAGGATATGGCAAAACCAGGAACAGATCTGAGCTACCCCAACATCCATCCTGACGTTTAAGTCACAAAAAGCCTGTCTACGCTACTGCTACTGGTTGATTTAAGCTGAGCAATTTGAGTTATGTTAATAGCGTAACTCAAGTCGACGTAGCTTAGATTTACTTACCACAGGGTCCATGCTATGTTGATGGAAGACGCTCTCCGGCCGACATTGCTTCAGCCTCTCGTTGAGGTGGAGTACAGAAATCGATGGGAGAGTGCTTACCCATTGACTGAGCCTGTGTTCACTAAACCTGCTAAATTGATGCCACTTCATCAATTGCAGCAGCACCAATTTAGCTCCATAGTGAAGACCAAACCAAAGTGTCATGCTATAATGGAAGCCAGCTTGCAACTGCAGAGATAAACTGCACAGGCTTGGCACAAAGTTATACAACTTGTCAGTAAGACTCAAGAAAAGGGGGAAAGTATGTGGCTGTAACTATTATTTGTATTACTGTAGTGCCCAGGAGCCCAAGTCATAAACCAGGACCCTGCTGTGCAAGGGTCAGTACAAACACGTGATCAAAGAGACAATCCCCGCCCCAAAATGTTCATTGAAAAGCATCTTTTGCACTTTAACAATATTACAGCTCATCTGAGCTGCACCCTCTCTGGTTTCTTTGTCAGAATGAGTGACATCACAACTACCATAAGCAAAAGAAACTAAAAAGAAGATTTTCTTTCAACCCCCCATGCTAACAATAATTGGAGTCATTCACCTTGCCAGAGAAACAAGGAAATTTACAGCTCAGATACCTCAGGCCCTTAAAGAAAATGTAATCGTGTAAAAAAAGTTTAATCAGTGATAATTATATCTATTTTTTCCATTTGCGAAATCGCATGAAATCTGGGCAGTCCAGCTTTAACTATCACCTTCAACATCTCAGTCACTATAACTAACAGGAGAACAGAGTTCAAAGTTCTGCTGATAGTGGGAGAGATGAGTGGCTAGGGATGTCTTCACATCATTCCTCCTGAGATAGTATATTGTCTGGGAGGGTACTAATGGCTCCAGGAGACAAAGGGAAAGGTTAGCTCAGGCTGAACAAACAAGTTTCTCTACACAGGCGGATAAATACATCTATTGGGGTTTTGTTTATGTTTATGAAAAAGATAACTTATTAAAACAAGGGTACCCATGGAAAACCCATGTGAGCTTTCTCCTCTGCCTTGATTGTGTGTTGCTTTAACTCTTTTTTTTCACTTCTTGTTACAGCTGATTCCCCAGTCCCACTGCAGCACCTCCCCTCCAGCCAGGGCCGGCTCCAGAGTTTTTGCCACCCCAAGCAGCAAAAAAAACCAAAAAAACCCACGATCGCAATCAGCTCTACCGCCACCGCTTCAGTCTTCGGTGGCAATTTGGCAGCAGGTCCTTCGCTCCGAGAGGAGACTGAGGGACCCAGTGCTGAATTGCCGCCAAAGACCCGGACGTGCCACCCCTCACTGCTGGCCGCCCCAAGCAGCTGCTTGCTGGGCTGGTGCCTGGAGTTGGCCCTGCCTCCAGCTAGGAGGGACAGAGAGTTGTAACTTTGAGGCTTAGGCCCAGATCCACAAAGATATTAGGCTCCTAAGTGCTAAGCGCTATTAGATCAGTCACTGAACCTAGTCCCCATATCCTTCCAGAAATCACCACTTCTCAGGAAATGCCCCGTCCATGGGTTGTTATTTAGTTAAGCACCCACAACTTACTGCACAGATTTCAGAACTGAACGAAGTCCTCTGGTTCTTCAGACTCAAGCACTGCTCTGTGTATTTAGCACACTTTCTGGAATGATTTCACATACCTGTTCATGCTAAGTCCACAGGCTTTTGCCTTATGAAAACTTTAGCATCAGCCAACTGGCTGCACAATCCAGCCAGTATGTTTAAAGCAATCAGCACTGCTGGCACACATACAATGGGGAAGAGAAGAAACATTTTGATATCATGTGAATTCACTGTTGGGAAATGAAACCTTATGACGACTCCTGTTAAGGAACCCCTTTCTTGTACAATAGCGGTTACATGGCTATAAGCAATCATACACAAAAGATTCTGTGTTGGTCAGCATGTTTCTCTGATCATTCCTACTGTACTGTCAGCATTTTAAACTTCCCCCATCATCCAAGCCACATACTTTCCTTGCCCTGCTGTATATATTTCTCTGGTTGGGAGAATTTCATTGAGTCAGAGAACAAAAATAACACAGAATGAAAGAATAAAGGGAGAAGCGGAATTCCCATTTTCCCCTATCCATTGAAAAGGATTCAGAGTTTAACAGCCCATTAGATAGTGTTTTAGGTCCCACTTTTCAATCTCAAACACAATTATTTTCCTCAATGTATGAAACCAGGAAATGCACAGGTGAAAATTCCACCCCAAGAACAGGAAATGACAAAGACAGTTACTAATGTAACTTGCAGACTGCACATAGTAATTAAAATGTTACAATGAAAATAGCCAGGGATCAACACACCAGGGAAATATTTCAGCTGCGATTGCATAGAGGCAACCTATCAGACCTGACCACTTAGAAAACTCTTGATCCTTACAGTAAAAGAAGGGAGAAAAGAAGATTCTGGGATCTTATGCAGTCCTTTGGGTTGAGGTTTGGGCAGCAGGGATACGCTGGCCGCCACTTCCAGCAGCTCCCATTGGCTGGGAACGGTGAACCACGGCCACTGGGAGCTGTGAGGGCCATGCTTGCAGACGGTCAATGTAAACAAACTGTCTGGGGGCCCACCAATGGATTACACTGATGGGCCACGTGTGGCCCACGGGCCACAGGTTGCCCACCACTGATCTAAAACATTGAGATATCTCCTTTCATATTTCATTTTCATGGAAGATAAATCTTCTAAGGGCAGGTCTACACTTCAAACGCTGTATTGGTGCAGCTCCACCGATGCAGCTGTGCTGCAATAGCACTTTAATGAAGACTTTCTAAGATGACAGGAGACAGTTTCTCCCACTGGCTTAGTTAATCCACCTCTGTGAGAGGTGGTAGCTATGCCAGTGGGAGAAGTTCTGCTGCTGACATAGTGCTGTCTACACCAGCGTGTAGGTGAGTATAGCTATATCACTCAGAGAGGTGGATTATACATACTCTGAGCAACGTCATTGTACCAAAGTGGTTCTGTAGCGTAGACCAGGACTAAAAGAGTTTTAAATTTTTACCATTATTCTTTAATGGCCCAATCCAAGGCCTATTCCAATAGAAACAACCCTATTGAGTTCAATGGATATTGGATCTGGTTCTAATGGTGTTTGGAGTCAGCACTGACCTCTTCGAGTGGCATTGCCTACACCTCAACTTATCACTGTTGCTGACAACAGTTATTAATCTTGGCTGCAGCTGAACAAGCTGATCATTGTGTCAACTAGGTGTTGATAATCTCGCTTTCAACCAAGTGTTAACAGCTGCAACATTTAGCTAATATGGTGCTGGACACCGGTTATCTTTGCCTACACTTACAGCTGAATAATGGCCAGCACTGTGAATGCTGTTAACAACATTAATAGTTCCACTTTATAATGTAGACAGGGCCAGAGCGTTTTGGGCTGGGGATTTGATCTAAACCAGTCTCCACCACTAAACTCAGGGAATGAAAGACACTGAGATGCCTACAATTTGGATTAAAGTAAATGGAAGCCACTTGATCCTTACCTATGGGATTGAAAAAAGAAGAAAAAAAGCAACCCTCCCACCCCCAGCCTGACAGACACTGTCTGATAAATTGAGAAAATGGCCATTGCTCCATCAGCACATTAGAAATGTGTAGTTAAGTCAGTAGGATTTCAGTATCACAGAATGGGATTATGAGGTGCCACATACATTCTATAGGAAGAAGAGTCAATTTACATATAAAACTCCTGGAGGATTACACGGGAACTATTTGTGTTTCTAAATATGAGTGCTCATGACCAGTCATCATTGCCAATGACTTTTCCATTCTCTCAGCACCCCATGTTGGAAACATATAGGAGATTAAGTGTTTCTCAGCCCTGTGTGTTTGAATTAGGAAACTATGAACTGCTGACCAAGCCTAAGTGATTCAGCTCAGATGTGTACCCCTATATTCCGCTGAAGAATCTTATATCTGCAAATCTGGATGGAAAGTCTAGTAAGAACGGGCTTTCTGGTAGCTGGGCCAGAAATAGCAAATCTTCCGTTTCCTGTTATCATTTATTGAGCACAGGGCAAAACACGGAAGTTGGTCCTTGTCCCAAACAACTTAAAAGCTATGGGCTTTCTCCTTCTCTATTAAAGTCAATGGGAGTTTTACCATTGACTTCAATGACAGCTGGGTCATGTCATTTTAATTAAGCAATTGATTTTACCATTCAGAAAAGGAACTCAGCCCCAACAAACACACACACACACACACACACACACACACACACACACTAATTTGTCTCCAGACTCTTAACAATTCCAAATACTACAATTTTACATAAAAAGGTACAAGAAGAGTTATGATACATTAAATAATAGCATTTCACTCCCATTAAATTATATTACTCTGTGTTAGATTGTAAATTATTTGCAGTGGGGATTCGGGCTTAGATTTTGTAAAGCACTACATTCTCTTACAAATAAAAATTAATCATAATTAATCAGAACTGTCCAGTTGCCTCTTCCCAGTTGTATTATATCTTAATAGTATGTCCTTGAGACTGTCATGCTCACGATAGTTACCAAAGGCAATGGAGACATAGCTTCCATTCAGTTACGGGATCTAATTACTCACTCATTTGACCTATTAGTTCTGGTATGAGTCATTTAAAACTAGACTGGAGAGAGTTTTTATGAAAAATAATGGAGGGAATATTTCTGCATGAGGGTTACTGGAAAATGTGAACTTAACTTTTTCCTTTAAAAAAATACATTTTTACAAATATAGCACATAATAATCCTGCAATTCTTACTCTGGCAAATTGCTCAAACTCCTAGGAGTCTGTGACACTGAGGGTATGTCTACACTACGGGATTATTCCGATTTTACATAAACCGGTTTTGTAAAACAGATTGTATAAAGTCGAGTGCACGCAGCCACACTAAGCACATTAATTCGGTGGTGTGCGTCCATGTACCGAGGCTAGCGTCGATTTCTGGAGCATTGCACTGTGGGTAGCTAACCCATAGCTATCCCATAGTTCCCATAGTTTCCCCCTCCCATTGGAATTCTGGGTTGAGATCCCAATGCACGATGGTGCAAAAATAGTGTCCCGGGTGATTCTGGGTAAATGTCATCACTCATTCCTTCCTCCATGAAAACAACAGCAGACAATCATTTCGCACCCTTTTTCCCTGGATTGGTCTGGCAGATGCCATAGCATGGCAACCATGGAGCCTGTTTTGCCTTTTGTCACTGTCACCGTATGTGTACTGGATGCCGCTGACAGAGGCGGTACTGCAGCGCTACACAGCAGCATTCATATGCCTTTGCAAGATAGCAGAGACAGTTTTCAGTTGTTCTGTACCGTCTGCCATGCCATTGTAAATTGGCAATGAGATGACGGTTATCAGTTGTTCTGTACCGTCTGCTGCTGTCATGGGTGCCCCTGGCTGAAGTCGGCCGGGGGGCACAAAGACAAAAATGGGAATGATGGGTCATTCCCTCCTTTATGTTGTATCTAAAAATAGAGTCAGTTCTGCCTAGAATATGGGGCAAGTATGCTAGAGAACCAGTGTACTAGAGAGCACAGCCGCTCCGTGTCAGATCCCACAGAAATGATGAGCTGCATGCCATCCTAGGGGGTGCACCAACAACCCCATCCGTTGCTTCCCTGCTTTCCCAACCCTCCTGGGCTACTGTTGCAGTGTCCCCCTGCCCCATTTGTGTGATGAAGTAATAAAGAATGCAGGAATAAGAAACACTGACTTGTTAGTGAGATAAAATGAGGGGGAGGCAGCCTCCAGCAGCTATGATAGTCCAGGCAGGACATTAAACGGTGTGGGGGGAGAGGAGCCCAGAATCCCGCTGCTATGATAGTCCAGGCAGTACAGAATCTTTTCTTTACATATGAAAGGAGGGGGCTGATGAAGCTCAGCCCCCAGTTGCCATGATGAAGACGGTTACCAGCCGTTCTGTACCATCTACTGGGAATGACCGGGAATCATTCCTATTTTTACCCAGGCGCCCCCAGCCGACCTCACCTGAGGCCAGCCAGGAGCACTCACGGGCTGATGATGACAATGGATAGCAGTCATATTGTACCGTCTGCCACCAGGGAGGGGAGGGAGAGGGTGCTGCTGTTCAGTGCTGCAGCATCGCGTCTACCAGCAGCATGCAGTAGACATAGGGTGACATATAAAAAAGACAAGAAACAATTTTTTTCCTTTCTCTTTCACGCGGGGGGTGGGGTGTAAAATGACTAGCTGTACCCTGAACCACCCTGGACAATGTGTTTGACCCAACAGGCATTTGGAGGTCAGCCAATAATACAAATGCTTTTCGGAGACTGCAGGGACAATGGGATAGCTGGAGTCCTCAGTACCCCCTCCCTCCCTCCATTAGGGTCCATTTGATTCTTTGGCTTTCCGTTACGCTTGTCACGCAGCACTGTGCTGAGTCCCTGTTGTGGCCTCTGTCTGGAGATTTTTTTCAAATGCTTTGGCATTTCGTCTTCTAGAACGGAGCTCTGATAAAACAGATTTGCCTCCCCATACAGTGATCCAGTATCTCCCGTACGGTCCATGCTGGAGCTCTTCTTGGATTTGGGACTGCATCACCACCTGTGCTGATTAGAGCTCCATGCTGGGCAAACAGGAAATGAAATTCAAAAGTTCGCGGGACTTTTCCTGTCTACCTGGCCAGTGCTTCCGAGTTCTGATTGCTTTCCAAAGCAGTCACAGTGGTGCACTGTGGGATACCGCCCAGAGGCCAATACCGTCGATTTGTGGCCACACTAACACTAATCCGATATGGTAATACTGATTTCAGCGCTACTCCTCTCGTCGGGGAGGAGTACAGAAACCGGATTAAAGAGCCCTTTATATCAATATAAAGGGCCTTGTAGTGTGGACGGGTGCAGCATTAAATCAGTTTAACGCTGCTAAAATCGGTATAAACGCGTAGTGTAGACCAGGCCTAACTGATATTTATCTCAGTAGGGCATTTAAGAATTTTTTTGTTTTTTTAAAACATGCCAACATAAAGACACAAAATCTTATTAACAGCCAGGAGTTAGAAGATCAAAGCAGACCGGATCCTTAAGTCTTTCATCAATGCATGCTAAAAAGCTCTCAGTCATTGGAAATGCCTCCAATAATCAGCTGGCTTGCTTCAGCACAGTGATATTTGTAACGCATCTTGCAATGCTTCCACTGGGCAAATAGCGCTTATGGCCTTGAAATTTGACAGCAGCCCACACCTGCCCAAAATTCATGCTCTAATGTACACCAGAGGATAGAAAATCCCCAAATAGACAATGCCTGAATATTTCTCAACATATTATGTTGCCCAAGTACAGTATTCACCGGGAAAAGAAAATATATCTCTCTCAGTAAGACCTGGTCTACACTATAAGTTTATCTCGAATTTAGCAGCATTAAACCGAATTAACCCTGCACCCGTCCACACAACGAAGCCCTTTACTTCGATATAAAGGGCTCTTAATATCGATATCTGTACTTCTCTCCAACGAGGGGAGTAGCGCTGAAATTGGTATAGCCATTTCGAATTAGGGTTAGTGTGGATGCAATTTGACGGTATTGGTCTCTGGGAGCTATCCCACAGTGCACCATTGTGACCGCTCTGACAGCAATCTGAAGTTGAATGCACTGGCCAGGTAGACAGGAAAAGCCTCACGAACTTTTGAATTCCATTTCCTGTTTGCCGAGCATGGAGAGCACAGGTGACCACACAGAGCTCATCAGGACAGGTAACCATGCAGTCCGAGAATTGAAAAAGAGCACCAGCATGGACTGTACGGGAGGTACTGAATCTGATCGCTATATGGAGAGAGGATTCTATGCTAGCAGAATTCTGTTCCAAAAGACGAAATGCCAAAACATTTGAAAAAATCTCCAAGGGCATGATAGAGAGAGGCCACAATAGGGACTCACTACAGTGCCACATGAAAGTTAAGGAGCTCAGACAAGCCTATCAGAAAACCAACGAAGCAAACAGAAGGTCCGGGGCAGAGCCACAGACATGCCGCTTCTATGCTGAGCTGCGTGCAGTTCTAGGGGCGGGGCCACCACCACTACCCCACCCCTGACCGTGGATTCCGAGGTGGGGGTAATCTCAGCCATGCCTGAGGATTCTGTGGATGGGGAAGATTATGATGAGGAGGAGGAGGACGACGAGCTTGTGGAGAGCACACAGCACTCCATTCTCCCCAACAGCCAGGATCTTTTTCTCAGCTGGAATGAAGTACCCTCCCAACCCTCCCAAGGCATTATCCCAGACCATGAGGCCAGGGAAGGGACCTTTGGTAAGTGTACCTTTGCAAATATAAAACATGGTTTAAAAGCAAGCGTTTTTTAATGATTCATTAGCCCTGAGGACTTGGGATGCATTTGCGGCTAGTACAGCTACTGGAATAGTCTGTTAATGTGTCTGGGGACGGAGTGGAAATCCTCCAGGGACATCTCCATGAAGCTCTCCTGGAGGTACTCCAAAAGCCTGTCCAGAAGGTTTCTGGGCAGTGCAACCTTATTCCGTCCTCCATGGTAGGACACTTGACCACGCCATGCATGTAGCAAGTAATCTGGTATCATTGCATGACAAAGCCTAGTTGCGTATGGTCCCGGAGTTTGCTGGCTTTCAAGCAACATCCATTCTTTATCTTACTGTGTTATCCTCAGGAGAGTGATATCATCATGGTAACCTGGTTTAAATATGGGAATTTAATTAAGGGGACAGAAGTGGCCGTTTCTACTGGATTGTTTGCCTGTGGCTGAAAAGAAATCCTTCCGTGCAGTTAGCCAAGCGGGGGTGGAGGGGAGGGATGGTGCTGAGTTTTTTTGTGTTTGGCTAGCAGGGATCATCCCTGATACCAACCACATGGTGGAGGTGGCTAGCAGGGATCTTCCCTGATACCAGCCATGCGGTGGAGGATGGGTAAAGCGATCATCCCAGAGAATTGGATGGCAGGGGGTTAGTTTGGTTTCTGCTGCTGCACGTTAACAGTAAAGCCGCAGCACTCAACAGGCTTTGCTTGGTATGTGGGAAAGGAGGGCGCTGGTTTTGTGAAGCTGCAAAAGCCGAAAGACAATGGCTTACCATGGCAGCACGCAAGCCGAATTCTGTTGCCCAGACCTGCATCTGTGATCTCTAACACCAAAACTGCAGGCACTGAATATTAAGATGCAAAATGCAACCTTGTACTGAAAACACGTGCTATGTAATGTGAATAGTGTTGTTCACGGTGAAAGAGTATAAGCATTGGTCTGTAAAATGTATCTTTTTAAATACTTCTCTCCCTTTTTTTTCCTCCCTCCCTCCGTCCCACAACTGCAAATTTTTCAAGCCTCTCTCCTCCGTCCTGAAGGCTATCTCAGATAAGGCGGAGCTAAAAAGAAGAAGAGGATGCGAAACGAAATGTTCTCTGAAATCATGGAATCAACCCGCAATGAAAGAGCTCATCTGAATGAGTGGAAGGATGTGGTATCAACGTACAAGAAAGATGCCAGTGAACATGAGGCCAGAAGGGACCAAAGTGAGGACAGGAGGGTTGAACGTGAAGAGAGGAGAGACACTTGAGATGAGAGGTGGCAGCAGGAAGATCAGAGGTGGCAGGATGCAACACTGGGGCTGCTGCATGATCAAACTGACGCCCTGGCATCTAGTGGAGCTTCAGGAACGGCAGGAGGATCACAGAGTGCCACTGCAGCCCCTGTATAACCACCCTCCCAAGTTTCATAGCCTCCTCACCCAGACGTGTAAGAATGCGGGGTGGGGCGAGGGCCCATGCACCCGCCCATTCCACCCCAGTGGACAGCCCAAGCAAAAAGCTGTCATTATTTTGAACTTCTGAAGTGGCCTTTTCCTTCCCTCCTAGCCTCCTCCCAAACCCCACCTGGGCTACCTTGTCAGTTCTCTCCCTCTTTTTATTATCAGTTAATAAAGAATACATGATTTTTAAACGATAGTGACTTTATTTACTTAGAAAGCAAGCTGTGATCAAAGGGGGAGGGTGGGTTGCTTACAGGGAATGAGTCAATCAAGGGGGTGGGTTTTCATCAAGGAGAAACAAACGGAACTTTCACACCATAGGCTGGCCAGTCATGAAACTGATTTTCAAAGCTTCTCTGATGTGCAGCGCTTCCGGTGTGCTCTTCTAATTACCCTGGTGTCTGGCTGCGCGTAATCAGCAGCCAGGAGATTTGCCTCAGCCTCCCATCTCTCCTCTGTGAGAGTAAGGTCTCCCCCTTACTCTCACAGAGATTGTGGAACACACAGCAAGCAGCAATAACGATGGGTATATTGGTTTGGCTGAGGTCTGAGAGAATCAGTAACGTGCGCCAGCGTCCCTTTAAACGTCCAAATGCACGTTCTACCACCATTCTGCACTTGCTCAGCCTGTAGTTGAACAGCTCCTGACTACTGTCCAGGCTGCCTGTGTATGGCTTAATGAGCCATGGCATTAAGGGGTAGGCTGGATCCCCAAGGATAACTATAGGCATTTCAACATCCCCAACTGTTATTTTCTGGTCTGGGAAGTAAATTCCTTGCTACAACCATTTAAACAGATTAGTGTTCCTGAAGACACGAGTGCCATGAACCCTTCCCAGCCATCCCATGTTGATGTTGGTGAAATGTCCCTTGTGATCAGGGGTGGCCCAAGGCACTAGCACGCCAAGCGCGTGCCTGGGGCGGCAAGCCATGGGAGGGCACTCTGCCAGTCGCCGCGAGGGTGGCAGGCAGGTTGCCTTCGGCAGCATGCCTGCGGAGGGTCTGCTGGTCCAGTGGCTTCGGCAGATCTCGTGCAGGCATGCCGCCGAATCAGCGGGACCGGGGACCTCCCGCAGGCAAGCCACTGAAGGTAGCCTGCCTGCTGTGTTTGGGGCGGCAAAATACCTAGAGCCGCACCTGCTTGTGATCCACCACTGCTTGCAGCACCATTGAAAAGTACCTCTTGCGGTTTATGTACTGGCTGCCCTGGTGCTCCGGTGCCAAGATAGGGATATGGGTTCCATCTATCGCCCCACCACAGTTAGGGAATCCCATTGCAGCAAAGTCATCCATTATGACCTGCACATTTCCCAGAGTCACAACCTTTCGTAGCAGCAGTTTAGTGATTGCTTTGGCTACTTGCATCACAGCA
The DNA here is from genome assembly GCF_025201925.1 of Gopherus flavomarginatus. Taxonomy (NCBI): domain Eukaryota; kingdom Metazoa; phylum Chordata; order Testudines; family Testudinidae; genus Gopherus; species Gopherus flavomarginatus. The sequence continues at coordinate 46,218,542 of NC_066620.1, forward strand.
GCCCCCACAGTAGATTTGCCCACTCCAAATTGATTCCTGACTGACCAGTAGCTGTCTGATGCTGCAAGTTTCCACAGGGCTATCACCACTCACTTCTCAACTGTGAGGACTGCTCTCATCTTGGTATTCTGGCGCTTCAGGGCAGGGGAAAGCAAGTCACAAAGTTCCATGAAAGTGCCTTTACACATGCGAAAGTTTCACAGCCACAGGGAATCGTCCCACACCTGCAACACTATGTGGTCCCACCAGTCTGTGCTTGTTTCCCGGGCCCAAAATCGACGTTCAATGGCTAGAACCTGCCCCATTACCAGCAGGATCTCCAATGCTCCGGGGCCCATGATTTGAGAGAATTCTGTGTCCACGTCCTCATCGCTCTCATCGCCACTCTACCATATCCGCCTCCTCCTTGCCTGGTTTTGCAGGTCCTGGTTCAGCATAAACTGCACGAGAATGCATGAGGTGTTTACAACATCCACGATTGCTGTCTTGAGCTGAGCAGGCTCTATGCTTGCTGTGGTATGGCACCTGCACAGTTCACCCAGGAAAAAAGGCGCAAAAATGGTTGTCTGTTTTTTGCCCCATCCGGCATTGGGATCTCAACCCAGAATTCCAATGGGCGGGGGAGACTGCAGGAACTATGGGATAGCTACGGGATAGCTACCCACGGTGCAACGCTCTGGAAGTCGACGCTAGCCTTGGTACATGGACGCACACTACTGAATTAATATGCTTAGTGTGGCCACGTGCACTCGACTTTATACAATCTGTTTCCAAAAATCGGTTTCTGTAAAATCAGAATAATCCTGTAGTGTAGACATACCCTAAGAGACCTGGGAATCAGGCTCTTAATCTGGAAGCACCTCTTCCTTTTTCAAAGCATCAGAGCACTCCACGTACCCAATTGCATAAATCCTTTAATTTTACCATATCTTACTCCTCTTCTTCCTTTCAAGCAAGTTCCTTTTTGTATTAGGCACACAAGACCAAATTCATCCTTGTATAGACAGACACAGCTCCCACTGAATTTAATGGGGGTAGTGACTGGCTAGGACAGGGCTAAATTTGGCTAAGGACTTCATCTCCATATGAATAGTGTTAAGCCAAAGCAGTGCTGCTGTCCTTCCCTTTATGCATGTCAGGATTACATAATAGAATTCAAAGCTCTTTGTTCCCCATAGAAGTGCTTTGTCTTTGAAGATCAACACCCATTCTCTAGCCATGGTGGGAGCAGCCACCCAGCAGGTCTTTAGTCAGAAAGGGACCTGTTCTTACCTGCTTTGCTGAGGAAATTCATTCCACAGTCCCTTCTTGCCTACTAATACAAGGAGTAATAGGGGAGCCTCTTTCTGATCTGATCTATTTTGCCTGCCACATGGAACTCTGTGGCTCCAGATCTATAAAGAAGCTGGAATTTCAGAGGAGAGTCACCTGCACCTGCAGATCTGCCCCTACAGCAAACTGCAATTCCCTGTAGGGTGGGCTTCCAAAAGCATTCATCACTGGCCTGCCTCTGCTCCACTAAAATCAACAGTAAAACTCTCATTGATTTCCATGGGGGCAGCCAGGCCAATTCTGAGTGCTTCTGAAAACTCCACCTGCAAAGTGCTGCATGTTCTCCCGCTGTTTCTATCATATCTGTTCCACTCGATATAAGTTTCTCAGAGCTGCTACCGGCTGCACTAGTAAATGTATAGACTTCCTCCTGTCTGCCTCCTCTGTCTTCCAGAGGTTTTCTCACTTATCTTGCCTACCCCTGTCAATCCCCACATCCTCTTTACTGGTTACCACATGACCATACGGAGTACTCAGACACAGTCTTATGGGCATGCTACCTCACGCTCTCTCCCTCTATGTTGGAGGGTAGGGTATATGTGGAGTCAATCACCTTCTAGATTATCCTAACAGGTCTCTGGGTATCTTTGCTGAAGCAAAAAGTTCAGCACACCTGCAAATATGGAAAAGTCCTATAGAACTGAAGAGAAAATCATAACCTTACTATAGATTTTTGGGGCAAGATCACCTGATATAATTTAAGAGATAATATCCCCACTGTGGAATTCTATAAATGAGTTAAATAAAACTATTCTCTAAAATATATGGGATTTTAGAATACTTTTTCTATCAGCCTATTGGGTGAATCACTATTCAAGAGAACTCTTTCCATGATGAACTAGGGTGATGCAATAAGAGAGGCAGAAGGGTGTTTAGTGTGTACGTGTCTGTCTGTGAGTTGAACGTTTCCCAGCAAGATGAGCTCAACAGGCAAAGCTCAGCCCAAGTGTTACTTCCTCAAAGTCTCTGTGTATCCAAATCTAGGATTTTGCTTAGGCCCAGCAAAGAGCAGGGGCCAGTTTAAACTTGGGCATAAAGCCAGATCCAGCCTTTCCTGTGGTTCAAAGGTGTTTCCAACAGACATTCTGGTTCAGGCCCATCTCTAACTTTCTTATTTGTATAATGCAGGTAAAAACCTCTGAGCCAGCCCTGATAAAAGACTACTGGACAGTCGCCCTTCCTTAATTTGCCCTATCCTGTGAATACATCATCATTTTCAGGGATGGAACGTTAAATGGTGACAAAGGGATATTGATTGTCCTGCTATAGGCGGAACAGAAAGCATTGGGAACACAGAAACAGCTCAAATGTGGCTGGTCACTGTACTTCGGTGTCATGTCATTTCTCATTCAGGTTCTCTTCCATGCACTGTTGCATGTTTTGGTAACATGAGAAATTGTACTGCTGCCTCTTCCTTTTAATTTACTGGTGAACACCTTTCCATCTACTTCTAAATGCCTTATCACCTTCCTGCAGAAACCCATGACACAACGCCCTTGTCTCAGCGAATATTGTAGCCATAAATAAACAAGGACAGCTCCCTGCAGTACTGGCACTAACTGATCCAGTCTCTTCAATAGCCAGGAGCCAGTTTCATTCTTAGTACTGATGGTCTTAACATGAAGAGTTCAGCTAAAGATCTGTTCTGAACTTCCCCACAATTCATGGGGGTTTGGATCCAGTTATTTCACTGTTAGGGCTTACCTGACAGAAAAGCTACATCCCACCACTGCCCTAAAAATTGGGTAGAAGATTATGGAACTATTTACTAATTTGGTAAAAATTAATTGTATTGGAAATTGTGCTGCCAGTTTTCTCCTGCTATCAATGCCTATTGTGCTGCTCAGATATTTTAATCTGATGTGTTTGGCAATAGCAGTTTCATTTCTGCAAAGAGCAATTTATAGCATTTTAGCAACTGCTAGAGTAACAGGTTTGCTGCTGGGCCATTTTTCTCTCAAAAGAACAGATGAAGCCTTGATGAGCCTAACAACAGTCTTGGCTACACAAAGTGGTATCAGTTTGTGTAAACCCTGCTGGTGTGCACTACAGGCTCCCTTAGCATGCTTTCATGGAGTACTGTTTCAAACAGCACTATATTAAAGTGCACCAGCAGGGTGTGCATGGACCAATTAATGTGCATCACATCAGTGTGCCTTAAAAATCATACCCTCATAGACCACATTACCCCATAGTGTAGATAAGCCCTACAGCTCTGTTTTCTTGTAAGCTCCATCTCCAAGGTAGCAATTGTTCTCAAAGACATTGGCTATCTGAAGAACTCTGGCATGGGAGGGTTCCACTGGGGTGACTTGTGTTTTCTGGGGTGCTCACTGAGCCGTTCCAGAAGGAGACAAACCACTGTTGGAGTAAAGGGTTGATATTATTTGCAAGTACAGGTCATGTTCAGGTAGGATTGCTCAACCAGCACATCCATACTAGTGCCCCAACAGCATAACTCCCCCATGCTGAACCTAGATTTATAGTCCCTAAACAACACAACAGCCACATCTCACACCAAGCTGCCACTCCCCTCCCTGTAACATTTAAAAACATTCTGGAGGCAGGTTAGGCAGAGGGAGAGTACAGCATTTTTTTACTAAGTGAACACTCAGCAAGTCAGTGCCTGGTCAGGTTCCAGGAATTAGATACGGCACGCTCAGGGTTTTAGCACAAGTATTAGCATAGTCACTCCCATAAGCTAAGTTGATACCTATCATTACATCGAAACCTTTGTAACACCAGCCCATTTCCCCTGCCAGCACCTTCCTAACCCTTACACACCAGCGCTCTGATCCAGCTCTCCCTCTGAGCTGCAAATCTCCAGGCATATAAGTTCTCTAGCCCATTTCTCCCAGTGAGCTGCCTCTATGCCACCCAACTTCTGCACACTAGCAGGCCTCCTACTATCTTCCACTTCTCCAATGTCAGAGCGCAAGGACAATTTCCCCTGCCACCCCAGCAACTGATTTAGTCCCAATCACAAATTCCCCTACTGAGCTTTCACAACCCTTCCAACCCCCAAATATCAACATTTCAGCCTGTTCCCCTTTCTAGTTCATCCTTTGAACTTCTGTTACTGGCCAGGCTCAGTGAGGTGAGGTGAGGTGCCAGCACTCTGCTGAGATCCAGACACCTGTTCTCTGAGCTTCTCTCTCAGGTACCACTGCCTTCCTGATGCCCAAACAGGAGGGCTCCTACCTGCTTCCCTTTACTCCAGCTGCTCTCAGCCTCTTGGACTTGAAACATCAGTATTTAAAGCTCTTGGGGGTCACCTTGTATTTGTATGCAGAGTGGCTAGCACCTTTTGGGTACTACCTTCATATAAATGCATCATCATTCCAGAATGATCCCTTCCTCCTAGGAAAACTTCTTTGTCATGCAAAATATTCCGGGGAACCTCTATAAAGAACAGCCCCAAAATGGAGTCCCTCCTGCTGCAAGAAACCTACCCTCCACATATGCCTTTCAGTGTTTCAACTCTCCTGGCCCAGCAACTTGCAGATTTCCAGCTCAGTTTCACTCTTTCGTGATGCTACTTTCCTCCTCTCCCTTAACTACCAGCGCTTCTACTCAATTGCTCTCCTCCCAGCTGCTTGCTGATATCTCCTGAACTCCAGTCACCTGGAAATCAATCCACTCCTACTCCATGTAGAGTCTAGTCATCTGGAAAGCAGCTAGAAAGAGATCTGCCCTTCAACACCACTTACACAACAGAGAATCTGCACATGGACACCTAAACATACAGATCTGATAGTGAACAACACAAGCTTATAAGGTGCTCAAGTCGATACCACTGTAACCTAGTTATTTGCTGAGTACACTGAAAGGAATGGCACTAGATGTGCACTGCAAGTATGTATCCACTAGAAAAGGCCATGTATCTAATCCAATCTCTGACCTTTCTAGAGCACTCATTGCCATAGTGTCTAAGACATTTTGATTGGCACTACTGTGATTTTCCTAATTAAAGTTTGAAAAATTGGCAGGCTTCAGCAGGGTGTTTTTTCTGTTGATTTTTGCTTACTTTCTTAAAGAGAAATGTTTAAAAAGGAAAATTGTTTGTTAACAGGGTTTTTCAATGGAAAGTTGTCAATTTGTTTGGTCCTAGCCAGGTTTGTTTTGTTTTAGTTTTAAAAAGAAAATCTTTATGTTTTGGCAGCCTAACAGCAGTTCTCAAACTGTAAGCCGGGACCACAAAGTGGGTCACGCCTCTGTTTTAATGGGGTCTCCAGAGCTGGTGTTAGACTTGCTGGGGCCCGGAGCTGAAGTCAAGGCCCGAGCCCCACTGCCTGGGGCCAAACCTCAAGGGCTGCGGCAGGGCTTAGGCTTCAGCTTCAGCCCTGGGTGATGGGCCTCAGGTTACACCCCCACACACACACCCTGCCCAGGGCAATGATGCTTAGGCGGGCTCAGCCTTTGGTCCCCCCTCCTGGGGTCATGTAGTAATGTTTGTTGTCAAAAGGGGGTCACGGTGCAAGGAAGTTTGAGAACCTCTGTGAGCACTACTGATTAGTGTTTGTCTGAAGCAATAGATAATCATTTAGTTTAATGTTTATCATAAAAAATAATTTGAGTTATTACACCCCAGCCTTAACTGCAAGATCTTAGTGCTGTTACTGATACATAGTTAGGGTTTCATTCTCTCAGTGTTCCATCTGCCCTCATTTCATTAACAGTCATAGAAGTTGCAAGAACATAAAGGGAAACAGACTTGAAAATAAAATTACTTTAAGCATCTGGAATAAAATTTTGAAAAAAGCCTAATTCCCATTGAAAGTCAACTGGACTTAGGCTTCTACAGGTTACGTAGGCCAGATTTACAAAGTATTTAGGCTCCTAAGGAAGCAGATAGGCATCTTATGGGATTTTCAAAAGAGCCTTAGGGTGCGTCAAGACTACCTGCCGTATCGGCGGGTAGCAATCGATTTCTCGGGAATCGATACATCGCGTCTCATCTAGCCCCAAAAGCGCTCCTTTCGACTCTGGAACTCCACCAGTGCGAACAGTGATAGCGGAGTCGACAGGTGGCGCCGCGGATGTCAATCCCACGCAGTGAGGACGACAGGTAAATCGATCTAAGATACTTCGACTTCAGCTACACTATTCATGTAGCTGAAGTTGCGTATCTTAGATCAATTCCCCCCCACATAGTGTAGACCAGCTCTTAGTAGATCAGATGCTTAACTCCCATGATACCTAACCAGCTTAGACCTTTCTGCAAAACCTGCTAGGCATCTATCTGCATCTTTTGGAGCCTAAAGACCCTTGAAAATCTGGCCCTTGAGCATTTCTCTTACCCCAGGTCTGCAGTGTTTAGACGTTTTTGAATCATACATTAGATTCCCAGCAAGATTGAACAGAGTTTCATAGACTCATAAAAATGTAGGGCTGGAAGGGACCTTGAGAAGTCATCAAATCCAGTCCCCGGTGCTGAAGCAGGCCCAGGTAAACCTAGACCAGCCCAGACAGGTGTTTGTCCAACCTCTTCTTAAAAAGCTCCAGTGATGGAGATCCCACAACCTCCCTTGGAAGCCTAGTCCAGAGTTTAACTTCCCTTACAGATATGAGAGAAAACTTTCTAACTAAACTAAATCTCCCTTGCTGAAGATTAAGCCCATTACTGCTTGTCCTACCTTCAGTGAACATGAAGAAAAACTGATCACCGTCCTCTTTACAACTGCCTTTACCATATTCGAAGACTTATCTGTTCGTCATCCTAAGGGAATTAAACTGAGCACTATGCAATTAACTAGGTGTGGATCTCTCAGGTGAGACTTTCAAAACATGGGTCCTGTCTGTTCTGCATACACAAAGTAAAGGTCCCATAAGATTTTCCCTAAGAGAAGGGGTTTGCCTTAGCAATGACTACTATACCCTTTCCTTCCTCTGTTATCTAACAGGCTGTGTACCAGAGGTCCATGCATTGCAGTGGTATCATATATATGATTTGCAAACAGCTTTCAGGTGACTGAGGCCAAAATACAAAAACTAAATTTAAAATTTAAAAATTAAATTACAAATATGTTTACATGGCAGAAATTGTTTCCTAGGAGCACTTTCTAAGATTAAAAACAAAACTGAAGAATTACCAGTGATTTGGAAATCTATTTCTCTCCTCTAGAAAGGAAAATACTCTTATGCAAGGGAGATGCATGAGAGCACCAAAGGAGGTGAAGTGGGTTAGCTGCTCAGGTCTTCGTGTTTATGTAGTTGGTTCTGGTCCTTATGAAGAGTTTTAATAGCATTGTTTTATAATGAACAAAGATATTGGAGCAAATTTCCTGCTGCTTAGATTGGTGCTGCTCCATTGAATTGAATGGCACTATGCCAATCGACAGCAGCAGAATATGGTCCAGAATATATATTTTAGCCTTTTTAGGAAATCTCCTCTCCAGGTAGAATGTTCTCCCTTTGTAGAACCTCTGGGAGAAACCAATTTTAGTAAAATGAGAATAAAAGAACTCCCATTATTCTGACTCTGCCAGCTTCTCTGGGCATCAGAGAAAATCCAAACCATGCAGACCCCAACCGCTTCAGCTTCCCTCCTGCTCTGTTGGCATGGCAGTCTCCCTCAATATCACTTCCAGCCCGCTTACTCTACAATAGCATTCAGGATATGAGAGGCTAAAGCATCCTGCTGTGCAGAAAGCTTTTACTTGAAAAGTCTACCAGTCTCTCTCTCTCCCCTAATCTACAGAACATAGCTGTGATCATGAGACAACTAAAGTCATGAGGTTGTTAATGCTAAAATCACGGCTTTTATAACAACAGGGTATTTATTAAGCATCTTGCAACCCTGCTGTGTCCCCAGACACCAACTTCTTTCCAAGACTTTTTTGTTTTGTTTTTAATAACCAAAAGTTAAGAACAGAAGTCTGTTTCTGTTAATTTAACAAGAAGTTATGCAAAGGAGAAAATAGTTTATAAACTCTCTTCCCTCCATGCCAGCTTGACTTCCATTACCAAGGGAAGCTACATTCGTTCTGCCCTATTCTTCTGCCTGGATGTAGCAGTATAGTCTTACTACACACACACACACACACACAGGTTTATCTTTTTTTGGTATCTAAGTGACACATCATAATGTTGCATTGAAGGTCAGTGCTGATGTCATTTTACAGTCATGGATACCATGGCTTTGTCATGACTTACAAGTTGGCGCTCTTCGTTTAGTAAGTAGTTTGTAAACTAGCTCCAGTGTCTGGTAGACCTGGACTTTTCACTAGTGTTAATCTGTATTAGGATAGCACCTCAAGGCCCCCACCAATTTGGAGTTCCATTGCACAGGTAAGTGATAGTCCTGGCCCCAAAGCACTTACAGTCTAAAAGACAAGATGTAACAGGTGGATGAGACAGAAAGGCTGGCAGTGGGGCGGGAAGATAAGTGACAGTAAGAGAATTTTTTAATATACACTAGCTGTGTGAACAATTCATAGATGTCCAAACCAATCAGTAGCCTTTTTCACAGGACTCTTTATACTGTATAACCAATCAGTTGTTTCACTGCGCAATTCCTAAGGCAGTTATTTCCCACAAGTTTCTAACTCCCTAGAATTTATGATATATGAAACATAGATTTTAAAGTCATAATTAGACCTTATCTATTCTCAAAAAGTGCAGTAGTTTCAAATCAATCTCGTTAAACCATTCCAAATTCTTCACTTACACACACAAACCAGTTTAACTCTAACCTATCAATTTATCTTAAAATCAGTAATTTACATAAGCTAGATCCATATAACCAATAGTTAAACCATTTTAAGTATATGTGTGTTAGGGTTTTGTGCTGATTTAACTAGATAGATTTCAAAAAAATCCAATTCATTAGGCTGGTGCATTTTTCTAGTACACACAAGGTCTTAGCAGCAGAACGTAGCTTTTCTACAATTTTGCTGGAAGCTATGCCATGTTTATGCAACTTTCAATTTCTACCATTCACAAATTTGCCAAAATCAAATAAAATCAATAAACACCCTCATCATGCAACTGTGTAATTGTAATGAAAGCACAACAGATCGACACTCCTCCATGTAAGATACAGGATACAATTAGGCTTGGGAAGATTAGATTTTTATCAATAAATGCTGGTAAATATCAATTTCACTCTCACAAACCAATGAAAATGAATTCCATTCATAATAAACATTTAAAATAGGCAAAGTAAAGAAATGCAGCTGCGTGAGAACTTAAGAGTTTGATTTAAGGATATTTACTTTGTATATTGTGACAAGTGATGCTGACAATTTGTGTTTTAGCCGTTATAAAACTTTAACTTTTTGAATCTCAGTGTCTGCAGCCATTAAATAATTATTCTCTGACTTCCCCAACTGTTTGACCACTCCACAGTTTCCCACAACTGTGAAAATTTAAATAGATAAAAATAAATGTGCGTAAAGATAAACATTGATATTATCCATCAAAATCATACAACAATAAAAATCAAATTCTGACAAGCCTCGATATAGTTCTTTCTCCCGCCCTCAAAATTGTGGTTCACATCTTCTAAACCTGATGGCAAACCAAGAGCAAAGAGACATGCTCGAAGGATTGAGGTAGGTGGAAAAGGAAAGAAAACTAGCCCAAGATATTTGCCTTTTTTTATTATTATTATTTTAACATACACTAAGGCCTGGTCTACACTCGAAAATTAAGTTGGCTCATCTATTCACTCAGGAGAATAGTCTGACATTTCAATGTTTGTTTCATCACAGATTGAGACAAAAAGCTGAAAGTTTGAAACTTTTTGCAGAACAGAAATTCTGAACAATTTAGATTTGGAAACATCAAAACATTTCATTAAACATCTTCAATTGAAAAGAAGTCATGTGATGCTCCACACAACTCAATAAGAGGGGAATCCATCTTGCATTATGGGAGATGAAGTCCTGCAGGTAGCCCAGCCCATAAGAGAGAATGGGGGCTTGAACTACAACTCCCACAAGGCATGCACTGATGAGGCAATGTAGTTTAATATTTTGTTGAACTGATTTGAAACTAAACATTTTGGGTCAGTTCAACAAAAATTAAATATTTTGATTTGGATCAAATTGACCTGAAACAAAACATTTCATTTAGATTTTCCCAATGGAGAATAGGATTTTCAGCAAAAATCAAAGTTTTCAGCGCTTTGGAAACTATTTTCCATCAAAAGCAGCAAAGAGTCCTGTGGCACCTTATAGACTAACAGACGTATTGGAGCATGAGCTTTCGTGGGTGAATACCCACTTTGTTGGATGCATGTAGTGGAAATTTCCAGGGGCAGGTATACATATGCAAGCCGGAAGCAGGCTAGAGATAACGAGGTTAGTTCAATCAAGGAGGATGAGGCCCTCTTCTAGCGGTTGAGGTTTGAAAACCAAGGGAGGAGAAACTACTTTTGTAGTTGGCAAGCCATTCACAGTCTTTGTTTAATCCTGAGCTGATGGTGTCAAATTTGCAGATGAACTGAAGCTCAGCAGTTTCTCTTGAAGTCTGGTCCTGAAGTTTTTTTGCTGCGGGATGGCTACCTTTAAATCTGCTATTGTGTGTCCAGGGAGATGGAAGTGTTCTCCTACAGGTTTTTGTATATTGCCATTCCTAATATCTGATTTGTGTCCATTTATCCTTTTCCGTAGGGACTGTCCAGTTTGGCTGATGTACATAGCATTGCTGGCATATGATGGCGTATATTACATTGGTGGACATGCAAGTGAATGAACCGGTGATGGTGTGGCTGATCTGGTTAGGTCCTGTGATGGTGTCGCTGGTGTAGATATGTGGGCAGAGTTGGCATTGAGGTTTGTTGCATGGATTGGTTCCTGAGTTAGAGTTACTATGGTGTGGTGTGCAGTTACTGGTGAGAATATGCTTCAGGTTGGCAGGTTGTCTGTGGGCGAGGACTGGCCTGCCACCCAAGGCCTGTGAAAGTGAGGGATCATTGTCCAGGATGGGTTGTAGATCCCTGATGATGCGTTGGAGGGGTTTTAGCTGGGGACTGTATGTGATGGCCAGTGGAGTCCTGTTGGTTTCTTTTTGGGGTTTGTCTTGCAGTAGGAGGCTTCTGGGTACACGACTGGCTCTGTTGATCTGTTTCCTTATTTCTTCGTGCGGGTATTGTAGTTTTAAGAATGCTTGGTGAAGATTTTGTAGGTATTGGTCTCTGTCTGAGGGGTTGGAGCAGATGCGGTTGTACCTCAGTGCTTGGCTATAGACAATGGATCGTGTGGTGTGCCCGGGATGGAAGCTGGAGGCATGAAGATAGGCATAGCGGTCGGTAGGTTTTCGGTATAGGGTGGTGGTAATGTGACCATCACTTATTTGCACCATGGTGTCTAGGAGGTGGACCTCCCGTGTAGATTGGTCCAGGCTGAGGCTGATGGTATGGTGGAAGCTGTTGAGGTGGAATTTTTCCAGAGTCTCCTTCCCATGGGTCCAGATGATGAAGATATCATCAATTTTAGCGTAGGTAGAGAAGGGGTGTGAGTGGAAGAGAGCTGAGGAAGTGTTGTTCCAGGTCAGTTATAAAAATGTTGGCATATTGTGGGGCCATGCAGGTGCCCATAGTGGTGCCACTGATCTGGAGGTATATACTGTCATCAAATCTGAAATAGTTGTGTGTGAGGATAAAGGCACAGAGCTCAGCAACCAGTTGTGCTGTGGCATCATCAGGGATACTGTTCCTGACAGCTTGTATTCCATCTGTGTGTGGGATGTTTGTGTAGAGAGCCTCTACATCCATGGTGGCTAGGATGGTGTTTTCTGGAAGGTCACCAATGCATTGTAGTTTTCTCAGGAAATCAGTGGTGTCACGGATGCAGCAAAAAAAGTCAGGATCAGACTTCAAAGGGAAATTGCTGAGCTTCAGTTCATCTGCAAATTTGACACCATCAGCTCAGGATTAAACAAAGCCTGTAAATGGCTTGCCAACTACAAAAGTAGTTTCTCCTCCCTTGGTTTTCACACCTCAACCGCTAGAACAGGGCCTCATCCTCCCTGATTGAACTAACCTCGTTATCTCTAGCCTGCTTCTGGCTTGCATATATATACCTGCCCCTGGAAATTTCCAATACATGCATCCGACAAAGTGGGTATTCACCCATGAAAGCTCATGCTCCAATATGTCTGTTAGTCTATAAGGTGCCACAGGACTCTTTGCTGTTTTTACAGATCCAGACTAACACGGCTACCCCTAACACAGCTATTTTCCATCAGATCATAATTCCATTGTAATTCTAGCTCTAATTTTAAGAAGCCAGAAGGTGTTCCAGTCATAGGCGCCAACTCCGTGGGTGCTCCAGGGCTGCAGTACCTATGGAAAAAAAATAGTGGGTGCTCAGCACCCACTGGCAGGCACCGCCAATCAGCTCCTCCCCTCCCCCTCAACATCCCCCACCCACCACAATCAGCTGTTCAACAGCCTTCAGGAGGCGCTTGGGGGTAGGGGAAGAAAGGGGAGCAGGAAGAGGTGGGGGGAAGGGCGCAAAGAGGTGAGGGGAGGGATGGGCTTGGGAGAAGGGGAGGAGTAGTTGAGGGTCTGGGGCAGAGCAGGAGTCGACCACCCTCCAGGAACTGGGGAAGTCGTTGCCTCTGGTTCTAGTAATTCTAATAATTTGAGGGCAGAATTCAGAGTGAACTGGTTACTGGAGTTACAAACCCTGAAAAGCAGATTTTAAAAATTAAGCTAATACATGCCCTCAAAACCAAAACATAGAGTTCAGTGTAAAGGCCGCCAGAGTGTTAGCATTTGTGGTAACAGATAAATGGATTACATCTCCTATTGCACAACTCAAAGGTACAGCCTCAGTGCATTGCAGAATCTGCCATTTCATCTGTTTGCAATGTTGTTGTCACCATCCCAGGATATTAGAGCAGGGGTGGGCAAACTTTTTGGCCTGAGGGCCACACCGGGTTTCCAAAATTGAATGGAGGGCTGGTTAGGGGAGGCTGTGTGTCCCCAAACAGCCAGATGTGGCCCAGCCCTCGACCCCAATCCAACCTCCCCTGCTTCTTGCCCCCTGACAGCCCCCCCCAGAGACTCCTGCCCCATCCACCCCCCCCCGCTCCCTGTCCCCTGACTGCTCCCGGACCCCTCACCCCTGACTGCCCCCTGCCACCCTATCCAACCCCCCCTCTCCTTCCTAACTGCCCCCCAGGAGCCCTGCCCCCATCCAACTGCCCCTTCTTCCTGACTGCCCCCCTGGGACCACTGCCCTCATTCAACCACCCCAGTTCCCCACCCTCTGACCACCCAGACCCCTATCCACAACACCGCCCCCGACCACCACCTCGAACTTCCCTGCCCTCATACCGCACTGCGTGGAGAACTGGTGATTGGCAGTGCTACAGCCATGCTGCCCAGAGCACCGGCTCAGGCCGCGGCTCTGCAGCTACACTGCCCGGCCGCCCAGAGCATTGCACAAGCGGCACAGTGGGCTGAGCCTGTCGAGGAGGGGGAACAGCAGGGGAGGGGCTGGCTGGGGCCAGCCTCCTAGGCCAGGAGCTCAGGGGCCCGGTAGGAAGGGCCCATGGACTGTAGTTTGCCCACCTCTGTATAAGAGAGACAAGGTGGGTGAAGTATCTTTTATTGGACCGTCTTCTGATGGTGGAAGAGGCAAGCTTTCACGCTTACACAGACCTGAAGAAGAGCTCTGTGTAAGCTCCAAACTTTGTCTCTTTCACCAACAAAAGTCAATGTAATAAAAGATATTACCTCACCTTGTCTCTCCAGTTTCACCTGCTGCTTATGTTAATGAGATGTGCATAAATCCTCACACAGCAAAATTAAAGCTGTATTCCTCACCTCAAACAGACATAACCATTTACACTGCATAATATTGCAGGAATGAAATAAACACATGAGAATGATGATGATAGCCAAGGTTTCATCACTTTTGGGTGGTGACTTTAAGAGTAATTAAACAGTGCAATGAGCAGGAAGTACTAGACTGATTTAAAGGGACAGGACACCACCGAGGAGGAGCATATGCATTCAGCCATCAGCACCAGTGAGGAAGAGGAACTTCTTCATTAATAGCCAGATTTCCCATTTACTGCTAGCGTACACAGATTTTTCATGGTCTTTGAAAGCAGAAAGATGATCTTATGCTTAAGGTACAAGACTTTGACCCAGGAGACGGTGGCTGTAGTTCAGGTTTTGCCACACAGTGTGGCCATAGGTAATCCATTTTATTTTGCTGGGTCAGAGTGCACATATGGAAAACAGGGATAATAGTACTGCTGTATATCTGAAATGTTGTGAGGCGAAACTAATTGATGTTTGTGAGGCATTTGGACACTACAGTGATTAGCACTACAGAAAAGCCAATAATAAAATATATCAAGGTTCAGAGTTTTAGTAGTTTCAGACTTTAACAATTTATATAAAATTTGCACACATCTTTTATCAATTCTATTACACAGGCAATTCTCATTTCCATCCATGGTAATGCTTCACAAAGGAAAACTAGATTCTTCTTAGAGTATGCATCCGTGTGGATCTCACTCTGTGTGCACAAGACCTGATTCTTTGCATAGTGTTCACCAGGCCACACCTGCACCTTGCAGGTCCTTGCCCCCTCACTCCCAGCCCAGGGCACAGCAGTCAGAACTTCCCCTCAGTTCACACTTACCACCCATGGCAGTGAGGTGGAACCAGGCTGTATCTGCCTGGTACCTCTTAGCACATTCTCCAAAGAGGTTCTAGATCAAGCTAGTTAAGGTTAATTACCTAGATATTTCCACTCTTATCTCCTTTAAATTTACTCCGTTTAAAAATATTTCTCTCAGGCTCTGCACCACAACCACTTCAACAGCAGGTTCAAAGCCTTCAGGCTTCAAATGCTGCCCATCTTATGATGACCTCATTTCCCTTACAGATGGTGATAAGCATTTATTTTGTCTCAGCAAGAGTTATGTAGTTGACTGTTGCTCTGTCTCCCAGGTGTTCTCCTTAAGACAGACCATCTAGAGACAGCAGCTAAAAGTCTATCTCCTGCAGCAGTCTGTGAGGGATACTTTGGACCCAGAAGAATGGATGCAGAACTTTAAGACAGGACCTTCTACGTCGAAGTCCTAGTCTGTCAGTGCTTTTGTCAGTCAGAACATGACTCCCAAGGCCAGTATCAGTAAGAAGTCTGACCCAGCACCAATAGGCCAGAAGCAATGACACACCACAGACCAGCTGAGCACTGATGGCTGCTCCAGCACCAAAGATTAGTTCTCCTCCACACTAAGAGGTAAATCAGAAAACTGGAACAAGCACAGTGCCTCGGTCAGAAGAAGCGGGATGGGGGCTAGCTTCCCCAAGGGGAAGCTTCAGCCATCGCCCATGCCTTATAGGTCATGTTTGCTAGAGCTTTAATCATTTTTGTTGCGCTTCTCTGGACGTTCTCCGATTTTTCCACATCTTTCCTGAAATGTGGTGCCTAGAACTAGACACAATACTCCAGCTGAGGCCTAATCAGCGAGGAGTAGAGCAGAAGAATTACTTCTCGTGTCTTGCTTACAACACTCCTGCTAATGCATCCCAGAATGTTTGCTTTTTTTTTTTTTGCAACAGTGTTACACTATTCATTCATATTTAGCTTGTGATCCATTATAACCCCCAGATCCCTTTCTGCAGTACTCCAACTTAGGCAGTCATTTCCCATTTTGTGTACAGCAGATTGTTCCTGCCTACGTGAAGTACTTTGCATTTGTCCTTATTGAATTTCATCCTGTTTACTTCAGACCATTTCTCCAGTTTGTCTAGAACATTTTAAATTTTAATCCTATCCTCCAAAACACTTGCAACCCCTCTCAACTTGGTATCATCCGCAAACTTTATAAGTGTACTCTCTAGGCCATTATCTAAATCATTGATGAAGACATTGAACAGAACCTATAAACAAAGGAAAACATCTTAGACCCAGTCAAAGATCTCTGGCTGATCCCTGTTACCTTAGTCCCAACTGCAAAGAAAGTAGTAAAAAAGACGTGTGATGCCTCAGAAGGGTTTCAAACCTGCACTCATTTAACAGATGAGAACTTGCACTCCATAAAGACTCCAGAGCCACACTGCGATATCTGTGCATTTAAACCCCAGCCTCAAGGCAGAAATCTTTCAGATACTAATCTCAGACCAGAGAGAGTGCCCACCTACAAGGTCTCTGGATCTCTGGTGGTCTCTGTGATTTAGAAGGCTAGACACGCTGACATACCAAAGGCTGCTACCAAAGATAAAGACTACAAAAAGCTGGATCACTGTAGAAGTAAATCTTACTCCTTTGCTTCACAGCATCTACACATGTCAAAGTGCTATATGTTATTTGCTAAGTATGACCAAAAAAATCTCCCTTTGTGAACAAGCTTCCTCCAGGTGCCAGAGAGGAATTAAAAACCATGATCTCTGAAGGGCAACTGGTGGAAAACATTACAAGCAGCCACAGACACTTCTGAGACACAGTTGGTTCCATGGCCACAGAAGTTTCAGGGAGGAAGGCTTAGTGGTGACAAGTATGAGCTATTCCAAAGAGAGGTTCAGAGCACCATAGATAACTTGCCTTTTGAGGGCACAAGTATGGTTAGCAATTTAACAGCTCCTTGAAAGACTCCAGAGCCACTTTGAGATCTCTGAGTATTTATATCCCAGCCTCAAGATGGAAGCTTTTCAGACACCAATCTCAGACCAGACAAAGCGCTCACCTACTCTCAATAACTTCCTACTTATGCTCACAGGAAGGAACTCAGGGTCTCTCAAAGGTGGCCTCCATCTTCTACAGTCAGCAACCAACCTACATCATCATCAAGAAAGCAGGTTTCAACCACCATGTCTGAGTAACAACCTAGCCAGACTAACGCTATCCCCAAACCCTGTCTTCTGAAGCCATTTTTCCCTATTCTACCAGGCTTGGATTGGAATAGTCACCAACAAACAGGTACAAGAAATCCCCTACCATGGACACACTATTAAATTCCAGTCCCTGCCTCATAACCAAGCCCTTCTTCATCCCTATTCAGAGGCCCTTCTCATGAAGGCCAACTGAAAGAAGTTGCCCCCCTGCTTCACCTTGGAACCAAAGAAATTCAGGGGAAAAGGTTTCTACTCCTAATATTTTCTTACTCTAAAGGGAAAAAAAACACTAAAAAAATATACATGTAGTCTCAGATTCAAGATAGTAATGTTAGTCTCCATTATCCCTTCCTTACAGGCTCAAGACCAGTTTTTGGCCTGACCTCCAAGATGCATACTTCCAGACTGTGATCCATCTGTCCCACAGGAAGTACCTGTAATTCACTGCACACAACAGAATTAAGAGGAGCACATATAGACTGTGAATCAGTAAAGGCATACCTTCCCAAGGAGAAATTTCAGTCTACCAGTATGTGAGTTTGGTGAGTGGAACTACATGCTCTTCTGTCTATCCAGACAATTTTCTACAGCATCAAGATAAATCTATCACCATATGAACCGGTCTCAAATATGTCGGGCCGCATGTCAGCTTTCACTTATGTAACAGTGCTAGCTAGACTTCACCTACATCTCTTACAGGGCTATCTGAGTCACTGTATCAATCTGTGAAACACTAAACGGACATGTTCCTCGCTCCCAGCTCATAGCCTATTGTCACTGAAACGGTAGATGGACTTTCAGAACATTTGGAAAGGAATATCTCTATACCTCTGCCTACAAAGATGCTGATAAGGAACAATTTGGGGATCGATGCTCACCTGGACCATCTTCAGATACATGGGATATGGTCTCTGAAGGAAATGAGTCTTCCCATCCACATCCTAGAACTCCAGACAAACAAAGAATTCTTGTCAACTTTAAATATTTTCATTATACACTTACCTACAACCACATCTATGATGTATTATGGTAAACAAGTAGGGAGGTGCCCATTTAACCCCTCTGTGTCAAGAGGCAATCAATCAGTCTTATGGGATAACTCCAATTGCTTTTCATCTTCCAGGGGCCAACAATTTAGATTTCTCAGAAGATGATCTGTCACCATTCACAAATGGTCTCCAGAGAGCGCCATCCTTAGTCAGATATTTCAATAGCAGAGACTCATAGAAAGGTAGAACTGGAAGGGACCTCAATAGGTCATCTAGTCCAATCCCATGCACTCAAGGCAGGACTAAGTAATAACTAGACCACTCCTGATGGGGTTCATCTAACCTGTTAAAAAAACCTCCCAATGACAGAGATTTCACAGCCTCCCTAGGCAATTTGTTCTTGTGCTTAACTACCCTGCCAGTTAGGAAGTTTTTCCAAACATCCAACCTAAACCTCCCTTGCTGCAATTTAAGCCCTTTGCTTCTTGTTAATCTCTGAGGATAGGACAAGAGCAATTCTCCACCCTCCTCTTTATAACAACTTTTCTATGTACAGTAGTTTAAAACTGCTATGTCCCCCCTTCACTCTTCTCTTCTCTAAACAAACCCATTTTTTTCAATCTTTCTTCATAGGTCACATTTTCTAGACCTTTTAATCATTTTTGTTGCTGTCCTCTGCACTTTCTCCAATTTGTCCACATCTTTCCTGAAATGTGGTGCCCAGACCTGGACACAATTCTCCTGCTGAGCCTTACCAGCAGAGTAGAGCAGAATAATTCCTTCTGGTGTCTAGCTTGCAACACTCCTGCTGATACATCCAGAGGTGAAAGTGGGCTGGGTTCGGGCCAGTATAGTGTACCAGTAAGAAGTGGCACCCAGTACTGGCCCGTACACAGCTGATGGGCAGCACTTTAATGTTGCTGCCCCTTTTGCCCCCTCCCGAGGGCCACTGATGGGGGGTAGGAGGCAAAAGGGGCAGCTGCCCCGGGATTTAAAAGGGTCTGGGGCTCCTAGCCATCAGAGCCCTGAGTGGCATGGGCCAGGCAGCGTGGAACTGCTGACTGCGGGAGGCTTTCCCCCCAGTCCTGCCCCTTCTGTCTGAGGCCATCAGGAAGTTTAGATTTGAAATGAGACAAAGGTGTCTAACCATCAGAGGAGTGAAGTTCTGGAACAGCCTTCCAAAGGGAGCCGTGGGGGAAAAAGACATATCTGGCTTCAAAACTAAGCTTGATACGTTTATGGAGGGATGGTATGATGGGATAGCCCAATTTTGGCAATTAATTCTTCTTTGACTACTAGCAGTAAATATGCCCAATGGCTTGTGATAGGATGTTAGATGGGGTGGGATGTGAGTTACTACAGAGAATTTTTCCTGGATGTCTGGCTGGTGAGTCTTGCCCACATGCTCAGGGTTTAGCTGATCACCATATTTGGGGTCAGGAAGGAATTTTCCTCCAGGGGAGATTGGCCAAAGCCCTGGGATTTTTTTGCCTTCCTCTGCAGCTTGGGGCACGGGTCACTTGCTGGAAGATTCTCTGCACCTTGAAGTCTTTAAACCATGATTTGAGGACTTCAATGGCTCAGACACAGTTTTGGTACAGTGGGTGGGTGAGATTCTGTGGCTTGCATTGTGCAGGAGGTCAGACTAGATGATCATAATGGTCCCTTCTGACCTTAAAGTCTATGATTCTATGGCACACATTCCAATTTTGGCACCAGACCACCTTGCAACTGAGTACATCAATAGGAAGGGGTACTTCTCCATGGAGTTGCAGGTATTTGTGGATCACGGTGGACATTTCACTGACATCAACGTGGGGTGGTCTGGGAAGGTGCATGACCCATGCATCTTCAGTAAAAGACGGTTACTCACCTTTGTAACTGTTGTTCTTCGAGATGTGTTGCTCATATCCATTCCAGTTAGGTGTGTGCGCCGCGCGTGCACATTCATCGGAAAACTTTTACCCTAGCAACTCAGTGGGCCGGCAGGTCGCCCCCTAGAGTGGCGCCGTCATGGTGCTCGATATACACCCCTGCCGGCCCACCCGCTCCTCAGTTCCTTCTTGCCGGCTACTCCGACAGAGGGGAAGGAGGGCGGGTGTGGAATGGATATGAGCAACACATCTCGAAGAACAACAGTTACAAAGGTGAGTAACCGTCTTTTCTTCTTCGAGTGATTGCTCATATCCATTCCAGTTAGGTGAATCCCAAGCCTTACGTAGGCGGTGGGGTCGGAGTGAAATGTGGCAGAATGAAAACTGCTGAGCCAAAGGCTACAGCATCTCTTGACTGTTGAACGAGGGCATACTGCGAAGCAAAGGTATGGACCAAGGACCAATGGAGCTGCGCGACAGATCTCGTGGGTAGGAACACGAGCCAGCAAGGCGGCAGATAAAGCCGGAGCCCTGGTAGAATGCACGGTGATGTGGCTTGGGGAAATATGAGCCAAAACATAACAAGTGCGGATGTACGCCATCACCCAAGATGAGATCCTCTGAGAGGAAAACAAGTAAGCCCTCCCTTTGGTCTGCTACCGTGACAGAGCTGGGGCACCTTACGAAATGGTTCTGTCAGCGCAATATAAATACGAGCACTCCACAGATGTCCAGGGAGTGCAATGGTTGCACCCATTGCATTGAGCTGTGGGTAACATGAAAGGCCGAAACCACCTTAGGGAGGAAAGCCGGGTGCGGTCATAACTGCACCTTGTCTTTGTGAAACCTAGTGTACGGCGGAACTACCGTAAGAGGTCTGAGCTCGGAGACCCGTCTGGCCGATGTAACAGCTACGAGGAAAGTTGTCGTCCAAGACAGGTATAGCAGAGGGCCGGTCGCAAACGGCTCGAATGGGGGAGACATAAGTCTAGTTAAAACTAGGTTGAGGTCCCAGGTTGGGGCTGGGCGGCGCACCCGAGGGTGCAAGCGCTCCAAGCCCTTGAGGGACCTCGAACCCATAGAGTGTGAGAACACGGAACGTCCACCTTAGCCTGGCTGGAAGGTAGAGATGGCTGCCGAGTGTACCCTCAGCGATGATACCGCCAGGTCCTGCCGCTGAAGGCCAGAGGCAGGCCAAATAGAGGGGATCGAGACCTCAGTAGGAGCAAGATCGAGCGTATTGCAGCTGTAGAAGAAACGCTTTCACTCGGCCCGGTACGTTGACCAGGTGGAAGGCTTCCTGTCACCCCGGCTCAGTTACGCAGCGGCCACACCGTGAGGCGAAGAGGCTGCAGGTCCGGGTGACGAAGCTTGTCGTTGCCCTGAGTGAGGAGGTCTGGGTGGGGTGGCAGGGTAATTGGGTTGGTTATTGACAGGCCGAGCAATGTGGTATATCAGTGCTGCCTGGACCACTCTGGAGTGATCATGATGATGCGCGCTCTGCCCCTGCGGAGTTTGAGCAGGACCTAATGAACCAGTGGGAACAGTGGGAAGGCATAAAGGAGTTGGCCTTTCCACGGCATCAGGAATGCGTCCAAGACTGATCCCGAGGAGAGACCTTGGAAGGAGCAGAACATCTGGCATTTTCTGCTCTCGCGGTGAGCGAACAGGTCTATGTGAGGAAACATCTCCACTTCTGGAAAGCAGAACGCCTCACATGAGGCAGAGTGATCACTCGTAAGACAGGAAAGACCTGCTGAGTCAAAGCGCCAAGACGTTCCGAACGCCTGGGAGAAAGGACGTCACCAGCTCCATCGAGTGGGCCATGCAAAAGTCCCGGAAATGGATGGCCTCCTGACAAAAGGGGGGAGGACCATGTCCCTCCCTGGTTATTTATGAAGCACATGGCCGTTGTGTTGGCTGTAAACACCGAGATACCATGGCCTCGCAGCTGCCGCTGGAACCCCTGGCACGCCAGGGGGACTACTCTCATTTTTGGGGCATTGATGTGGAATGCCAGCTCCCGAGAAGACCAAAGGCCTTAAGCTCGGAGGTGACCATGAGCACTCGAGCAGAGAGATGACGCGTCCGTCGTCAGGGGCAGTGAGGGCTGGGGCGGATGGAACCGCATCCCTGCCCACACCAGGGAGGGAGTTAGCCACCACTCTAGGGAGCCTAAGGTGCTCGAGGGAACGGTGACTACCATGACCATAGGCTCCCTGTCCGGGTGGTACGCCGAGGTGAGCCGGACTTGGAGAGGACAGAGGCGGAGCTTGGCGTGTTTGGTTACAAACTTGCGGGCAGCCATGGACCCAGGAGACTGAGACAAGTACGAGCTGAGGTCGTTGGGAAAGCCTGCAGACCTCGGATGATTGTTGCCATCGCCTAAAACTGCAGTTGTGATAAGCAGGCTCCGGCTAGGTAGGAGACCAGGATAGCCCCTAGGAAGTCCAACCTCTGCGTGGGAACCAGAGTGGATTGCTCTATAGTAATCATCAGGCCTAGACCTGTGAATAAGACCGTGACGATGCCCACGTGCTGAGTGGTTTGTGTCTCGGAGTCTCCTCGGATAAGCAAATCGTCCAGATACGGAAAAACGCATATCCGACATCAGCGAAGGTAGGCGGCGACTATGGCCGTAAGCCAGAAGTACTGACGGTTGGCTAGAAAGCGGAGGTATCTCCTGTGCGGAGGGAAGATGGCGTTGCGAAAGTACGCGTCCTTCATATCGAGGGCGGCATAGTAGCCCCCAGGAGGCAAGGATGGAATAATGGTTCCCAGAGATACCATGCGGAACTTCAACCTTATCCTAAACTGGTTGAGTCCGTGCAGGACTAGGAAGGACTGAGACCTCCGTTCGAGTGGGGGACTAGGGCATAACGGGAGTAAACCCCCTTGCCCCTTTCGTCAGTCGGCGTCTGCACCTCTTGTATGAGGAATTGCTCGTGAGAGGGGTTCCTGAAGGGGGACAGGGCTGGAACAAATTAGAGGTGGTACCTATGCTCCACCGTGCGCAGGACCCAGCGATCTGAAATTAACTGGGGCCATGCCAGGAGAAAGCGGGATTGGGATCCCGGCCTGTGACTGGTACACCGCCCTCAGGCGCACCTTGGAAGGTTCGTCTTTGGTCCCAGTGGTAATTGCGAGGGACCTTGACCTTGGCTCTTTAGGGGTCCTGACGTTCGTCTGCGACCACCTTGGCCTCGCCGTTTGCCAAAGTCCTGTCTCTGGCTAGGCACAGAGTATGGCGGCTGGGGACAAAAAGGCCTGTGTTTGGTCGCTGGCATATGCATGCTGAGAGAGCGCATTAGGACCCTATTGTCCATCAGGCTTCGCAGCCTGGGGCTGTCTTTGCCGCGAAGAGGCCTTTACCAACAAAGGGTAAATCCTGAATGGCATACTGCAGCTCCGGCCGGAGGTTTGAAACCTGAAGCCATGAGATGCACCTCATGGCGACACCAAAGGCCAGAGTCCTGGCTGCTGAGTCTGCTGCGTCCAACGAGGCCTGGAGGGACGCTCTGGGTACCTTTTTCCCCCGTCCTCCAAGACGGCAGCGAACTCTTGGCGGGAGTTTTTAGGGAGAAACTCCATAAACTAAACTACCTTCACCCAGGTGCTATAATTATAGCACCCAAGCAAGGCTTGTTGCTTTACTACCCAGAGCTGCAGGGCCTCTGCAGAGTACACCTGGCGGCCCAGCAGGTTCATTCGCCAAGCCTCCTTCGGTTTCGGGGCTGGGGCCGCTGGCCATGTCAATACCTCTCCTTAACAGACTGAAAGTACAAGTGAGCAGAGAGGAGAGCGGACAGACGAGTAGTCGTACCCCTTAGAGGGCCCCATACCGGGTCCTCTACCTCTGGGACCTCCTCCACCTCCGGTTGACCTTGCCCAACTCGGCACCGGGGACCGGCACCGGTAGGCGTACCGGTACCTGGAACGAGATCCAGACCTGCAACCAGAACGGTACCGGGAGGTCGACCGAGATCTCGAGGCTCGGGGAGAGGCTACAGGAGTCAAGGTACCTGTCGCGGTGCCGGGAGTCGGAACGGTGCCGATAGCGGGTCGGCGAATGGCATACCGACCGGTGCGGCGAGTGCGACCAGTACCGATGAGGAAAACGGCACCGGGACTGCAAGTGGCGTCGGGTGTGCCGACGGGACCTGGAGTGTCTGCAGGACCGTGATCATGAACGGTGCCGCTCTGCTGTGCTGACAGAGGACGGTCATATGAAAAGACTGTATTACCCGCACTGGCGGTGCCGGGGTCAGGCAGCATCGACTCTGTCATGGCAATGAGATCCCTCGCCGTTGGTAATGTCTCCGGCGTGGAGGGAACAGCAGGCTCAACCACAGTGCATACTGGGGAGCTGTCAGGCACCGGATTCGACGGCCCTCGTGGGACCGGGATCGACGGTACCAAGGTCGTCAGAGCTTCGGTAGGTGTCGGTGCCGGGCAATCCGACTTAGACGAGCTCTCTGGCTGCGGTGCCGTCGGCATGGAAGCAGCAGGAGCAATAAGCTCAACCACGGCGCGTGCCGGGGAGCCGACAGGCACCGGATTCGACGGCCCTTGTGGGACTGGAATCAACGGTGCCGACGTTGTCGGTGCCTCAGAGGTGTCGGTGCCGGGCGATCCGACTTAGACGAGCTCTCTGGCTGCGGTGCAGTTGGCACGGAAAGAGCAGGAGCAGTACGCTCAACCACGGCGCGTGCCGGGGAGCCGTCAGGCACCGGATTCGACGGCCCTTGTGGGGCCGGGATCGACGGTGCCGACGTCGTCGGTGCCTCAGCAGGTGTCGGTGCCGGGCGATCCGACTTAGATGAGCTCTCTGGCTGCAGTGCAGCTGGCACGGAAGCAGCAGGGGCAGTAAGCTCAACCACGGTGCGCACCGGGGAGCTGTCAGGCACCGGATTCTACGGCCCTTGTGGGACCGGGATCGACGGTGCCGACGTCGTCGGTGCCTCAGCAGGTGTCGGTGCCGGGCGATCCGACTTAGACGAGCTCTCTGGCTGGGGTACAGTTGGCACAGAAGCAGCGGGAGCAGTAAGCTCTACCACGGCGCGTGCCGGGGAGCTGTCAGACACTGGATTCAATGGCCCTGGGGGACTGGAATCAACGGTGCCGATGTCATCGGTGCCTCTGCAGGTGTCGGTGCCGGGCAATCCGACTCAGACGAGCTCTCTGGCTGCGATGCAGGTGACACGGAAGCAGCAGGAGCAGGGGGCCCAACCACGGCGCGTGCCGGGGAGCCGTCCAGCACCAGCAGGAATCGTAGGCTTTCTCGACCTCGGAGGAAGGGAGCGGTGCCGAGTCGACTTCGGTGCCGGCGACGGCCGGTGCCGAAAGGCCTTGGCGGTACCGGCGGGGTCCGGTGCCGAGGAGGCGCTTCTGCCAGCCGCTTGATCATCGCTCGGCGCCAAAGGTGGAGGGGTAAGTGAAAGTCCCGCTCCTTTTTGTTCTCGGCTTAAAAGCCTTGCAAATGGGGCACTTAGCTGTCAAGTGTGATTCCCTGAGGAACTTCAAACAGGAGTCGTGTGGCTCTTCGGCATCGGCTTCTGGCAGACCGAGCCCATTTTAAAACCCGGTGAGCCGTGCATGGGCTCCGGTGCCGGGTTCATGGAAGGGGCTACTTCCTGAACCCCGCTAACTATTACTAAACTAACTATGTTAGCAAAGAAAAAATGTATATAAAAAAGGATTATAACTGCATAACTATATCCGAGAACTACGAGTAGCTAGGGAAGTGGAGGTCAGCTAAGCCGCGCTCCACTGTTCCAACGACCGACACGGGCGGTAAGAAGGAACTGAGGAGCGGGTGGGCCGGCAGGGGTATATATCGAGCACCATGACGGCGCCACTCTAGGGGGCGACCTGCCGGCCCACTGAGTTGCTAGGGTAAAAGTTTTCCGACGAATGTGCATGCGCAGCGCACACACCTAACTGGAATGGATATGAGCAATCACTCGAAGAAGAACACCAGCCTGCACAGAAAGCTGCAAGTGGGGACTTTCTTTCCTAACCAGAAGATTACGGGGGAGGGGGGGGGGAAGGGGCAGAGAAGGGTTTGAAATGCCCATACTAATCCTCAGGGACCCTTTACAGACATGGCTCATGATACCTGGACAGCAGTAAGGAGCAGTTCAACAACAGACTCAGTGGGTGCCAGATGACAGTTGAACGTGCCTTTGGCAGATTAAAGGCATCCTGGCGATATCTTTATGGCAGGTTGGACCTCACTGAAGATAATATTCCTATGGTCATAGCCAAATGCTGTAAATTGCATAATCTCTGTGAAGCTAAGGGTGAAAGGTTTGCTCAGGGGTGGAGTGCTGATGCAAACTGCTTGGCCGCTGATTTTGAGCAGCCAGATACCAAGGCGGTCAGAGGAGCCCAAGGGGAGCTATTCGAATCAGAGAGGCTTTGAGGCAGCACTTTGACAATGAGCACCAGTAACATATATCTCTGTCCGAGTTGCTTCAATTTTACATTACACATAGTTTTGCTAGGGAGCAATGGTGACATTTGGGGCCTTATATTCCTGTAATAAAGTGATTAAAATGCCTGTGCATATATTGAGCGTGCCTGCCATTTCACCTCGTAGAAAAAAAAATAAAGATGATTTTCCATTATGAAAGTTTGCTTTTATTGCGTAAGAAACAGCACACACAAACGCGTGGTGGGCAAGGAGGAACCAGAGAAGGGTAGACTTTCACAACTGTGTGTAGGTCCAGCGATCACTGTAAAAGTTGTCTGACGGGGTAGAGTGAAGGGGAAACTGAAAAGTCCAGGAAGGTGGAAAGGAATATGCAGGCAGAGTTTGTGGGGCCATGAAAAAAAGTGTTTGAATGTGCTGCAGTGGAGGTCAAGCACTGATCTGCTCAGTGTGCAGCTTTATTAAGAACTTCAGCAGCTGCGTTTGCTCCTCTATTACTTTAATCATCTGCTCAGTAACATCCTTAACAAACATGTTATTCTCTTTTCTGTCCTGCCATTCGGCTTCCCAGAACACCTTAGGTTCCCTTTTTTCTGCATTGGAGCTCTGCAGGACCTCTCAGAACATGTCTTCTTTGCTGGGTCTTAGGCGCTTTCTTATCTGGGGGAAACACTCAGCCAGGGTGCATGGCGTGTTCCTGACGGCCACATCTGGTGAAGCAGAGGGGACAATGCACAGAAGCAGGATTGTTAAATTCACACACAGCTTTGAAACATTTCTGTCAAATACACCTTTTGCAACATTGCAGAGATGTATGCTTGGCTAGGGTTGGTGAGAAAGTGATGGCAAACACTCAAAGCATGGTGAGCGTTGGTGGAGGGAGGGGGGCAGCACATGGGGAAAAAGAGCACACACTCTTTGCAAGCGTTGTGATGCAGCATTCTAGGGAACAGATTCTAAAATTCTCCCACACTTTTCCACAGGCAGGAGTCATTCTAGCAGACATCTCACTGCTAAGGGTAAGCAGGGAAATGAGGGTACATCTACTACATGCTTGTGACTTCCACCCTGCTCCTTATGCGGCTTGTCTGTGTGCCGCTTTGGTCTCTGCACAAGTGATTGCCAATTAGCATGGGAGAGTTTCCTACAGTGCGGGAAGGAACAAAGCTGCTCTGCCACAGAACTTTCAGCAGAAGATTACTGAGTATCTCCAAAAACAACAAGGAGTCCTTGTGGCATGTTAGAGAGTAACAAATTTATTTGGGCATAAACTTTCATGGGCTAAAATCCACATTAACTGCTGGAAATGGGTGACTTCCACCATGATTGCACTGGCCTCGTTAGCACTACAAAAGTAATCTTCCTCCTTTGATATTCACACCTTCTTGTCAACTGTTGACAATAGGACACTTACACCTTAATTGAATTAGCCTCATTAGCACTGATCCCCCACTTGGTAAGTCAACTCCCATCTTTTTATGTGCTGTAATATTTATACTGCTTTCTGTATTTTTCATTCCATGCATCTGATGAAGTGGGTTTTAGCCCATGAAATCTTATGCCCAAATAAATGTGTTAGTCTCTAAGGTGCCACAAGGACTTTTTTTTTTTTGCTGATACAGTCTAACACAGCTACCCCCTCTGAAACCTGACTACCTTCAGGAAACTTTCCTGGAGATCTCTCTGGAGGATTCCCATGAGATCTCAGCATGCATCAACACCCTGTTTCACCATACTGATTAGCTACAGAGGGAAATGTCCAGCTTATAGAAACACAGTCAGCCTCCCACATTTCTATGCCCTGAACCCACCTCCACACTGTACAAGCCACAGCCACATACCAGGAGTCTCATCTCCTGCTTCTTGCTCAACGGAGAGCAACTGCTGAGACTGGCCAGACACCTCCAGAGTGGTGAACAGTTCCCAGCTGCCTGCCCCATTTGGCAACCCCACTAGGAGCTGCACATCTTCATCAAACTCCACCTCTTTATCAATAACTTCATCCTCCGGGTTCGGTCCTCTTTCCACTGCCTCCATGCCCTCCAAAGTATACATGGGGCTCTTGGTAATGGAGGTGGGGTCACTGAGGATATCGTCCAGCAGGTCTTAGGTGAAGCACCAGAGCGACGGTTTGCCTCTCTTGCCTTATGGTATACCTGTCTTAGCTCCTTAATCTTTGCTCTGCACTGCAGCATGTCCTGCTCACAGCTCTTTTCACAAAAGCTTCAAGAAATCTGCCTGTAGTTATCCCAAGTCCTATGGTTAAAGTGCAGCTGGGACTGCATAGCCTCCTCTCTGCATATACTGAGCAGATCCAACAGCTCTGCAGTTGTCCAAGTGGGAGAGCAGTTGCTGCAATAACCGGCCACAGGCACCTGGGAAGATGCGATGAGAGCTCTCCAAGCTGAGCAAACACGAAATGGAATTTCAAAAATGCCCAGGACTTCTAAGGGGGAGGGGCAGATGGTTGTTTACCTGCTTGCAAGGTAGTGGAGTTCAAACTGCTTACCAGAGTGGTCAGGGCGGCCATTGTGGGACATCTCCTGGAGGCCAATTAAAGCAATGAAATGAAGTGTAGGGTCTACACTTGCACTTTGATGACAAAAATTTAGAGGAAAAACCATGTAAATCTCTCATGAGGGTCGATGCATTTTGTCGCCAAAACTGGGCCTTTTCCCAGACAAAAGTTGCCTCAGATTATGTACGCACTCATTGTTTGGGTCGACAAACAGCAGTTTTGGCAACAAAACTTGGTAACGTAGACAAGGCCTAAGGAAAAAGGTTAAGATCTCCAATGATAGTGACACTAACAGCACCTTTCAGCTAGAGAGACAGCTCAATACTTCACAGAGCTTTGCAGGATGCACTGAGATCTACACAGCTCCAGTTCAGTGGTGGATTAAGTATGTCCATGATGGGAGACAGCAACTAATTACAGCAAAAAGATACCTACCTATTTAGGGCATGGGGACTGGACTCGATGACCTCTTGAGGTCCCTTCCAGTCCTAGAGTCTATGAGGGGGACAGCAAGTGAATACTTTACCCAACAGACTTCCAGGGGAATTAAAATTTGGCCAGAATAGCAGGGTTGACAGTCCTATTTTAAAAAATTGTATTTACTATAAAGTTTTTTTAAAAAACATGAACTGAAGAGGTCAAGGGCTCTTGTATCTTCACAACGGCACAGTGTTCCCTATCACCATGCTAGAGCATCGGCACAATACCGATGCACATGCAAATGCAACTTAATCTACAAACACCACCACTTCTGGCAGCATAAGGATTTTCTCCAGAGGTCTCCCATCTAAATAGGAACTAGGCTCAAAGCCTGCTTAAGTTAGGTGGTCACAACCTGGGATTTGCATGAATGAAAGAACCACAGCCACATGACTGTAAAGTTAATTCGTTTCCCACCACCCACTGAACTTTATAAAAAATAAACACAATAGCATGTCTCATAGAACATTTATAATACATGAACAGTTCACAAAGCCTCATACTGAGGTAGAAACAGCTTTGTAAAAATGATGTACATTACTACATATATTCATAGACATTACAATGTTTTAAGGTAAAAGAACCCAAACATACAGATCTGCAGTTAGGGAGGTGACAACCACATAAAACTGCATCACTTTTTCCCCAGGCAAACACTAAAGTTATGTAAAATAAGGGCTTCACGAAGAACACACTGATGCATGTCAGTGTGCTGTTCAAGATAGAACTTAAGAGCTTTCCTGTCCTATGACTTGTTAACGAACCCTACATATATTTTGCTGCAGTCCTTTTTCTTAGGACTGCAATGTTTTTGGATTGAAAATTTAAACTACAGAACACAGTGTTTTATGTGCTAAAGTGGCTAAAGTCTACAAACTCTGAAAGCAAAGTGAGAAGTGTATATGTCATAGATTTAGCAAACCTACCTTAAATTTGACAGAGACCTACATGTTAAAATGCAGCAATGTGGGGAGATTTTGATATTCAAAGACTTATTCAAACACTGACTACCTCTTCTTAAAAAAATGCTGAAAGTTGGTTTATTGTGATGACACAAACTCAGTAAGTATTCATATATTTGCACCAGAAACTATGACAGGAGGTATGATAATTTGGTTTTACAACTCACTTCCCAACTTTGTTTCTACTAACAATGTTCCTATTTCAAAAAAGACTGAATGCAAGTAAAAGTATACTGCTATTGGTCAAGCAGCTGATCAGCAAGATTATTTAAGTGCTTCTCATTGAATAGATACATTTTGTCACAAGGCTTTATTTTACAATATGTTGTTTCTTTGAACGTTGATTTAATAGAAGTCAAGCCCAATTTTTCATTGATGAAGACTAGACAATAGGTACAAACATGTCAACTAGGTCCCCTCAACAGTGGTTACAAAATTAAACTCATGGTGTGAGAAAAGAATCCTAACTAAACCCACATGCTTTGGGAAATATAGCCTAAAGGTGTTGTGTTGCATTTTTTTAAACAAATACTCAGATATACAAATGGAAAAAAAGATACCAGGCTCACATTTATACAGTATCAAAAGGTATCCCAATATAGGCAATTAATTTCACAAACTAAAGGTCTTAAGGAAGAATCAGACCTCCTGTTATCAGTAAGGCTGCTTCAGGCTTGGAAAGCTTTCAGGACTGTCTCAGTTCAGGCACATGAAGAATCTCCTCCTTTCCATCCATGAGAGAAATAAAAGGTTAAGTACAAGGCCAACTTAAACATCACAGAACTGAATAAGCAACATAAAAGTCAGAATTCTAAGAAGGCTAAGTAACTGATGCTGCGTTATGAAACAAATCCAATATGTTTTAAATATCCTTAAACAGAGCATTTCTCACTCCCATCACACAAAAATACCAGAATGTCTAGATATAAAGATTCAGAAAAACAACAGTCTAACCTATTCTGCTATAGGGAAATGTGCATTCTAGAAATAAACTTTGTTTCTTAACTACCCACTGACTTACTTGATTGCCTGCTTTTCAGAGGTGCTAAGCAATACCAGTTCCAACTGAAGTCAATATAAGCATTGGTGTTTGATGCCTTTGCAAAAAAAAATCAGAGTTAAAAGCCAGTACTACTTATGTAACATAAATTGTGATGGGAAAAACCCTGTAGTACTATCCATTTCATTTTATATTGATTTAATCACCAAAAATCAGCACCTAACTTTTGAGGCTTCTTTTGAAAAGCCATAGCCCCTATTGCGTATTTCAATACTCACCCAAGTATTCCCTCTGAGTTCAACAGGACTATTCATGAATACGAATGTTTGCAGTATCAAGCCCTTACATAGTTTTCCTCAAGCTGCCTCAATTTTGCTCTGCTTCTACTTGTTTACTACACACCTCTAGGAAGTTGACTCTAAAGTAAGTATATTTATGAATGAAACTTTTTCCCAGATGTAAGATACTCTACCAAGTGACATCGGATATATTTCTGAAAGTTTTCATGAGAAGCATAAACAAAAACAGACATTGAAGTATCAATTTCCTAAAATTCAGTGTTCCATGTTTTTATTTACAAAATCAGGAATGCACAATACAATCAGCTGCTTTCCTGTCCCACCTGGTAAAGTGCTTACTCGTATGATAGTCACTAATTTCATGCTTTAAAAAATGATTTATGCAGTAATTCAAGAAAGCTACCAGTATTCCAGAATTATGGTCTTCAGAATTAAATCAAGTCTGCATAAATCAGATTAAAAGATTGAGATGTATTGCAAGTTATCAGGATATAGTTTGAGCTCATTACACCAACATGAATGTACAAATCATACTCCAACTGCTGTGCAACTCCCACCTTGGACCTAAAAACGGAATATACACTGTACTCAAGCGGGAGGGGAGGGAGTTTTTTCTTTTTAATTTAAAGATAGCCATTGCCTGCAATGGACACAGCACTACAAAAATATGACTTCTGGCACAAACAGATTAAGCATTTGCAATGGAATTAGAGTCTAGATTTCTAGACCTACTCAAATGTATTTATCTGTGACTGTTACCTAAAGAGGACAACCATGTCAGGACTAGTAGCCTCTCTATAGAAGCAGAAGGAAAACAAATAGTCATAACTTTCAATACTACTATATTTTTGGCAATAAACTGTTTTATATTTTGTTAGTGATAGTCATACAGCAGGACCTTGCCAATTCCCACTAGCGACTGGGAGACCAAATACAAACTATTAGGCATACTAGTCAAACAGCTTACAGTAAAAAAAGCAAGGATATGTACTTCAAGTGCACTTTGTTCATGTCAGAGGTGCAGTTTGACAATGCTTCATTGCACATTAGTAAATATATGTTAGTATATTTTGCAAATAAACAAACAATCTTAATGTAAAACCTAATTATAATGCTTGCTGAGAAGCTGAGCAAGTCCACTGTCACAAACAGGCCCAGTCTCCCTCTGGAAGGGGACCACTTATGAGTGAATATTATAGGGAACATTAGAGACGTGCAAATTAGTGAGGAGTTCTATATTCGGGAGGGGTGGGGGGGAGAGAACCTACATTTCCTTCACTAACCAAAACACTTAATATAAAATATTTAAATACTGTTTAAGGCCTTAAAAACACAGTAGGCAGTAAATCCACAAATAAGGCCAAAACAGTCCTTAAATTATCCTGCTGTGCCTGGCTATTGCAGCACATATGTAAAAGGAACCACTGTTGGAAAACAAGCAATATAACAATTTTGCATTTCTAAGATTTCAAAGGTCTTTAGAAACTAATGCATTAAGCCTCACAATACCCCATGAGGTAGGTATGATCTGCATTTTACAAATAGGTAAAATGAGGCAGAGAGAGGTTAAGTGACTAGCCCAAGGTCACACAATATAAGTGACAGAGCTGGGAAAAGAATTCAGTCCTTCCAACTCTTAGTTCTGTGCTTAATTACTAATTATTGTTTCTCATCGTACATATGCAACTCCAAAGGTACATTCTGGCCTGGAACAAGACTATTAGCATGGGACCAAAGTCCCTTAGTTTCCCCTTTTATATTGCCTTCTGTTCTCCCCAATAACCCAATTCTTGAGAAAGTATGAGTTGATGGCACACTGTAACAGCTTCTTCAGAGCTAGTCTATTATTTAGTTGAGTTAAACATTTTTAAACTGAATATTTACAAATTCAATAGGTAAAATTCTTTGACACATATTACTTTAAAAAGGGTAAAATATATTGGATGAAATCCTGGCCTCACTTATGTCAATGGCAAAGCTTCAACTGTCTTCAGTAGGGCCAGGATTTCACCTACCGTAAAAAGTACTTACTGCTGCATTGAGACTATCAGCAAAATTTCATCCAAGTGAATTTTTACTGTAGTTATTTAAACCCTTGAAACCCAGGAAATATAACGCCATTGTTGACAGACGCTCCACTTTAACAGTGATGGTTGGCATTACTATGATAAATACCAACTCCTTTAAATAAAAGTTCCAGCTCTAATGTTACAGCACTGGAACTTAAAGGTTTTGGCAAATTCTTATATTTATACAATGATCTAATGAAATCAAGAGTGCAACTGAACTTGTGAAGGAAGAACACTGAATGCATTAATTTTATGAATTAGCCAACAATTAATTACTTTATCTGTCACTTCATCTCTCAGTCTGACCAGAGGAGTATACAGCAGGTTGAACTTAACTTTTACAACTGATATTTTTACAGCCAATTTTAATTACCCCATAGCCCCACTGGGGAAAAATATTGGACAGTTTTCTATCATGTGATACGTTTCCTTTAAAATATGCTACTATTTATGCTATGCAATAAAAAAAACCCACTCACAATAGTTCAGTGTATACGTTTATGGAAAATGTGTGAAACTGACAAAGTGGTTTCTGGTTTGATGTTGTTCTATCCATAAAAACATTCTACGAACTTTGGTTTTCATGTGGGTTACAAACAATATATTAAAATATCTACAAATCAAATATTAAAGGGAAAAGGTAGCCCCAATGAGAAGTCTAACACAAACTGAGTTCCGATTTACTTATCCCTCAAGTAGCTTTTCAGGGGAGAAAATATTTTAATTTGAAGCACAACAAAAATCTCTGTTGAAGTGTTGAAACTAGTTTTCCAAATTATTATTATTATTTTTTTTTTTTACAGCATTGGCACTCTTTTGGTGCCACTCATGACAAAGTCAACACAAACACATTGTGTCATGACAATGCTATTATGTTCTTTAAAACAAGCATTCTAGATTTAGCAATGTGACAAGAACAGGGACTTCAGCAATTACACTGCTGGACAAACTTTCAGCTCAAATATCAGTCCCTTCTCCTCACAATAAAGCTGTTGCTGAAGCCATCAAAAAACTCAAACAGCACAACCCTGGGGATTACAAGGATGATTCAAACTGCATGTCTGGGTCATCGTCTGCCTCTAGCCTAACAGCAGGTATATTTTCAGATTTAGTCCTCCTAGTTTTGTGGTGTGGAGAGTCAATGATTATTTCTGAGCATGAAATAGCAATTGAAGAGGTCTTTGTCTTCTTTTCAGTATTGCCTTCTGCTGTCCCACAACACTGCTTCAGAGCACACTGAGTTCTGCAGGGAAACTCACATTTGCCAACACCCAATTCAGAGCCTACACTGGAAAATTCAGGCTGAATTGTAGTGGCATGGATCCCTTCATCATGAAAAATCTCTTTAATGTGCTTTGCCACCTTCACGTATGATGCAGGGTCATGACATTTTATGTGAGCAGTACCAATGATCCTGCTGCCTGCCAGCTGCCAAACATGTAGTTCATGGACTGCTTCAACTCCTTCAAGTTTACGTAGTTTCAAGTTCAAAGAATAAATATCAATTTGTTTGGGAACAGTTTGCAAAAGGATAAGGGCAGACTCCTTAAGTAATGGATAAGTTGTGTAAAGGAGTATACAAACCATTATCAGACAAAGAGAGGGATCTAAATACAGCACCCAGCAGGGACCAGCTACATGAATACCCTCTTGTGAGAGTAGATCAGCATTGTCAAGCGGTGGGGCTACAGTAGCATTTTCTATGCAATGACTATTGACACACGGATTAAAACAGGGCCCATCTTTGGGGCATGGATTCCAATAAAAGTAAAAGACTGAGGCATTCACCACCACAATCACTGAACCCAAGGCATCTCCAAGCACATGTAGAAAAACTCCACGCATGTTAAGCTGTCCACTGGAGTCTTCTTCAACCTCAATGTCCAGAGAGTTAGGACCAATGCTCCCATTTGCTTGTAGTTCCGCCTTGCCATCACCTGCAAAGAAAACAGTGAAACAGTTACATGCTACATCACAGTATCAGATATGATAAACATTGTATTATATCATGGTATGAACTCATAATAAGTTTAGAAACCACATTACTACAGTGACTTCACTTAGGTTATTATTTTATAAAATCCTCTACCACTGCACAATTCACCTACAGTTATATCCCAGCAACTCAATGTGTGTCCTTGTAGCTTATAGCAGAATAGTGGCTAGAGAAGAGTTTATTGATTATCTGTATAAAGTAAGCTGTGAAACTGTTGTGCTTTCTATAGTAGGATAATAAAGGGCCAGGTAAGAGAAAAGATGTAGTTTATTCAAAAGAGGTTCAACTGAGTGCAGTTACTAGAAACTTCACTACTTTCAGAGCAAAATGCACAAAAAGCAGGCCAGCCAGTTTACCACTTCCACAGTAACTATGAAAGAAAGTCTGGTGGTCACTGCTGATCAGAAGGGAGAGAAATATACCCATATGTACATTTTTATAATTTTGGAAGGTACTCAGAAAATGGGGGCCACAGAAGAACTAGATGAAGAGACAGATAGATGGCTCATACATAGAAGGTAATTGGTTAGGACATTAGAATGCAGATTGTTAGTACTTGTCTACACTAGGATGTGACAGTGTTAAAACACATGTTAACTAACACAATGTTAGATATATGTTAGTATTCAGCATAGACAATGGTTATCATATTTTAAGTTTATCAGGTGGTCATGCTTAACCCCAGTATTTATATAATGTTTTCTAGTGTAGGAGAGACCTATGACAGTATAACAGGCATGTAGTGGATACTACAAATTTCAGAGGTATACGGTGTTCAGGTATGACAAGAAAGAATTAGTATTTTTCATGGAAATTTAACTCTGCATTTTCTGATTTCCAAGCATTTCAACTTCACAAACTACAATATTCTAATGAGGTTCTGTCACTTAACTTTAACTGCCTAAGGATTTTACAGAGACTAGGTGGGTGAGGTTATATCTTTATTGGACCAACTTCCGATGGTCAGAGAGACGAGCTTTCGAGCTAACACTGAGCTTGACTTCAGGTCTGGGAAACAGAATACCTCTGTGTAAGCTTGTCTCTCAAACCAACAGAAGTTGGCCCAAAAAAAAAAGGTATTACTTTACCAACCTAGTCGCTCTAACTCAGTGGGTTACTGTATGTTGAAACTAGGATACTTACCGAGGAAGTGAAATAACACTAAGGTTTATTAAGTGGTCAAGTTAATGCTTACGGTACTAGAGCAACCTTCCTATATTGTCACAAAACACATCTTTTAAAAACGAACATACAGCCGAACTACACAATGATTAGCGGATTGAGTTTATATTACACTAAACACTAAGAGAACAAGAATCTGTAAAGTAATTCACTGTTTACCTGACAGGAATCTGGTAGAGATGCATTTCCTCCCAACCCACACCGAAATCTACTGGATTGCTAAATAAGGGCACAATGCAGAAAGGAAGTTGTCGGAGAAGAACGGTGCATGAGTGTACTGAGTACCTGTGGATCCCTTGACTAGCTAATATAGGAATAGCAACTGTTGCCAAGATACTGCTACATAAACTACTACCTAATGAGAGAGTCTCTTACTTTTCTTCCACCAGCATGCAGATGGCCTCCAAAATCCACTGTGTAGTACAGGATGTCATTACCCCTCTACCACGGAAGTTGACAAAGTCATCTCTCTCTCTTACTTTGTCCTACTTCACTTCTGAGAATGAGGAAGTGGCCCTCTCCCCTACCCATCTCCCAGTCTGACACAGGCATGTCTATCAGCCTCTCACCTTCCGAAATTTTCCCCCTCCAGACCTCAGGCTAAGGGAGGGCTCCTACCGGGGGCAGTACCGCTTACCTAGCTTCTCCTGGTTGACTCCATTGGTGCTGCTGCAATTCTCCACCAGCGTGTTGGTCTCCTCCTTGCGCAGCCCAGCATCACCGTCCCCCGAAGAGCGCTCCAATTTGGTGCGGCTGCCGCTGCGGTGGTGCTGGCTCCCGCCGTGGGAGTGCCCGTGCCCCCCACCTCCATGCTGGTGGAAGAGGCAGAGCCCCAGCAGGTTGACGAGGAGCCCCGCCACGCCCACCCCGATCACCACGAGCGGCTGCTGGATCTCGTGGGGCTCGGTGAAGCGCTCGATGGCCTCCAGCAGGATGGTGAAGCAGAGGGCGGTGAGGAAGACGGCGTTGACCAAGGCGCCCATCACCTCGGCCCGCACCCAGCCGAAGGTGTTCTTGTGGGTGGCGCGGGTGCGCTGGGCGAAGCGCACGGCCACCAGGGCCACCACCAGGGCCATGACGTCGGACAGCATGTGGAAGGAGTCCGAGAGCATGGCCAGCGAGGCGGTGACCCGGCTCACCACCACCTCCACCACGAAGAAGAGGAAGGTGAGCGCCAGCATGCACATCAGCCGCACCCGGCGGTAGCGGGGCTGCCGGGGCTCGCCCGCCCCGTTGTCCGCCATCCTCGCGGGGAGCGGCGGCGGCGGCGGCTGGCCGCCCTGACCGGGACTCGGCGCTGCCGGCTGCGGGGGGACCCCACGGGAGGGCGCCGCGCGGGGACGGGGCGGCTGCGAGCTCCGCACTCACCTGGCGGGACAACAACTGCCGCGAATGAAGAGCGAGGGGCGGCGGCGGCGCGAGGCGGGCTGAGCGGGGCGCGGGACGGGCGCGGTCGGTCCGCTGCGGCGGCCCGTAGCTCTCCAACTGCCCCTCCTCGGCCGCTCTTTGCAGACGGTTTGAAACGAAACTTTGCACCCGAGCCCCCTGTTCTTTCCACACGGAACCCCAGCCTGCTGCTGCTCCCGCCGCCCCCCCGGCGCGCCTTATTGGCTGCGGCCCCGGCAGTGGAGGGCCGGGCTGCCTCATAACTTCTCTCCTATTGGTCCGCCGCTTTTACGTCTTGCGCTTGGCCGCGCCCTCGCGCAGCGCCCATAGGCTCTGGCCGCCACCGCTCCCCGTCCTGAAGCGCGGAGGAGGCCAATGAGGCGGGGCAACGAAGCCGATTGGACGCTTGTCCCTGTCACTCCTGGTGCGTCCCCTTAGCGAGGCCGTTTGCGGGACTGGTGCAAAAGGGGGTTCTGTGGGGTGAGTCTCCTCCTGCCGCTCCCGCTCTCCACACGGCCCGGCCGGGCCCGAGGGCGGCTGCTTGCTGCCAGCCCGGCGCCGCTGCTGGGCTGGGAACCCGCCCCGCCCAGGGACCGTGTGCACCGAGCCGCCACTCCCGGGCGGTGACAGCCTGACCCGCTCCCCGCACGCAGCCCCGGGGCACTGGCCCCCTGCCCGCCCGCAAAGGCCCCCCCGCGAGAGCAGCGCCACGGGGTGGGCAAAGGGCACCCCCGACCCAGAGGCCTCGGGCTTTGAAGTGAGCGCCCCCATCACGTGTCTGCGGCTCCCCCCCCCCCCCTGCCCGCCCGCCCCGGGACTGGGCACCCCCCAAACCTCACCCCCGGGATCGAGCACCTGTAGGAGACAGGGCCGACCGCCACCTCTCTTGTACCCGGGACCTAGTGGGGCCTGCACCCGTAGGAGCAATAACAGAGCTGTCTAAACGCCCACCTTCGGCTCCTCTGAACCCAGTAAAGTGAGTCCTGCTCCCACAGAGTCCACTCCACCGCCTAACCCTCTAACTGGGGTCAGCACCCATGCAGCACGGCCTGCACCGCAAACAGCAGACTCAGGGGCCCTTACATCGCCCCCAAGCCTACAAAACTAACATCCATTTCAATGGGATACTGCCACAGGTGGCTCAGGCCAAGCTAAGGAAATAGCACCAGACACATAGCAGCTTGTTTAGTTTCAAGATAATCATTACTCATCAGAGAACCATGCTCCTTCTTTTTTTTCAGCTCTACAATTAACTTTCAAAATGTTGCAATGCTGCTGCTGTGTAAAGCACTGGAGTTGCTAATAGGTCATGCTGGGATAATGGTTATGTGAACCAATCCCACCTACCCACAGTAAGCATCAAAGTTAGGAATGGGAGAGGAAAGCAGGGAAATGATGTTTTGGCTTTATTGACCTTCAGCTGGGCAGACCTGGAATAGAAGTTATCCATACTGATCACTGTATCCTAAATCAATGACGGATTCTTAACCAGACATTTGTTAAAGCAAATGTTTCTACAATGAGTAAAAAAAGAACTGAATAAAAAAGTTCAAAATAATGAAAAACACTCCATGCTTTGCTCATACGTACATTGCAAAGTGTTTTGTCTTGATTGTAGCTAAAGATTTTTCACTCTCACCATCCCACAGTTACCATTACGTATCTTTCCTCATTTGAGGTTCTCATGCACAATGACTGGATGTCTGGTTACAGAGGTTGCTGGGGTATGTATGTTTGAGACGTAACTAGAGCTGCACTGGAGAAGGCCAAAGGCGAAGTGCCACAGAAATGTGTCTTTTGGTCCCTAATCATCAAAAGTCATTCCTATAATCCTTTCCCTGTTCTATAAATATCTTATTCTCTCCCTTTCATGTGACCATTAACTATTTTGAAATATTTCCTTTTCTTAAAACTCTCACAGTGTTGTAATCAGCTGTGCAGGTTCCAGGATATTAGAGAAACACAGTCATAGAATATAGTGTCATAAGACACTGGGACATGCTACTTTTTACTTTAGCCATCAGCAGCTCTTCTGTTCCACCAGAAGGACCTCATCATGAGAACAGCTCTCCTCAGCCAGCCTGTGCCAACAACCAACCCTCAAATTGTTAGTTCCAATGGCCATTCCCTCAACTACCAAATCCAGTAGCCAATCTTCCACCTGCCAGATCTGACAGCCAGCTTCTGGTGTTATTCCCAATAGCCAATCCAACAGTCATTCCCCCCAAGTATCATTCCCAATTGCCACGCCCCCAACTGCCATGAAATTTTCTGGTTCCAACATTCCATCCATTCCCTTGTTAATGCGGTATCCCACAAACCAGTCTGCTCACCACTTCATAGCAGCAGTGAGGAAAAATAATATCACCCTGTGTCTACCTTCTTTCCACATGCAACGTTTCTCTGCCTCCCATGACTTCAGCTCAACCATAAGACTGAACCCTCAGTGGCTGTCTGTTCTGGATGCTGCAGTTATGATGAAAATAGTAATTGGACGTGGCTTGGGACTGGCCAAACTCCATTGGATTCTTGGCTTGGCCAGTAGCATTCAGTCACACAGGCTGAAACTCACAGGTTTAAAGAGTTATCACATTACATCAAAACATTATATCACAATCATTCATGTCCCCCTCCTCTTGCTGCAAACATCCTAGCACCACAATAAGAGGAAATGGAATCACACTAATGAAATAGGGAGAATCCTGGAAAATATGGGATATAAAACATTTTGGAGGGAACATTTCTTGAAATGAATGGACAGTTTCCCTTTGACTCTACTAAGACTGCACAAAAGAGAACCAATTACGGTGGTGATTTAGTGATGTGCAAAATTTAAGAAATGACTGAGTTTTAAGTTAAGTCCTATCTCCTCTGGTAATTCACTCCACAGACAAAGGTCATTAACAGAAAATCTCTGGCAGTCTATAGGTTCACCCTGGTCATGCTTTGCTGCATTACCGTGAAGGACTGCAGCTTTTTGGGTGGATCATAAATGAAGTAGTCATCTCTAATATAGCCAGACTTTAACCCATTCACAGCCTTCATAACTGAGACCAATGCTTTGAATTGACATTGGATGCAAAGTAGGAGCCAGTGTTGTCTCCAACTTTTCAGTCCTAGATACATGAAATGAAACATGGTTTCCTGGCAAGCTGGAGGTGGAAGACATCACTTATGCCACTGTTGCTATGTGAACATTCTTATAGCTACAAAATAACCATTACTGTTATGTTTAGACAGATAAACATAATAGCTATTCCTGTTTTTCTGTTGTCCAGAGCAGTGGTTATCTACCTATTTTTACTCAGGGTCCCTAAACTTAAATAGACAAACCTGCAGACTTCCAATCAGAGGTGACATGCCCCCCTTCCAAATTTCTGCCTTCCATTTGTCCCTGCTCCCTGAAGTGCTGATGATGCAGGGCAGAGCAGTGGTGTATCTCCTTAGCTAGCTGCTGCCTGCTCATGGAGTCAATGGCTGTGTGGCAACCCCTTCTAATGGCTGGGCTGGGCGGCCCACTGAGGTGAGTCAGGAGATGGTAGTGGCACTCCCTCCCCAAGTCCCACCTGGGCTGACGCCCAAGCCCCTACCACCTGGGCTGAAGCCCAGTTTATTTTGGTGGATCCACCAAAACCTGCTCACAGCCCCCCAGGAGTCTCCAGACCCCTAGCTG
The DNA here is from genome assembly GCF_025201925.1 of Gopherus flavomarginatus. Taxonomy (NCBI): domain Eukaryota; kingdom Metazoa; phylum Chordata; order Testudines; family Testudinidae; genus Gopherus; species Gopherus flavomarginatus. The sequence goes on from NC_066620.1 coordinate 46,260,546, forward strand.
AGCACCAGTGGCCTAGAGGAGGTTTAACAGGACTTACCTTTACTCAGAGAGAGGCATGAGTGAACAAGAATTTCCCCCAGAAAATTACATTAATGTCATGAATCTTCCTCATCACCACCCTACCACCTCTGTAATCCAGTTATCTCACCACCCTGAAAAATCGGTTCCTGGGCATAATCGTTATTATTGTTATAGAGTATATAGTTCATTGTCAGGGCAGAACTCCACTTCCATTAGCTGGCCCCATATTGGAGAATGCCCTGAACTGGTGGCCAAATTCTATGGAGTTTAAGAAGTTTTAATAGGAGACATAAATATTAAGCCCTTTGTGCTGCTGTAGCACAACACAGATGACGCACGTTGTCAATGAATGCCTGCTGACTAAGTTCAATGGTGGCCTGGAAGAGCTGAAGATGCCATCGCTTGACTAGACAACTATGCACACATTAAAGAAAGAAGTTGCATCTATTTATTGCACCAAGTCCTACATAGGATCAGTGGCCCAGCCAATACAAATCCAATCAGTGTAAAGAGACTTGTGGGGAAGGAGGATTGCAACTGGGACAGATACTTAATCCAGATAAAAGTTGATTCTAGATGTAATCTTTTTCTAATCCCTCACTTCTGTGTGACAAATCTTTTGGTCATCTTCTTCAGCTCTGCAACCAAATTATGAGCCAAAGCATCTGTTCCTTGTATGCTATTAATGCTCTTTCCATGGCAGTTTAGCTTAGATCTGGTAAAAAAATCATTTTAGACTTTTAATTGATGAAAAATAGCCTTTTAACCAAATTTTTTCACAAAAAGGTTAAGTTTTTCCAATTTTTCATTTTTTGTTGAAGCCAAAATGTTTGGAATTTCAAATTTTGAAGTTTTTGAATTTTGAAGTTTCAATGTTTTGCTCTCTCTGGGGCAGAGAACGAGGCTATTTTTACTTTTTCATCCTCCTTTTTTCCTCTTTTCCTTTTGCCATTCTGTAACTTTTCCAAACTTGAGGAAGTTTTGAAAAATTACCATGTACCATAATAAATAATTAAAAGAGTAAAATAACCCCAGTCACCATTACTATACTAGACATTCATTTTATTATGTTCAGTCAAGGGTGCTGGAACAATTTGTTTAACGGGGTGCTGCAAGCCATTGAACCAAACTGTAAACCCTGGATATAATGGAAACTATTTCAAGCCAGGGAGTGCAACAGCAACCTCCAGTTTCAGCGCCTTTTTAGTCAGTGGGGGAAAGGGCTGAGGGAGGAGAAGAGAGAGAAAGGGAAAAGCCCAAATTTGAAATCTCTTTTTAAAAAAAATCAAAAAAAGTAGAAAAACATAACCAATTATTTTGTTTCAAATCATGTGAAATAGTATGCCAATATTTTCATGGCCGACTTAGAACACTGCTTCCTCAGCTCTCATCCCCAGCACCCCTGCTCTACTTGCGTTACATTGATGACATTATCATCTGGACTTATGGGAAGGACGCCCTTGAGGAATTCCACCTGGATTTCAACAATTTCCACTTCACCATCAACCTCAGCCTGGATCAGTCCACACAAGAGATCCACTTCTTGGACACTACAGTGCAAATAAGTGATGGTCACAAAAACACTACTCTATACCGGAAACCTACTGACCGCTATACTTTCCCACATGCCTCCAGATTTCATCCAGACCACATCACACGATCCATTCTCTCTCTCTGAGGGATTGGAGCAAATGCAGTGGTATCTTAGAGCTTGGCTGTAGATAAACACCTATAGGATCTCTATCAAGCATTCTTAAAAATTACAGTACCCACCTGCTGAAGTGAAGAAACAGATTGACAGAGCCAGAAGGGTACCCAGAAGTCACCTACTACAGGACATGCCCAACAAAGAAAATTAACAGAACACCACTAGCTGTCACCTACAGCCCCCAACTAAAACCTCTCCAGTGCATCATCCAGGATCTACAGCCTGTCTTGAAGGACAATCCCTCACTCTCACAGACCTTGGGACACAGGCCAGTCCTCACTTTCAGACAACCCCCCAACCTGAAGCAAATGCTCACCAGCAACTACATACCACACAACAAAAACACCAACCCAGGAACCAATCTCTGCAACAAGCCCCCTTGCCAACAATGTCCACATATCTATTCAAGGGACACCACGATAGGACCTAACCACATCAGCCACACTATCAGGAGCTCGTTCACCTGCACATCTACCAATGTAATATATATGTCATCTTGTGCCAGCAATGCCCCTCTGCCATGTACGTTGGCCAAACCGGACAGTCTCTACACAAAAGAATAAATGGACACAAATCAGATGTCAAGAATTGTAAGATTCAAAAACCAGTAAGAGGGCACTTCAGTCTCTCCAGACACTCAAACTTAAAAGTGGCAATTCTTCAACAAACAAGCTTCGAAAACAGAAAACAGTAAGAAACTACAGAACTGGAATTAATTTTCAAACTGGACACCATTAAATTAGGCCTAAATAAAGACTGGTAGTGGCTGGGTCAGTACAAAAAGTAATTTTCCCTCTGTTGATACTCACACTGTCTTGTCAACTGTTGGGAATAGAATCATAGAGTATCAGGGTTGGAAGGGACCTCAGGAGGTCATCTAGTCCAACCCCCTGCTCAAAGCAGGACAAATCCCCAGACTGATTTTTGCCCCAAATGGCTCCCTCAAGGATTGAGCTCCCAACCCTGGGTTTAGCAGGCCAATGCTAATAGGCAATGTCCACCTTGATTGAATAATCTTGTTAGCATTACAAAAAGTAATTTTCCCTGTTGATATTCACCCCTTCTTGTCACCTGTTGAGAATAGGCCACTTCCACCTTGATTGAATTGATCTTGTTAGCACTTACCCCACACACACACACTTGGTAAAACAACTCCCATCTTTTCATATGCTGTAATATATATACTGCTTACTGTATTTTTCACTCCATGCATCTGATGAAATAGGGTTTAATGAAAGCTTATGCTCAAATAAATTTGTTAGTCTCTAAGGTGTCACAAAGACTCCTCATTGTTTTTGCTGATACAGGCTAACACAGCTACCACTCTGAAACCAGAAACCACTTTGAAATTTCAATTTTCATTAAATCATTTCCCCTATTTTTTTGACCAGCTCTAGTTTGGATTTACATGAAACCTTACCTGGGCCATCAGTACTGAGATGAATTTCACAATGAATCAGAAAGGTCTGGATGATTTCCCTTCCTCTCCTTTTGTTTTCTCAGAGGCCAAAAGAGAACACACACTGCGTAGCAACCAAAAAACTAAATGTGAAGGAATGAAGTATGCCTGGAGGAACTATAGTGTGAGATGAAGACAGAGGGAACTGTATATGCAACTAATTCAGATGAATATAAGCGGAGGCAGCAGAAATAGCTGGAACATAGAGAAAATATCAAAGAACATGGGAAGAGAATACAATAGGAGGACAGGAGACTGAGTCTACAGGTAGAAATATCAAAGGCATCATGATACATGAGCATACAATATGTTTCAGACAGATTATGATGGAAAACCAGGTCCAGTACATTTATAAGATTACCGAGGGGGTTCTTCCTACTCCTGTGAAATACCCAAGCAGCATAAATAGGCCCAGCAATTTAACACTTGTTTCTACCAGCCTCAGCCAAGCACTTCATAGTCTAGTAACTCCCTTATAGTCATCATCCAGATTAATCTGATCCTACGTGCCATTTTGTATGCCCTCACCCTCTCTCCTGCTAGATGATCTTCCTCATATTACTCAGACTGCCCAGGCAGTACAAGTCCAGTTATGCTAACCTATATACCTATATACAGTTTCCTGAAACTCATTTTGTGTGCATTTGTTTATATGTTAAAATCTAGGTCTGTTTGTTTTTTAAGTGTTATGCTGGAGAAAACTACATGGATTGCTTTAATGAACTTCATAAAGAGAGGTATTATAATCGAGATGATAATTAGATTGCCATTAATGTCAATAGGAGCAGACCCTAATTTTGAGATTTGTAGGTCATTGGACAAATCCATTGGGCTGCCTCATAAAATGCAGGCTAAGTAGGAACACCCAGATTTAAGCCATATGCAGGTATGCTTATAGGCAATCATTTTGTCCCTACTTGAATGAACTCCTTGAGTACCAAACCTCTAGAGCAGTCAGGACTCTGAAGGTGAAACTTTATCCATACACCTCTAGAGCAGTCACACACAAAATTCCTCTTGTGGTCTGTAGTTTGCAATTAGATTGCTGAAGTTCCCCCTGCCCCTCTTTTTCTTCCTCCTTAAAAAGCTTACTTATATTAAGTTGTGTTTTATGCAGTAATCAGACATTTGTGGCAAACTCCTGGCCCCACTCAAGTCAGTGGCAAAATTTCCCACTGATTTCAGTGAGGCCAGTATTTCACCCAGGGACTTTGGGATGTACTCGGATGCTATGACAGACCGATAATCCCAGAGCTCCTTTTCATAATCATCCATTCTTCTATGCTCTGTCAACACTGGCCCACACAGTGCACTCCGACTTCTATGGACACTTAACTTGTTCCCCTTCTGTACAGTCGCCAAAGCTGTCTTTGCTTCTAAGAGAGACTTTCTGGACTCTGTTTGGTGAGCATGACTATCACTCTGTTCCAGTTCAGAGACTGTAGGCTCTGAAGCCTATAGAGACTGTGTTCATTTTAGATTGTGATTCTAGTAGGCAATGTCTCTGTCAGTTAGCTGTCCTTAAAATATACCTTCAGATTACACCCAGTCAGCAATAACAGCATTTACTCTACAGTTATCTACGCAAACAAGTTTATGTATTGTGATGGAAAACAATACAAATCAAAAGTAAATCAGCTACATATATAGCCCTATTTCCATTCAATCTGAGGCTCTAATTCACAAAAGCATCCCTGTTCAAGAAAGTGCTTAAGTATGCGCCTAAAACTATGTAAGTGCTTTCTTGAATAGGGATAGACTAAAGCATATGCTTAAGTGATTTCGTGAACTGTGGTTTTAAGGTGAAAAAATATTGCTGTTATCAGCCTAAAAGACAAGACATGAAGAGCATCTTATCACTCTGGAAAGCAAAGCTATTTCTTCTTCCAAGGAGACAGTGGGTGAAATTCTGCCCCCATTCAAATCAGTGGCAAAACTCTCGTTGACGTGAATGGGGACAGGATTTCACCCATTCTTTTACCTAACCCTTACAAGGCAGGGGAAAATGACCCATTCCTACCAACTTTTGAGCCTTCCCTTCTTGATTAGATTTAACCAGTTTGTGTTGCTGCTAGCAATCTATTTGTTTGATTAAGGTGCATGTGACAGTCGGCAACACCTCCAAACCATCTGCCATAATTAAATACAGACCCAATCTATGACTATCTTCATTGAATGTGTACTTTCCTTTGAACTTCCAAGGGATTTCCTGGCTGCTTTAATTACCATTTAATCTATTTAAGTTCCAGACAGACATTTTCTCCAAATTCACATGTAAACAGGCAAAACTATTGCTCCCATCAGCTATGAAGTTCAGAATCATTCCAAAATTATTTGAGCTAACACTTTTTTCTGTAGCATTTTTAGCTCTCATCCATTCTGAATTAGATTCTAAACTGAAAAATATTCACCACTGTATTAATCACTTTCTAGAAAAAATTGCTTTGAATGTCATCCACATTTCCAGACTATCATCTGTTCTCTGCTGGAAAGATAAGTAATAATGATTCAACAAGGAGAGGGGAAGTCTATAAATACTGAACCCATGGAAGGAAAAACTATCTTTCAAGTGATTGGTGGGAAATACTTGTATCTTATTGCTGAAGTGAATAGTCCTTTATGTGATATTTGTAATAAATCACATTGTCAAATCATAATTCTTGCTGAGACTACATATTGATTATCTTTAGAAAGAACCTAAGAGATATAGCTCTATCACCGATAGGAGTGGCTTACTGATCTAAGCAGCTTACTAAACATGCTTATGTTTCCTAGAACCATAGGTTCAGATCCCAGCAAGTTCAGTTCATCATCCTCTGATGCACAGTAGGTAAAGAAAGTGCAGAGGCATTTGCACTGTAAGTGTCTTTTAGAAGAGACTTTAAAAACTAGGGCCAGTATATTCAAACTTTGGCCCTTAGCACTAGGAACCTGAATCCATATTTAGGCCTATAGCCTGAATTTCAGAAGTTGAGCACTCTTATTGAAACAAATGGCAGTTGCAAATACCCAGCACTGTTGAAAAATCAAGCCACATATTTAGGTGCTAAACTTAGGCACTCACGTTTGAAAATTGTGGATAAAGGTCCTGTCTGCTCTACTACTGTCATTAAATATCCCATGGTGCTTTTGTAAGAGCAGGGCTTTCCTCTCATTCTTGTGTTGGGTGTTTGGAGCAGGGGCCTCCTTTGCCCTCTCCCCAATCTTTCATTGCAGTAGTTCTCAACTTGTCCTACACTAGGACCTGCTTTTCCATACCAAGACTCCCCTGTGAGCCCCCTCCTAGTTAGCAACAAGGAAAGGATAAGGGTGGCCATGACCCTCTGACACTTGTTCATAACCATCCTGAGAATTGCAATCCCCAGGTTGAGAATTCATGTCTTAAGGAACAATTATTTCAATATGCAGCTGAATTTCAGTGAGGTATTTTATAGGGGTTGTGAAGAAATCCATCAGAAAGCAAGGTGCTTGATACACATAAGATACTATGACACTTATAAAAATGAATGGTACGGGGAAATGATGAGTGTGCACATCAGTCATTTGAAAAGACATCACTTTTAGTTTTAAATTAATTAAAAACATGCAGTGGGGAAACAGACCCTAAGTGTGTGACAAAGTTAGGCCCCTAAATCCATATTTAGTGGACTAAATAAATGGCAATGAATGGAAACTGCTGGGTGCTTTACACTTTTGAAAATCAGGCCATTTATTTAGGCACCTAAATGAGGATTTAGAAGCCTAACTTTAGGCATCCAGTTTTAAAACTCTTGGTCCAAACCTCTCATGCTGTTATTCTATACAGTTCATTAAGTCATTTGTATGGTAAAATGGTGATTGTGAGTGGCATGTACTTGGGAGCACAACTTGTATTTCCCTTATTTATATCTACCTTAGTTAGATAGTAAACCATATACATCCATTAGGTCTGCATGGTGGATCTGAGATAAGAAGCAGATAAATCTATTTGCCTGGGTTGCAATGTGAAAGTATGGCTCTTCCAGAGGCATCTCTACACCCAGAAGGGATTTCTGAACCTGGCACAACACATCTGCTTTAGCTCAAAAGGATTAAGCACATTGTAGCACCAATATAGACTCTCCTGTTTCACCATTTGTGAAAACACAGACTACGTGTTGCAGAAAAGATTGTCCACCCTACACATGGATTAATTACTGCTCAACAGCCTCTGCAGATGCAACTGAGTGAAGCCATCTGTGCAACAGCACTGCCACTGTTAAGATTACAAGATTACAAGACTTCAAGAATATGGAGTTGATTGTAGCCACCCCTGGAAGGACTTGTCCACCAAGTCTCCATGTAATCAGAGTGGCAGCTTGTGAAATATGTGATCCATCCCACCTGATACTCAACATCTGGAGTCTCAAACTCCAGCATGTAGGCACCTAGAAATATAGTTGAAAATGACTATGCATCACTAAGTGACTGTACATCCACATTACAATGAAAGAGGTCAGGATCCTGTGAACCACTTTTGTCATAGATTCATATTCATAGATTCTAGGACTGGAAGGGAACTCGAGAGGTCATCAAGTCCAGTCCCCTGCCTTCATGGCAGGATCAAATACTGTCTAGACCATCCCCGATAGACATTTATCTAACCTACTCTTAAATATCTCCAGAGATGGAGATTCCACAACCTCCCTAGGCAATTTATTCCAGTGTTTAACCACCCTGACAGTTAGGAAGTTTTTCCTAATGTCCAACCTCCCTTGTTGCAGTTTAAGCCCATTGCTTCTTGTTCTAGCCTTAGAGGCTAAGGTTAACAAGTTTTCTCCCTCCTCCTTATGACACGCTTTTAGATACCTGAAAACTGCTATTCATATTTGTTTGTGTGAGGGAAACCAACAGTATGACAACTTAGTGCTACATATGGGGACATGTGGCAACTGTCAGTGAATTGTCCTCTAGGATGTGTTATTAATGGAGTCAAAGGCATGAAATGTTGGATGTTACTGAAGCTTTACTCAATTCTACTTTATTAAGAAATGCAGGATAACTAGGAATGGGTTATAACTGTTGCTGTGGTTCTTCATTCTCTTTTAATAGACACTTGTCACACTTTAATTACGTGTACTGTTATGCTAGTATTGGGTCTAAACTGTTAGTGTGGACAGTCCTGCAAAGTTGTTACGTGATGCTATAGGAAATGGTTAGGTTCTGCTTAATGAGCTGATTCATGATGGCCTCATAGCCATACTTTCCTTTCTGACCCTTTTATTTAACCACATTGTAAGGGGATCCATTACTTACTGCAAGGGTGCTTCTTCCTGTCTGCTCAGGGGATTAGCTCTGTCCAGGTCTCACGCCCCCTTCCATCATTGCTCTCACCACAGCCTCTCTTGCTCTTGGTGTGCTCAGTCTTCATGACTTGGTCCTTCAGCCACATCACAATGTGTTTTCCCTCTTTCAGATTATCAAAGTCCCACAGGAAGAATTGTCCTAGGAGGTTTTCAAATCCACTGCCCTGCCTGTGCCACTTCCCCAGAGGCTGGTAGGCAAACCCAGGCCCACTCTCTACTCTAGGTTCCAGCTCAAGGACCCTCTAATCAGTGGCCAAGGTCTGCAACATCCCGCTGTGTTGCTATTTCCCTGAGCTATTTCCTTACTCTGCCTCTCTCAGGCTTTTGTGCCACCAGTTTTCTGGGAAAACCCTTCCTTCAGGGCCTGGAATTCCCAGTTTCTACTCCCCTTCCTGGTTTTTCTCTTTTCCCTCTCTAATACCCAGAGAGTGACTAAAGCTCTCTTGCTGCCAGCTTCCTGACTTTATATTAGCCCTACCTGCTCTTTCTCAGATAGGCACAATCATCAACCAGGGGTTACTTAGGCCACCTAATTCTCCTCAGGTGTGGCCTATCTGCTTAATTAAACCCCTTCTCAGCATCAGTAATTCCCTTTTCCAGGCTAGAGTGTGGTGAATACCCCATCACACACACATATATCATAACCCACTGAGTCTGTTTGTGTCAGGATGATCATCTTTGTACACACTGGTGATGGTGAAGAATGAGGAGTGAGGTCTTTATTTGAGAGACAAGGTGGGTGAGGTAATAACTTTTATTGGCTCAACTTCTGTTGGTGAAAGAGACAAGCTTTCAAGCTTACACAGAGTTTTTCTTCAGGTCTTTATTTGTCATACAAAACACAGCATCTTGTCCTAGTAACACACATGCCCTCTAACCAACAGATGGGGCTAGAAGTTAGGCTGCTAGTGTGTACTGTATAGACCACTGCCTATCATGCTGACCAGAATGTCTCACTGTTTCCTTGCATTCCCCAGCTATTGTCTCTTATCTTAGATTGTAAGCGCTTTAGGGCAGAGACTGACTTTTTGTTGTGTTTGTATAACACCTAGCACAGTTGGGTCCTGGTCCATGACTACAGTAATGCAGATAATAATGATAATAAATGTGTCTGAACGCTTACCAGCCTTATCACAGCCTTCCAACAACCCGAGTCACAAACACCAAACCAGCCTGGCAGATAGAAGAGGATTAGAAACGGTGCCCAGTGAGAAATCTCCACAGAGATGCTCCACAAGGAGGATATAGCCCTGTTCCATCCTCAGATTCCTTATGATGAACAAAGCACAGTCTGTTGTGGTGTTTTAGACTCAGAGTCGAAATCCACTTACTGACCTGTCCTAATTTAAACCTATGCTTGAATGTGGGCCAGTTTCATGTTTCACATTCAGTGCTCCACCCAGAAAGCCCAATGAATAAAAAGAGCATAGATCTTTCCTCTCTGGGACTGCTTGGATATCGAGAGCATCAATACTGCTCCTCTCAGCAAGAGGGATACAACAAGCTGCAGCAGTTCCCAAAGTTGGGTTTGCAAAGGTTCCCCCTACCCCCACTCCCAAACATGGATTTATCTCAGTTAGACACAGCCCTTTAAAGAGAAATGTCTGCCCAAATCTTTCCATTGTAATGAACATCTTTGTGTGCAAGCCTTTGGGTGTGGCAGAGCATCATTATCTCTGGAGGACATGAGCAGCTTGCTGAACTCAGTGTGCTGGCTATAGAGCGAATAATTAAACCTAGTTTTTTTTTTTAGTTTCACTGCTAGAAAAATGCTTCCATAGCAAACTACTAGGAAGAATATAGCTCTCCTTTGTATCAAAGGATTATTCAGACACCCAAGGTAAATACTAGATTGTACTTAGCATGCTATTTTCAGTGCTACATTCCACATTCCTAATACTTTCAGTTAGGTAAGTCATTCTTAAAAACACTCTGGTCTATTGTTACTGGGGCAAAGAGCTGCTTTTGCTCTGGGTGTGGCTGCATTTCCAAGGTGGGTTGGAATTATTCCTATTTGGGAGCAAATTTTCAAAACTGTGTCATAAAATGTACACATGCATCCATTTGTACATCATAAGCATACATATGCATGCACGAATTGGGCGATTACACAGGCAGCTATCTGCACACACAATTGCCTTCTTCCCATTCCAGATTGTGTGAAAAGGAACAGAAAGCAGCAGAGAGGAAAAAAATCCTGTGGAAAAAACCAAAGTGACTGAAAAATAAGCAGAGTGAAAAACAAATACAGAGGAAATGGACAAAACACACAATGGAACAGAGACACAGAAAACTCAAAGGAAAACAACAAAGACAATACCTACTATAGCCAAGATTTCTACCTACCTCTTCCAGCTTTGATTGTCTTGGGGGGAGTAGGAGGAGTCCCCACTGAATAGCATAAACTTCCCTTTAGATTGAAAGGTTTATTATTATTATTTCTTATTTCTACCACTGTAGCATCTAGAGACCCCATTTCAGAAAGAAAATCTCTTTTCAACAAAGGATTTAAGCACATGCTTAATTTTAAGGATGTGCTTAAGTGTTTTGCTGAAAAGGGAGAAACATATTCACAATTAAGTGTTTTCCCGAATCAGGACCAAAGCCCCAAAGAGATTGGGGTCCCCTTGTGCTAGGCACTTTGTAAACGGTAAGAGAAGAGTTCACAGTCTGAACTGACAAGACAGAAGAAAGCTAGGAAGAGAAAAAAGAGGCACAGAGAGGTGAGTGACTTGCAGACAGTCACACAGCAGGTCAGTAGCGGAGCTGAATCCTGGTCTTCTAAGTGACAGCCCAGTGCTCTGTCCACTGAATCACACTGCCTCTCCAGACTTGGGTTTATTACAGTAAATCACCCCTGGGGAAAAAACAGACACAAAAACACCTGGAGTGAAATCCTGACCACCACCCCCCGAAGTCAATAGTAAAACTGGGGGTAAAGTGGTCGTGGACGTTTGTGAGGCAGTCAGGCAGGTGCTTTACCCAACAGTGGTGGGCATAAACAATATCCCTGAAGTAACAGAGAATGAGGGTCTCAAAATTCTCTAATTTTTGAGAGAATGAGGTTTCCAAACTGTGCCAGGGCCACTGATGGCCCTCATGTGCCCATAGTTTGCCTTCCTTGAGAAGCACATGAGTATATACATATACCACAAAGGGTACTCCATTGTTATGCAAGCCCATGTGGCCCACAGAGGCCAATTTATGGATGCCAATGTGAGCTGCACCAGAAAAATTCATGATGCCAGGGTTTTCTACTGGTCAGGATTCCACATACATAGACAAGCTTGGACACTATTCCCACCAAATGACATTGTCATAAACAGAATTATTGTCCCTATTGTTACTCTGGGGACCCTACATATGACCTTTTGCCTTGGCTTATAAAACCATACCCTGATCTCAGAGGGCCTGGTAAAAAATTTTGCTACACACTCGGGAGGTGCAGAATGGTGGTTGAATGTACATCTGGCAGACTGAAATCCCGCTGGTGCTGTCTACAGACCCATTTGGATTTCAGTGTCATCAATGTTGTCTGCATTACTGTGGCTTGCCATGTTCTTCATAGTCTTTGTGAGGCCAAAGGTGAGTCATTTGCCCCTGAATGGACCCATGACAATAATGGATTGCTGAACTGGTACACTGAGCCAGAAAGTGCACCTATCGCAGCTGGAGCAGGATGCACCTGGGCAACATACATCAGTAATACTCCATGCTCCCACATTGTGGCCTTGGATGGACCAATGGAAGAGGGAAAATAGTACATTTATGATTGGTTTTGTACAGCAGTACTTACAGTACATGAGGTACAGTCACATCATCCAATGGAAGTGGGTGTAGTGTGGAGGATGACTGTTTTTGAAAGGTGGGGAGCTGTGCATTTACATCGTGGATTGTTGTACAGAAATTGATTGAGAGATTGTATTTGGATACAAAGTCCCTGTTGTGCCATACCATGTGTTTATCTTTATTTATTCGAAATACACATTGTATGATGTGAGGTAGTGATGGCAATAAACTTTCTTAATTAAATAAAAGTCTTTATTTTGGGTGTATTACTAAAAAAATACGAAAACATTGCCAGGCTGGCCAGCTGCCTTTAGAACATCAAAACACACTAATAAACTAACACCAAAACCATTAATAAAAAAAAAAGGGCATAAACCAGACATTGAACAGTGAAAACAGTGCCATCAAGCAATCTCCTAATTTAGTAGGTTTTTTGGCATGTTCTCCTTTCCCTTTTTTGTGTGTTTAGCTTGCACTTGGCGCGGCTGCATGGGTGTGGATGCTAGGGTGAGAAGATGATAACTTCAAAATATTGGGACAGCCGCAGGGGGAGCGTCTCTTTAATTGTTACACTCACCGAGTCCGGTCTTCGGTGGCACTCCGGCGGTGGGTCCTTCAGTCACTGACAGTCTTCGTCGGCATTTCGGTGACGAGTAATAAATCTTGCCAGCAAACAAAGAAGTACCCGCTGCCCAAATGCCGCTGAAGACACGGACGTGCCAGGTGAGTGTAACAATTGAAAAGGCGCTCCCCTGCCTCTCACTGCCGCCTAAGCAAAAATAAAAATAAAAACGGGCCACCACGCCCGAAACAAAATATCAGGACAAATGGCACCCCGACCGTACTCCGGTCAGGATGCAGGACAAACTGCTCAATATCGAGACAGTTCCGATTTTATCGAGACATCTGGTCACCTTAGTGGATGCCTGCTGGGAAAGGGGAATCAGCAGCAGGGGGGAGGTAAGCAGAGGGGAAGGGGGCTGGACTGGGGGAGATAGATTTTTCATGTCCAGATGCTGTTAAGGCTTTGTCTACACTGCCATTGGAACAACAAAACTTTTGTTGTTCACAGGTGCTTAAAAAAGCCACTCCCCCAGAAGACAAAAGTTTTGCGGTGGCAAGTGGCAGTGTAAACAGCTCCGTGTCAACAGGAGTGTGCTCAGGGGATGGAAATATTTTGTTGGCAAAAGTGCCAACAAACAACGTTTACACTGCCCGACTGTGTAGTGTAGATAAATCCTAATTACGTTCCAGTTGCATGGGCCACCCATCCATAGAATTGTTCAAAGTGTTCCTATCTGCATCACATGGTAGTCTGGGGGGGACTCAAGCTATGGAGTGGGAGCAGCAGAAGCCTGCAGTCTAGCGGCCCTGTGTGAAAGCAGCTGCTCAAACAGGCCTTTCTGTTGCACTCTGTCTTCATTCCTCAACCAACATTCCCGTTCCACTGCAATGCTAGTGTCCACTCCTGCACCACGATTCTCTCCTCAAGCTCTGCAGCCTGCCTGTGATATCCACTTGCCGTGAACCCTAAGGGTTTGGCCTGTATCTTACTACATAATCCCTTTCCATCATTTCAGACGTTCCACGTTTTGGAGGACATAAGAATTCTTGTGGCTCCAGAATGCCAAAGGACTATTTCATTCCAAGGTGCCTGTGGCAAGCCAGCCACAGAAATTTTCAAACATGGTGACTAAACAGCACTTCTACAAGTGGAGTGGGCTGGTCACATACCAAGGTGGCCCTGAAAACACATCCTTCCCTGAAATGTGACTACTTATCTGGAGTTCCTGCTACAGGAAAAGTTTGCAGCTATCGGCATGCAGGATTGGCTTAAAACTCCTGGGACAATCAAGAGGATGTTGCATTAACGTCTGCATGTATTACTGCCTCCCCACAGCTTCCTGTTATGACTACATGCAAATACACACACTAATACTGTTACCAGATTTACCTGATACTTTGGGATACACTCATTCCTTAGGTTTACTCTTTTAGGGGAGGGGGGTGTTCTGTAATTCTATCAATGTACTGCTTGCATCACTTGTGTTCTCATACAGCACTCTACTTCTCCCTTCTGCAAGTTTCCTAGGGTCCAGGGCTGGGTTCTTCCAGCCCCAGAATCAGACGAACAGACACACATTAACAGAGCACGTCTGAGAGGACCGGGTTAATCAGCACTCCCAAGCTGACCCCTTATATGCTCCTGGACTCGGTGGGCTTGGTCGAGCAGCATTTCCAAGCTGTCACCCTCATATGTCTCAAGTTTAGCATGTCCCTATCCCCACATTCATGTTACAATTGTTCTGGTAGTAACCCACTTGATGAGCGAACTCCACGGGATTTTTGGGTGCTGCGGGGATCTTTAGTTTAGGTATGCAGAGCGAATGAGGAAGCCAAAAATCACCCATGAGGGGGAGAGAGAGAGAAGCAACCAGCTTAACCATGAAAGTTATTTATTGCCAGGTAATAACCATAGGGGAGCCAAAGAAACAAAACAGTTATAATATTAAATCTAACTTATATTTGATTATAAAAATCAGATTTAGAAAACTATGAGGAGTCTGGTGGCACCTTAAAGGCTAACAGATTTATTTGGACATAAGCTTTCGTGGGTAAAAACCCACTTCTTCAGATGCATGGAGTGAAAATTACAGATGCAGGCATTATATATTGACACATGAAGAGCAGGGAGTTACTTTACAAGTGGAGGATCAGTGTTGGCAGGGCAAATTCAGTCAGGTGGATGTAGTCCATTCCCAATAACTGATGAGGAGGTGTCAATACCAAGAGAGGGAAAATTGCTTTTGTAGTAAGCCAGCCACTCCCAGTCCTTATTCAAGACCAAATTAATGGTGTTATGTTTGCAAATGAATTGTAGTTGTACGGTTTCTCTTTGAAGTCTGTTTTTGAAGCTTTTTTGTTGGTGTATAGCTGCTTTTAAACTTAAGGTTTAGAAAACTATATTTGATCACAAAAGTCAGGGTCAGAAGGCTGTACCCAGAGAGAGAAAGAGAGAGCAAGACAGAGAGAGAGCTGGGTTCTCACTACTCCATGAAGCTTGAATCAATCGGAGGTCCCAGGTGGAGGTGGTAGCTGAGGGTCTGGAGTGCTGGAGACAGGCAGAGTCCCCAGCACGATCAGACAGGAGAAGATGAAGTCCCAATGGAACTGGTGCAGATTTTGGATCCAGGCATCAGAGCACTTACTTGAGCATGGGTAGGGGTTTTTGTAGGGAAACAATGGTTCAAGGGAGAACACTAGATTTGTTTGTGGGTAAACTTGTGGCTCAAGGGAGTATACCAAAGGCCTGGTCTACACTACGAGTTCATGTCGAATTTAGCAGCATTAAATCGAATTAACTCTGCACCCGTCCACACAACGAAGCCCTTTACTTCAATATAAAGAGCTCTTAAAATCGATTTCTATACTCCTCCCCGACGAGGGGAGTAGCGTCAAAATTGACATTGCCATTTTGAATTAGGGTTAGTGTGGCCGCAATTCAACGGTATTGGCCTCCAGGAGCTATCCCACAGTGCACCATTGTGACCGCTCTGGAAAGCCATCTGAACTCAGATGCACTGGTCAGGTAGACAGGAAAAGCCCCATGAACTTTTGAATTTCATTTCCTGTTTGCCCACCATGGAGAGCTGATTAGCACAGGTTACCATGCAGAGCCCATCAGCACAGGTAACCATGCAGTCTGAGAATCGAAAAAGAGCTCCAGCATGGACTGTACGGGAGGTACTGGATCTGATCGCTGTATGGGGAGAGGATTCCGTGCTACCAGAACTACATTCCAAAAGACGAAATGCCAAAACATTTGAAAAAGTCTCAAAGGGCATGATGGAGAGAGGCCACAATAGGGACTCACTACAGTGCCGCATGAAAGTTAAGGAGCTCAGACAAGCCTACCAGAAAACCAAAGAAGCAAATGGAAGGTCTGGGTCAGAGCCACAGACATGCCGCTTCTATGCTGAGCTGCATGCAGTTCTAGGGGAGGCCGCCCCCACTACCCCACCTCTGACCGTGGATTCCTAGGAGGGGGTAATCTCAGCCATGGCTGAGGATTTTGCGGACAGGGAAGATGATGAGGAGGAGGAGGATGAGCTAAGAGAGAGCACACAGCACTCCGTTCTCCCCAACAGCCAGGATCTTTTTCTCAGCCTGTATGAAGTACCCTCCCAAACTTTCCAAGGTACTATCCCAGACCATGAAGCCATGGAAGGGACATCTGGTGAGTGTACCTTTTTTAAATATAGAACATGTTTTAAAAGCAAACTTTTTTTAATGATTCATTTGCCCTGAGGACTTGGGATGCATTCGCGGCCAGTACAGCTACTGGAAAAGTCTGTTAATGTGTCTGGGGATGGAGTGGAAATCCTCCAGGGACATCTCCATGAAGCTCTCCTGGAGATACTCCAGAAGCCTTTGCAGAAGGTTTCTGGGCAGTGCAGCCTTATTCTGTCCTCCATGGTAGGACACTTGACCACGCCATTCTAGTAGCAAGTAATCTGGTATCATTGCATGACAAAGCCTGTCAGTGTATGGTCCCAATGTTTGCTGGCATTCAAGCAACATCTGTTCTTTATCTCGCTGTGTTATCCTCAGGCTGAGGTCTGAGCAAGTCAGTAATGTGCACCAGCGTCCCTTTAAACGTCCAAATGCACATTCTACCACCATTCTGCACTTGCTCAGCCTGTAGTTGAACAGCTCCTGGCTACTGTCCAGGCTGCTTGTGTATGGCTTCATGAGCCATGGCATTAAGGGGTAGGCTGGGTCCCCCAGGATAACTATAGGCATTTCAACATCCCCAACTGTTATTTTCTGGTCTGGGAAGTAAATTCCTTGCTGCAGCAGTTTAAACAGATTAGTGTTCCTGAAGATGCAAGCGTCATGAACCGTTCCCGCCTATCCCATGTTGATGTTGGTGAAACATCCCTTGTGATCCACCAGTGCTTGCAGCACCATTGGAAAGTACCCCTTGCGGTTTATGTACTGGCTGCCCTGGTGCTCCAGTGCCAAGATAGGGATATGGGTTCCATCTATCACCCCACCACAGTTAGGGAATCCCATTGTAGCAAAGCCATCCACTATAACCTGCACATTTCCCAGAGTCACTACCTTTGGTAACAGCAGCTTAGTGATTGCTTTGGCTACTTGCATCATAGCAGCCCCCACAGTAGATTTGCCCACTCCAAATTGATTCCGGACTGACTGGTAGCTGTCTGGCATTGCAAGCTTCCATAGGGTTATCACCATTCGCTTCTCAACTGTGAGGGCTGCTTTCATCTTGGTATTCTGGCTCTCAGGGCAGGGGAAAGCAAGTTACAAAGTTCCATGAAAGTGCCCTTACGCATGCAAAAGTTTCCCAGCCACTGGGAATTGTCCCACACCTGGAACACTATGCGGTCCCACCAGTCTATGCTTGTTTCCTGGGCCCAAAATCAGCGTTTCACAGCTAGAACCTGCCCCATTAACAGCATGATCGCCAAAGCACTGGGGCCTGCGGTTTGAGAGAATTCTATGTCCATGTCCTCATTACTCTCGTCGCCACGCTGCCGTAGCTGTCTCCTCCTAGCCTGGTTTTTCAGGTCTGGTTCAGCATAAACTCCATGATTGTGCGCAAGGTGTTTACAATGTTCATGACTGCTGTCTTGAACTGAGCAGGCTCCATGCTTGCTGTGGTATGGCATCTGCACAGTTCACTCAGGAAAAAAGGCATGAAATGGTTGTGTGCCATTGCTTTCACGGAGGGAGGGGTGAGGCTGTACCCAGAACCACCTGAGACAATGTTTTTTGCCCCATCAGGCATTGGGATCTCAACCCAGAATTCCAATGGGCAGAGGAGACTGCGGGAACTATGCGATAGCTATGGGATAGCTACCCATGGTGCAACACTCTGGAAGTCGACACTAGCCTCGGTACATGTACGCACACCACCGAATTAATGTGCTTAGTGTGGCTGCATGCACTCAACTTTATACAATTGGTTGCCCAAAATCGAATTCTGTAAATTTGGAGTAATCCCGTAGTGTAGACATACCCAAAGTTGTTTTGTTCAGGCTAGACAAAAAGAACTGATCATTCCTGGCTATAGGCAGTGTTCTTGGAGAGCGCTCACAATGCAATTAGGCAGTTTCACTATTTTGGATACCAATAAAGGATTTATTACTAGAATTGGTCTGATAACTGCTGACCTGGGTGTGTGCAGGCATAGGTTCATTAATATCGGGAGCAGAGATCTTCCATCATGCAGTACTTTTCTGCTTTTCTGGTCCCGGAGTTCCATGCCTTTCTTGCCTTGGAATCTCTGTTCTCAATTCTGTATGCTAATGGAGATGCCTCCCTGTCCCATCTTCGATGCAAATGAGGCTAGGGGATTTTCCTTAATCCTGGCACCCTTGTCCAGAGGGGTTTAGGTGTGTCTCCCACTGCCTTTTCATTGCTTTTTGTAAGTCTTTCTTCTGATCAGTTTGGTTCAAGCAGAGGCTGGGAGGCGGGGAAGGTCTTTCGTGAGTTAGACAGGCCCTGGTTCTCCAAGAACACAGAGCTGATAGGTAACAACACGGACTCGCAAAGAGCTCCAGTCACAGCATAGTCCCCCCCACCAGCCCTGTCCTGGCACATTTCTGGACTGCATATAAACCCCAGCTGTATTTCAGACAAATGATTTTGTCACCCATGGACTACATGAACTACATTTAGCTTAACGGACTACGTTTGTGACTGGACTACATTTCACTCTCCCCCCCCCAACAGTTGATTGTTTACAGCGTGCTCATTAAACCATTGAGTTGGTATGGAACAGCATGGAAAGGCAATATAAGGTGCACATTTTTAACACCCTGGCACATCGTAGCAAGAATGTACGAGTTTCTATTAAAACTTCATTTTTAAATGCTTGCTTCACTGTTTGCACTTCCCAGTTTCCATTTGGAATTCCATGTGGCCCTAGTGGTGATGTTGGGATGGCGGAGTGCTAAGCCCCTGGAGTGCAATCCACCATTAGTTGATACACGCTGCTACCTGCAGCTGATAATAACTTTTGCATTAGCTCATAAACCAGAAATCCCTCCTACCATTTTCATAAAAACAAACATGGAGCCTGAAACTTACCCCGTTCTGAGGTGATTTCCGCCTCTTCCATTTCTTCAGGAGGGACACCTAAAAGCTCCTCCAAGTGGAGACCCAGGATGGTCTGCAGCTGCTCCAATTGCAAAGCTCCTCAGAGACCCAGTTGGATTACAAAAGTCCCTTTGGCAGACTAATTCAGGGCTTGCTGGCTCCCCTTCAGTTCTATACTGGATTCAAAGGTGAGACAGTCACCGTCCTGGCTGATCAGGCTGTTATGAAGTGCTGATGGCTCTGTGCTTGGTACAGTACCCAGCACCTCATCAAACTCCTTGTAAAAGAGGCAGAATGACAGGGAGTTCCCGGAGGTGAGGTTCTCATCCCTGGCTTTCTGATAGTCAGTCTTGAGCCACTTAGTCCTCTCCCTGCACTGGTCACCAGTTCAGAGAATCCCCACTGTTGCCAGCTTCTTCGCTATTTCCTGATACATGTGGTCATTGCTGGAACTCTTGCTAAAATCAAACTTTTTTCTCACCTCGCAGTAGTGTTTCACCTAAATCTGGCTGAGCTTCCATGACCAGAAAGCAGCATGCTTGGCAAAGGACTTCTTCTGGTTGGTGGCCATTGCAAACGCAGGAGAAGGTTCAATGTTTCTGCAGCTCAATGACTAGAACAAAATGGAAAGGTTAAAATCTGAGCTACTGTGCTTGAACAAGGGTGAGGGGTAGGGGGTGGCTTCCATTTCCTAGGAACTGATTGGCTACTGTTTGGATAGAAAGGACAAAGAACACTGGCCCAATGGATTGTGAAATAGTGTTGATGAACCTGAGTCTGGGGGGCCCAGGCCCAAGCTGCATCCACTCTGCAAAATGATGGAGTTTGGGCCCAAGCTCCCACAGGACCCAGGCTCAAACCCTCCACCCCTGAGGGGTCCTGGGGCCCAGACCCAAGTCCAAGTCAACCAGAATTGTGTGTAGATGGAAGGGAGGTTTGGGCTTGAATATAGTCTGAACCTGGGCTTACATTGCAGTGTAGACAGACCCACCGGAGCCAAGATTTCACGTCCCCTTTACAATTAAAGAACAAAGTTTTATAAAATTAAGTTAGCTTTGTAAACCCAAATAAATAGACTATGTTTGCAAAACCTTCAGCAGTCTGAGTGTCAGATAGACAGCAACGGATTCTGAGTTCCTGAGCATGCACAAATCCTACTGCTGTCATCTAACACTGAAACTTAATTGGCTTTGCCGGCTACCAATAGAAGTGGAAGCTGTTTAATATTTCTTAGGATCAAGCCAATCATTTTCAATAGCATTTTTTACACCAAACTGGGTTGATTTGTACAGGGATTAATTGTCCTTCACCTCGATGTTTTTAAAGGAGACGGGAGCAGTACTTATAATAAAAAAATTCAGGCTGTGTCCTAACATTATCATTCAAAGGTTGGGTTTTGTCTTGTTACAAGAGTTGGGGGTGAATCTTCGTTGTCTTTTCATTTAACATAACGCAATGTGGCGCAAATGGCAGAAGTACACTGTCTTCTTCCTTTCATGCTTCTCGTGTAAGACAATTCTGAGATAAGACTCATTGATTCAAAGACTTTAAAGCCAGAAATTACTCTTATCATCTGTCTGCCCTCCTGCATAGCACAGGTCTTAGAAGCTCACCCAGTGATTCCTGCATCAAACTACAACTTCTGGCTCAGCTAGCGACTACCTTTTACAGAGCCATCCAATAGTGATTAAAGACTTCAGAGAGGGTGACCAGACATTCCAGTATTATTGGGTCCATCCTGATAGCAGGGGCTTTGTCTTATATAGGCAACTATTACCTCCCCCCCTCCCCAAAAAAGAAAGTATCCTGATATTTCACACTTGCTGTCTGGTCACCCTAACTTCAAGTGATGGAGAATCCACCACATCTCTAAGCAAGTAGATGACTGCTGTCTAGCTATCCTGTTTCAGTGTTGTCTGCTGAAGAACTTATGCAGCTTCACCTCTGGTCGCCTTACCCCAACTATGGTTACGCAGTGGCATTGCTGCAGTAGCACACATCACCAAACTCTTGGGGACACCATGGAGGTGTGGAGGAGTAGCCACACCAGCTTACTTTGAGATTGAGTACAACGATCTTCCCCTGCCCCCCAGGAGGGGCTGTTCAAGCTGAGGCAGGATCTGATGCTACAGCAGGTTGAGACAAACAAACCACTTGCAGAATGGTTAATTTCCAAAGTCAAATAACATTTTAAGCATTAGGTACAATTTCCTGATTGTTCCTCATGCAGAATACACAACTCCTGTGGTGTTAAAAATTGAGCTTCCAAGAGGTTATTTCAGAAGCCTAGGTACAGATATTCACTTGCAACTCCAGTAACTCTGAGTGAAACAATGTTTTATTCTGGAGAGTGGGAAAAGCCCAGTTTCAATTATGTAAAATCCCTACCAGGCAATGGCCTGATGTTTTGAGAAGATGAGCATACGGATGCACAGTAGAGCAAAGTCCAGATCCGGAGCCACTCTTTATTTTTATTTATATCTATTATCAATACCTTATTAATGACTTAGCACAAAAAGTAAGAGTGTGCTACTGAAATTAGGTGTAGATACAAAGTTGGGGGGCCATTGTCAATACAGAGGAGGATCGGAATATTGTACAGGAAGATTTGGATGACCCTGAAGACTGGTATGACAGAAATAAGATGCAGCTGTGAAAAAGGCAAAGGCAATCCTAAAATGCAGCAGGCAAGGCATTTCCAGAAGAGACAGATAAGTATTAATGCCATTGTACAAGGCACTGGTGAGACCTCATTTGGAATAAAGTGTACAATTCTGATCCCCATGTTCAAGAAAGGTACATTTAAACTGGAACAAGTGCAGAGAAGCGCAGCTAGGCTGATTAGGGGAATGGAGGGCCTAAGCTATGGAAGAGCTTGGCTTGTTTAGTCTATCAAAAAGAAGGCTGAGAGGGGATATGATTGCTCTCTATAAATACATTAGGGCAGTAAATACCAGGGTGGGAGAAGAGCTATTTAAGCTGAAGGACAATGTTGGCACAAGAACAACGGATATAAACTGACCATGCACAAATTCAGGCTGGAAATTAGAAGAAGGTTTCTAACTATCAGAGAGGTGAGGTTCTGGAACAGTATTTCCAACAGGAATTGTGGGGGCACACAACATCACAGGTTTGAAGAGCGAGCTGGACATGTTTATGAGTGTAATTGCATGACGGGGTTGTTTGTGATGGTAGGGGACAGGGCTCACCAGCCTTGGGGATTACTTCCAGTTTATGTCCTATGTTCCTAATGCTCATGCTTCAGGGTTTGTTTCAGCCAGCCACTAAGAGGGATCTGGAAAGGATTCCTCTTGCCCACACACTGTATTCTGTGAGGGGGTTTTGTTGTTGTTGTTTAGCCACCTGCCTCTGAAGCATCAAGGCTGGCCATGGCTGGAGAAGGGGCTTTGGGCAGGGTAAGCCAAGGCTCTGATGTGGCATGGAGCAGCCTTTCTCTTTCAGGTACTTGGTTGGTGGGTTTTGCTCACATGCTCAGGGTCTACCTGATCGCCATATGTGGGGTTGGGAAGGAATTTTTTCCATAGGTCAGACTGGCAGTGACCTTGGGGTTTTTTTCACCTTCTTCTGCAGCATGTGGGTTGTGACATGTCATTCCATATTCTTTATGAAAATATGCTTATGATCTGACGACATAACTGAGTTATAATTTATGCAAGATGGTTCATGTGAGATATCATTGGAAAGGTTATGATTTACTGAATGCGATTATCCAATTTGTATCATTTCTGTATCTGTAATTCAGCTGTGTTACTTTGGGTGACACCCGCTGCCAACACTTCAGGTACAGCAATGGAAAAGCCGGACAGGGTGGATGGCGCGTCAACAAGGACAATGGAGTGTGAAAGAGCTTAGTCTTCCCGTGAATGTGTGGGTCAGCCTGTGAAGAATGGCTAGAAGGGCCCTACAGAGTCAGGTGGTCTTGTCACCTGATACTAAAACATTACCTGGGACTTCTTGTAACTTTCCACTGTAAGGGAAAGGGGGTCAAACTGGGAAACAAAGGACTCCCGCCTTATGCAAATCCTATTTAGGGGTGGGCAGTGAGGTAATCCAGATCATCAGTTCTCCCTGCTACCCCACCCAAGATGACTGCTGGAAACAACTAAGACTGAACAGGGGGAACGAACTGAGCCCAGGCTGGAAGGGCTTCTGGTCTGTGAAGAACCACATTTAGGGTGAGAATTTACATGTAACCAGTTTCTTTAGTGTATTAAGCTTAGTTTGCATGCTCTGTTTTATTTTCTTAGTAATCTGCCTTGTTCTGTCTGCTACCTCCTTAACTACTTAAAATACACCTGTTGTAGTTAATAAATTTATTTCTGGTTTATAATATAAACCAGTTTATGTGATTTCTAACTGGTGGGGGTGAGAGATTGTGCATACCCTCTTCCACATTGAGGGAAGAGGTGAATATGATATATCTTTGGGTCTGTACTCCAAGGGCAGGGCCGGATTAAGGCAGGGGCTTTAGGGGCTGCAGCCTGGGGCCCCGGCTCAAGAGGGGCCCCACAAAAATAAATTACAGGCAGCGATCTCCGGGCTGCTAAAAGGGGTGCTCAGGCTGCCTGCCTGCCTTGGCCCCATGCTGCTCCTGGAAGCAACCAGCTTCTGGCACATCTCTGTGGCCCCTGGTGGTGGTGGTGGGGTTGGAGGCGGCTCCATGCACTGCCCCCACCTCCAGCACCATCCCCGCAGCTCCCATTGGCCAGGAACCAGCCAATGGGACCTGCGGGGGCGGCACTTGTGGGAGTGGGCAGCATACGGAGACATGCTGTCCCCTTCCCCCCAGGGGCTGCAGAGACATGCTAGCAGCCAGCTGCTTCCAGGAGTGGCATGGGGCTATGGCAGGCAGGCAGCGTGCCTGAGCCCTGCTGCACTGCCGTCTGGGAGCTGCCCATGGTAAGCGCCTCCCAGCTGCAGCCTGCACCTCACACCCCCTCCTGCAGAATCAGAAACCCCTAGGTCAGAATCCCTTCCTGCACCCAAACTCCCTCCCAGACCCCGCACCCCTGCACCCCCTCCTGCACCTCAATCCCAAGCCCTAGGTCAGAATCCCTTCCTGCACCCAAACTCCCTCCCAGACCGTGCAGCCCCTCCTGCACCCCAATCCCCTGCCCCGGCCCTCTCCTGCACCAAACTCCTTCCCGGGAAAAAGACGTATATATGGGGAGGGGAGGAGGAGGCACAAAATCTAAGAGCCTGGGGCCCATAGGAGAGTTAATCTGGCCCTGACCAAGGGAGGTGGACATTTGAGTGCTGAAGCAAGTTCCTTAAACTGAATCTTCCCTGAGCTGACCTGCAGCTGGGTGTGGCCCTGCCTTGTGTGTTAGAAGAGGTTTTAGAAGCCTGGCTCAACAAGGCAGGTTAAAGGGCAGCCATGCTGGCAGAACAGGTAGACTCAGTGGTATCTCAGCACATCAAGTGACACCCAAGGGGTCTAACCCATCACACTCCATATGTGGGGTTGGGAAGGAATTTTTTCCACAGGTCAAACTGGCAAAAACTTTGGGGTTTTTTCACCTTCTTCTGCAGCGTGTGGGTGTGGGTCACTTGTCAGGATTATCTGGGTATTTCTCACTTAATTATTTCCCTGCCTTTGTGGGGGCCTCAAGCACTGATGCATCTTGGTCCCTCCTGTTATCTGCCTGGGGTACACAATAGCTTAGTCTCCTATGGCTGTAATACTTCAGTGTCATTTGAGTGTTGGATTTAGTGCACAGGTGTTGGGGGCAGGTGGTGCCCTGCAATATACAGGAAATCAGACTATTACCACTTCTTTTAAAGAGAACTGATTTTTTCCCAATTACTTTTCATTGCTGCTCTCAGTCTTTTGCAGAAAAAAAACACACGGGTTTCACAATAGGCATGCTAAAGAGAGCTATTAATTAATTATAATTATATTATTAAAGCAGCAAAGATGCCACAGGACTCTTTGCTGCTTTTACAGATCCAGACTAACACAGCTACCCCTCTGATAATTATATTATATTATCCCACATAAGTACCAATATCTACTTGGTTGCACAGATATCTTCAGCAAATCTACCAATAACTCCAAAGCTAAAAGTGGCCCAGTATTAAAAATGTTATAATAATAAATAATAACAATTAGAATATTCAGCACTTACATATTGCTTTTTCATCCATTGATCTCAAAGCACTTTACCAGTGTGGGTAAGCATCACCACCCCCATTCTACAGAGGAGCAAGCCGTGACAGGTATGGCAATTTCCTGCAACATCTCTGGGAGTGCTTATTGTATTAAGTTCAAGTAGCTGTGGATGTAATGCCGTTATGTATTACTGTGGGCCTGACTGATCAAAGGACTATAGTGAGCAATGTGGCAGACAAGAATGAGCTTTTGGGACAATGTGTGAAGTGGATTTCCTGGGAAATATCTAGGGAGAGGTGAATGGAAATCTCCCCCTCACCCCATTATGCCCAAATGCAGCCCTTTGATGCTACACCCAAAGAGAGTGATTGTCTGCTGATTACCTGTTCCCAGAATCCCAAGATGAAAGGCCCAAACTGTATAAAGGAGTGACTCACAGATTCATGCGTGTGCTCGTTCTGAGCTTAAAGCTGTTACAAACTTGTAACCACAGAAAAACTCCTTGGTGGAGTGTAAAGGACTGATCACCTGCCAGAGCCCTTGCTGGAGTTGGGATGATTTGTGCTAAGTCTATTAACGTGTGTGTTGGTTCTTTTATCGTTTTTAATATATTTTCTCTGGCATTACTCCACCTTGCTTGGAAAAGGCTGTGAGATATCTGCTACCTATGAGTAATTATGCTATTTATAGACTCTGAGGAGAAAACAATAGGTAGACGCTGGCCGGTTAGGCCATCCAGCTTGCTGTGGAACTCACAGTGTAAGCAAGGAACTGCACAGCCTGGAGAAACCCTGATCAGGAGGGAGAGAGCTGTGAGTCTCTGCCCAAGAGAGACAACTGCTGAGAAGCCAGGAGCCTAGAGCAGACGACTTTGCTGGACCACAAGTGGGAAATACAGCTGCAGTTGCTCTGAACCGTGACGTAAAACTTTAAAGAAAGCTGGTTCTGCAGAAATTGTGGTGTGTGGCCTAGAGGCCAGTGAGCGCCACTATTAATGGCTATAACCCCCTACTTGTAATAATAATTTCATGGGGTCATAAGCCAGAAATCCATCTCATCTGCATATTAATAACCAAACATGTGGAGGCAGAAGAATACCTGGCTCCAGCTCTCACTCCACTGCTACTTCTGCTTCTCCCACCAGTTCCAGTGCAGGCTACTCCCTCCCAGACAGCTCCTCCAACTTTGGACTTAGGATGTGCTGTTGGAGCTCCGGGGCATCACCTCCTCAGTGACTGGTATGAGAACCATAGTCACGTCTCCACTTTCATCCATGCTGGGTCTCCTCTGGTGGTGCCTGTGACTCAGGGTTATAAGGGTACCATCCCTGATCAGCAGATTTTCATGCACCACTGTGGGTTCAATGCTCACTGAAGCCCCAGCACCTGGTCAAATTGCTCATAGAAGTGACAGGCAGACAGCGAGTTCTGAGAGGTGTCATTACTCTCCCTGATCTTCAGGTAGTTGGTCAATCTTTGCACTAATAGGTGATCTGGTGGCACCCCAATGCTCCAAGCTTCTTCTCCATTTCTTTGTTGACACGATCATTCCTTGCAGTCTTACCAAAGCTGAGTTACTGGCTTGCCTCACACCAGAGATTAACCAGAATCTAGCTTTGTTCCTCTAGCCAGCTAGGCAACATGCTCAGGGTAGGGCTTCTTCCCACTGGTGGCCATAGCAGTCATTGGAGATTGTCACATGTGTTTCCAGGTGAGCAGTCAGCATGGAAAGGAAGAGTTAAATGCTGAGCAGCTGTAGTCAGACAAGTGGGGTTGTTTCTAGTTCCTGGGAATTGAGTGGGAGGTCTGGGGGTTCCAGGGTCAAGAAACACAGGCCCAGGGGATTTTTGGATAGTGTTAGCAAACTCTCCAGAAATTGAGACCCAGGCTTGAGCTGCATCCACACTGCAAAATGATAGGATTTGGACCTGGACTCAGACACATACACCCCTGGAGTGTTCCTAGTCTGGGTCCTGAGAGCTTGCTGACCTGTGCCAGAAAGATGTGTGGAAGGCTTGGGCTCAAACATGAGTCTAATCCCAGGTTTACAATACAGTTTAGACATACCCTCCAAGGCCTGGCTCCTGTAATTGATAGATACAGTTGGGCTGCTGTACAGGTGTGAGTGTCCACCTACAGACATCAGTTGCAAGAGTGGGCCCCAAACACCAAATTAAGACAGACACGTTTTCACAAAACACTTAGATATGGCTTCCAAGTAATATTATACAATGTGATACAATAGGGAATGAGAGATTTGACTCATTACTTCGGGAAATTCAGTAACATTGTACAAATTCTTGGTTACAGAACAGGGATTCTGGTCATGATTCTAATCCACTTAAAAGAGTAACACCATTGAAGGCAATTGAATTAAAATTGATGTAAAACTATCATAAGCACAAATAGAATGAGGCACTGTTACCTGTCTCAGAGCATGGCTGATATGCTCAGAGCCTCAAACAGCATTAGAGCCATCTTTCTAACCACACCTGTCTCTAATGATGGCGACAACATATTTTTAACCTTTCAGTTCCTATAAGGAAAAACATTTTTCTCTTATTTGTGGGCAGGTATGTAATAACCCTCCTAAATATAGGCTGATCTTTAATTAAGCTGCACCCTGCCTTGATAATGCCATTTTCCTTCAGAGACACCTCAACATGTCCTCCTTCCTCTTCTAGTTTTAACAACAAAATACTTATGTCTGAGGTCTAGCTAATTACCCAGGTCACTGCCATATGATGTCTTCATTTCAGCCCTCAGGAAATCATTATCTGTAATGATCTACCATCTTGATGGACTTGTTTATATTACTGTCCGAGCCTCAGAAAGCCTATATCATCCTTCCCTAATGGCGTCTAAATACTGAGTAAGACTAGTCAGACAAGATTTTCAATAGCAATTAGCACACAAGTAGGCCAGTGACTCTGACACTTGTGTATCTGTGTCAGGATTTGCCAGACTTCACAGATGAAGTGAGACCCCCAAACCGCAAAAGTATTTAGGTGCCTAAACCCCAGATTTAGGTGACTAAGCTGGCGTTTAGGTACCTAAGTCCCTGTTTTAGGCTCCCCTGTGATCCACAAAACTCCCACCAGAGCCTTAAGCACGTAAACTCAGTGCCTACGTTTTCAGAGTAAAAAAATTCCTAGCCATCTATGTTTCTGCCACGTTTCACAAACCTGAACCATTCTTTTTAGGTGACAAATATGAGGAACTGTCCAGATTGAGGTGTCAATAGAAGAAGTTTTAGAACAAATTGATACTTTTTAACAGCAATAAGTCATCAGGACCAGATGGTATTCACCCAAGAGTTCTGAAGGAACTCAAATGTGAAATTGCAGAACTACTAACTGTAGTTTGTAACCTATTATTTAAATCAGATTCTGTACCAAATGATGGCAGGATAACTAATGTGATGACAATTTTTAAAAAGGGCTTCAGAGCTGATCCCGGCAATTACAGGCCAGTATGCCTGACTTCAGTACTAGGCAAACTGGTTGGAACTATAGTAAAGAACAAAATTGTCAGACACATAGATGAGCATAATTTGTGAATGAGTCAACATGGCTTTTGTAAAGGGAAATCATGCCTCACCAATCTACTAGAATTCTTGAAGGGGGTCAACAAGCATGTGGACAAGGGGGATCTAGTGGATATAGTGTACTTAGATTTTCAGAAAGCCTTTGACAAGGTCCCTCACCAAGGCTCTTAAGCAAAGTAAGCTGTCATGGAATAAGAGGGAAGGTCCTCTCATGGATTGGTAACTGGTTAAAATATAGCAAACAAAGGCTAGGAATAAAGGGTCAGTTTTCATAACGGAGAGAGGTAAATAGTGTTGTTCCCCCCCCCACCCCAGTGCTGTGCAACATATTCATAAATGATCTGGAAAAAGAAGTAAACAGTGAGGTGGCAAAATTTTCAGATACAAAACTACTCAAGATAGTTAAGTCCCAGGCAGACTGTGAAGAGCTACAAAAGGATCTAACAAAACTGGGTGACTGGGCAACAAAATGATAGATGAAATTCAATGTTGATAAATGGAAAGTAGTGCATATTGGAAAACATAATCCCAACTATACATATGATGGGGCCTAAATTAGTTATCACTCAAAAAAGAGATCTTGGAGTAATTGTGGATAGTTCTCTGAAAACCTCCAATCCATGTGCAGTGATAGTCAAAAAAGCAAACAGAATGTTGGGAATGATTAAGAAAGGGAGAGATAATAAGACAGAAAATATCTTATTGCCTCTATATAGTGCCTTGAATACTGCGTACAGATGTGGTTGCCATCTCAAAAAAGATATATTGGAATTGGAAAAAGTTCAGAAAAGGGCAACAAAAATCATTAAGGGTATGGAAGGGCTTTCATATGAGGAGAGATTAATAAAACTGGAACTTTTCAGCTTGGAAAAGAGACAACTAAGGGGGGATATGGTAGAGGTCTATAAAATCATGACTGGTGTGGAGAAAGTAAATAAGGAAGTGGTGTTTACTCCTCCTCCTAACACAAGAACTAGGGGTCATCAAATGAAATCAATAGGCAGCAAGTTTAAAACAAACAAAAGGAAGTATTTTTTCACATAATGCACAGTCAACCTGTGGAACTCCTTGCCAGAGGATGTTGTGAAGGTCAAGATTATAAAAGGGTTCAAAAAAGAACTAGATAAGTTCATGGAGGATAGATCCATCAATGGCTATTGGCCAGGATGGGCAGGAATGGTGTCTCTACCCTCTGTTTTCCAGAAGCTGGGAATGGGCAACTGAGGATTGTTCACTTGATGATTACATGTTCTGTTCATTCCCTCTGAAGCACCTGGCATTGGCCACTGTCAGAAGACAGGATACTGGGCTAGATGGACCTTTGGTCTGACCCAGTATGGCTGTTCTTATTTTCTTATGGGCATGTGCATTGCTGCCTCACCTATTCCCCACTTAGGTCCCAGAGTGACCCACAAACCAAGGGAAGATAGGCATTTGTCTGACTATCTTGCATGCTTAGCGGTAGCCAACCAGAAGATGGGTCACATTCAAAATCAGGAGTGGTCATGCCCACCTAGTTACTTTTATCCCAGTAGTTAGAGCACTTACTTGGAATGTGGGAGACCTACATTCAATTACCCCTCTCTCTCCCAGAATTAGAGAAAGGATTTGAACAGGCATCTCCCACCTCTCAGGAGGCTGCTCTATCCACTCAGCGATGGGATATTCTGATGTGGGGTTCTCTCAGTCTCCCCTGTTGAAGCTAATACACACAGGATAAATAAAGAGTCACTGGAGAAGGGGGACTGGACCCTGTTTCTCCGATATGGATGCCCTAAACACTGGACTATTCACTCTCCCTCTCTCTGTCTCTAGACCAGTGAGTCGCTAATTATTTATACGTAAGACTATGATTTAGTCATGGGTATTTTTAGTAAAAGTCATGGACAGGTCATGGGCAATAAACAAAAATTCATGGCCTTGACCTGTCCATGACTTTTCTTATAAATTTCCCTGACTAAATCTGAGGTGCTCCAGGGGCCCTGGGCACTGTTGCTCCTGCTGAGAGGTGGCGGACTCCAGAGGTGGGAAGCCCAAGGGGAGATGGTGATCTGGAGTCACACTGCTTCTCCGGAGGGGAGGGTGGCCTGCGGCCCCACTGCTGCTCCCAGGCAGCCCTGAGGTCAGCCACATCAGCCACTGCAGAAATCACAGAGGTCACAGAATCCAAAACTTCCATAAACACCGTGACAGACTCGCAGTCTTATTTATAAACAGTGGAACAGTTTCCACATGAGAGCAATTCCATTGCCTTTATAAGATCTGGACCTTAGTTACCTGCTAGAAGAGAAGGTGAAATAGTGTGAAGAAAAAACAAAAAATCCTGATTAGAAAATATTTTTGCAAGTAAAAATATTGAGTTACAGTCACTGCAAATCATGGAATCATATTATTAGTTGTTCCCAAGTATTCAGACACCTGCTGAATATTTATGAAATGTGCACAAGTAACAAAAATGTCATGAGTTGTAGGACAAAATGCATGTGTGACAGTTCATGCTGGAAACTGCATTATTCACTATTCGTCATCTCCCCTTCAAAGTTTTCCACTCAGGAACAGAAACAATAGCATGCCACTTAAGTAACCAACCAATATTTATAGTGATTAGTTTATTTTATTCATTTATTTAGATTTTAATTACTTTAAAATAAAAGGAGAATATGCTAATAAACAAACAGACTTGTCAATTACCTCAGCTCAAACCAAATAAATCAGCAACAATCAGCATTCATCAACCTCCCTACACAATCCTCACAAGTGCTCCAGAGTTGAAGTGAACAGTTTGAGAACCACCTACAGGTTGAAAATTAATTGTCCAAACTATTCGTGAATATTTACAAGTGATAAACACCTCTGAAGAAAATCAGGATCTGTTTATGAATGATTCTTTAACCAAGAAAGAGATTAAATTCAGAACTAGTATTATTCACCACCAATAGCTCTGCTAATTCCTCCAGGAATTTCTGCTGCTTTTCTCTTATGGTTCTATCATGAAACTATATGATCCTGTACATTCCATATCAGAGAGCAGAGCGAGTCACTCACTTTCATTTTGAACATATTTACAAAATATCTGCTCAATATCCCTTTATCTTCACAACAGGCCAAACTAAAATCCCAGATCTGAATTATCTGACATTTGAGGTGTTTGAAATCTAGATCCAAATTTAGTGGCATGAGCTCATCTCTAAAGACTGCAGAATTCTCTTCTGAAAAAATATTACCTTCCTGTGATGCACTAATTCCCATGTGTGCACTTTGCCTTCAGTGTAATATAATATTAGATAAAGGCATCTTTACCTCTGGGTGAGTAATTTTTTAGCATTGCTGATCTGACTAAAAGGAAGATTAATTGGAAAAGCAGTGTAACAATACATATTAGTAAGATTCCAAAGCCTGGCAGGCTGATTAGTTGTAAAGATTATTTTTTACCTAGATTTTTAAGGTGGCCAAAAAGACCTTTTAAAGTACATAAATCAATAAATTACTAGTTCCAACCCCAAATGAGGATTATAGTGTATGTAAACTTAGCCAGTGCATATTTAAGGCCAAATTATTTCTCTCTGCAGACATGCCTTCCAATAGGTCCCATATGTAGTCTGATTTTTCACTCCATTACACTAGTTTTCTGCTGCTAGACCGCCATTGGCTTCAGAGGACTTACATGGAGTAATAGCAGCATACCAGAGTGGAGAATCAGGCCGACATTGTAAATGCAGAATCATTAAGTCCCTTTTTATTCTGGCCGGACAGGCCCTGCCTCCTACTAATTTACAAGTTCTAGGAGAGTAACCTGCATGGGTTGGGTCATAGTTCCTTCCCGCTGGTGCATCAGGAAACAGACAAACCTGCAGGCTGTGCTTAGGCCCCTGAATTCCATTGCTCTTTCTGCAGAGGGCCTTATGAAAGGAACAGCCTCCATTCATGGTTTAAGGCAGCCAAAATGGTGGCAGGAAGCATCTGCTCTGCTTTGCACTGCCTTTTGTACCTGCAGGGTATTTTTCTGGTGGGCCCCCATGTACTGCATCTGCCAGAATTTGGCACCTCTTTGAAAATTATTTCCTCACTTACCTGCCAAGGTCTATACAGGGCTGTGTATTTCACCATTGTAGAGGATTGGATGATTAGCTACCCTATAAGGATTTTACTCCAGTACTGGTTACAGTCAGGGATGGGATTCAGATGAAGTAGCCCTTAGGTCTTTTCTAGTCTGGCAGGCTTTATGTTTAGAAAGGGAATTAATGGCTCTGCATTTTTTAGCTCAGTATTTTGTAGCCTTTTGTTTTATTTAAAGTGAATTTAGTAATGTTCACCACTGCGAGTTTGGCTCTGGCGGCTACAGGTTCAAGCTTAGCAGAGTGAAAGACACCTCTGCTACTTGCTTCAGCGTTAGAGTCTCTAGGGACACATAAAGAACAAAGGTAGTGACCATACAGACATTCACAAATACAAGGTCTAGACTGTTTTACAAGTTTTATTAAAGTTATGATGGCCCAAGCATATAGAAATACCATACAGACCTATGTCCAAGTTACAAATCTAGTTATATACTTAACAACAGTTAGGGTCTGATGGGTTTCTCATAGCTTGCTCATCAGTAGAGGGGTGTTCCTGCTGGAGTCACCCAAAGGAGGCTCAGTTTTCCTATTCTGGGCAACATCTTTTTATAATGTGAGTCTGTCTATACCTACATTCTGCGCAAGTCCATAAAAGTGTCAACCCTCTTTTCTCTTATTGGTCTGTGTCCCCTGGAAACTTAAGGGACCCCAATTTTACACAGGTTGTGTAAGTTCCCTTTATTCTCATTAGCACTGACACTCAACCTGTATCCTGTGGTTAAGACACATGTCAGAGACAGATGCGCCTTTACAGTATTTTTATGAGCTAATATTAATCTCCTGGTAATTCTGCACAATATTACCACTTGGTAACTCTTTTCCCATAATCTTTGGGCATCAGGTTATTTTCTGGTCACTTATGTCATCATTTTTTGTCTTCAAGACCTAAAACAGCTAAGCTAAAATCTTGCAGGACTCAGCCTACAGGTTCTTGCACTTCAGCTTGTCTTACTCATGTCTATCTAATTCTTGGTTCCTCTAAAAACTGATCAGTCTTATACTTTTTTAATCCTACAAATTAACTCTAATTAACATACAATGAATATATGTAATATATCATATTGATTAATCATAACATCACACAATAAATAAATAATAAACTAAAATCATTGGCTACAATTTAGATTCCTTTACAGGTCAAATTCATCCAGATACAAAACGCCTGCATAAGGCATGTGAAGAGACTGACAATATCCTGGATAAACCTTATGGAATTAAAATAAACTTTATTGAATTAAGTTAAACCTTATTGATTTAGGTTTAATACATTTGGGGTCTGTTGTATTAAAAATGCAATTATCTGTGTGTTATTGTATTGTATGTGCCTTCTATAATAGGAGGAAGATGTTAACGTAATTCCTCCATTATCAGCCCTTTGAAGCCTCCCTGCTAGAGAAGTCCCCATATACTACTTCAAAACCAGATTCTCTAAGTTCCAACAGATAAAGAAAGGATTTTTGGGTAAGTAGCCTAGTTTAAAACTGTCTCAGGGCCTTCCTCCTGATCTAGCAAATGAATAGGACCCCTGGGCCACAGTGGGCCCCAATCCCTAGGGGAGGATTGGAAGGACTTGGCCTACTGAGGCCCATGAGACGGGGTGCAAGCTCTGAGCTGAGGCTGTTTTGAACTTGTGACCATAAAAGAGAACCCCCTTTGTGGAGTTTTGAAGGACTGCTCCTGCCAGAGCCCATGTTAGCGCTGGGGTGATGTCTGATAAGCTTATTAGTAAGTGTGTAGGTTCTCCGATTGTTTTAATGTTTTCTCTGTGGTGCTTTTACCCTAACAATAAAATAAGCTAGCATAAAAAGAGCTATGTGCTACCTATAGATGGGGGCATTCACACTGTTAACCGTCTCTGAAGGGGAAATAAGCAGCTGCACTTGGGCAACCTGTCTGTTTTGTGAATAACACAGGGAAGGCAGGGAACTCTTCAGCCTGGAAATACTCCCGTCAGAAGGGAGGGAGAAAGCCTTTGCTGGCCTGCTGAGGGGAAACACAAGTGCAGCTTTCCTGAACTGTAACAATGTCCTCCAGGCCATATAAACCCTGTGATCAGATGGAACGGCCTCTCCAACATGGCTGCAGAGGGGCTCTCCATACTGGTTACAAGTAGGCTCTAAATAGCCCTACAGCCCGCCCATAGGCTGGGAGTGAATTCCATAGCCCCTGGTCTCTGCACAGTCCTCCACCCAAAGCCTGAGTAGCCTCTCTAAGGTCCCCATTACTACTGTATCTGAGCACTTCACAGTTTTTAATGTATTTATCTTCCCAACACCCCGTGAAGTAGGAAAGTACTATGGTCCCTGTTTTACAAATAGCAACTGAGACACCAAGAAGATAAGTGTCCAAGGTCTGTGACTACACAGGGACATGAACCTAGGTCTTCCAATTCCTCCAGAAGTAACCTAAACACTGGACCATCCTTCCTCTCAGCTAATCAGGCTTTGTGCAAAGAGGGTGACCTTCACCCCTGTATAAATAAGGGCAGCAGAGGTATCTTATTGCCAACAAAACAAAGAGACATGGAAGGATCTTCTGTCTTCAAGCCTAATTCTGCTATAAGTATGTGCAAGTTCCATGATGTCCAATGGGAGATTGTATAGATATAAATAATTAAAGTGCCTTGTACCCAAGACTCTCAAGCCATTTTATAAACATTAGTGAATTTATCCTCACTACTAGTTATAAGGTATGTCACTATTATTATCCCTATTTTACAGATGCAGAAAATGGAGGCATCCAAGAATAAGTGACTCAGCTCAGGATTACAATGACATAAATAAATGACAAAACTAGAATCTTGTAAACTGACTCACAGGCTAATGAGGTTAGCCTCAAAACCAACCTTCCCTTCCGTGGGCTGACCACTAACTTTTATAAAGGCAGTATGTGAGGAAGACACTCCTCCACCACTTGCTTGGGCAGATGTGTGTATGTATACACTCTCCTATACATGCATCAGTATCCCCGTATGATGAGCTTATGCTACATACAAGCACCTTGTAAGCAGTTACTATTTTCTCTGAATGCTCAGTCTCATTTGCCAAAAGTATTTGAAAGCGAGGACCAGAATATTATCTGCAGTGCTGTGTGTCACCTCCTCACTCCATCCCCCCTCCCTCTGTCACTTGCTCTCCCCAACCCTTGCTCACTCACTCATTTTCACAGGGCTGGGCAGGGGATTGGGGTGCGGGAAGGGGTGAGGGCTCTGGCTGGGGATGCAAGCTCTGACCTGGGGCCACAAATGAGGGGGTTGGACAGGGCCATCCTTAGGCATATGCAGCTGCATAGGGCACCCAAAAATTTGGGGCAACCCTGGGTCTTAGTGTTCATCCTCCCACCTCTTCTTATCCCTGTTCTGACCCTTCTTGCTGACTCCCACCGCACCTGGCTGCTGCAGCCTGGTGAGTCTGCCTCTGGAGGGGATCTAGTACTTAAAAATGAAAAAGCCTTCAGTCTGTCAGACCTATTAGCACAACACTGAACCTGTTAAATGTATTCATTACCACTTGAATGGCTCTCTAACAGGCATTTGCCAATCCCCCAGGTATATACTGTCAGTTTCTGAATTTACTGACAAAAACAGTTGTGCATTACTGTAATATTTACTCAGAACATGTTAGTCTACAGGACCTTAGTTTAAAATTTGCTTTAAACATATTTCATTAGTGTGTTGCTGAAGATTATAAAAATCACATCTCTAAAAAAATCCTTGCATAGATTTTTAGATTAACAATCTGAGTATTCATCTTTAGCCTTATGCCTGGTCTACACTACACGTTTAAACCAATTTTAGTAGCGTTAAACCGATTTAACCCTGCACCCGTCCACACAACGAGGCCCTTTATATCCATATAAAGGGCTCTTAAAACCGGTTTCTGTACTCCTCCCCGATGAGAGGAGTAGTGCTGAAATCGGTATTGCCATGTTGGATTAGGGTTAGTGTGGCCGCAAATCGACGGTATTGGCCTCCGGGCGGTATTCCACAGTGCACCACTGTGACCACTCTGGAAAGCAACCTGAACTCGGATGCACTGGCCAGGTAGACAGGAAAAGCCCCACGAACTTTTGAATTGCATTTCCTGTTTGCCCAGCATGGAGCTCTGATCAGCATGGGTGGCGGTGCAGTCCCAAATCCAAAAAGAGTTCCAGCATGGGCTATACGGGAGATACTGGATCTGATCGCTGTATGGGCAGACAAATCTGTTCTATCAGAGCTCCGTTACAAAAGACGAAATGCCAAAGCATTTGAAAAAAATCTCCAGGCTATGATACAGAGTCCACAGCACAGTGCTGTGTGGCAAGCGTAATGGAAAGCCAAAGAATCAAATGGACGCTCATGGAGGAAGGGAGGCAGTACTGAGGACTCCGGCTATCCCACAGTCCCCGCAGTCTCCGAAAAGTATTTGCATTCTTGGCTGAGCTCCCAATGCCTGTAAGGTCAAACACATTGTCCAGGGTGGTTCAGGTTATAGCTCGTCAATTTAGGCACCTCCTCCCCCGTGAAAGAAAAGGGAAAAAAATCGTTTCTTGACTTTTTTCAATGTCACCCTATGTCTACTGCATGCTGCTGGTAGATGGGGTGCTGCAGCACTGAACAGCAGCATCCTCTCCCCTCCCCGGTGGCAGATGGTACAGTGCAGAAGGACTGGTAGCCGGCCTTATCATCCCATGAGTGCTCCTGGCTGGTCTCAGGTGAGGTTGGCCGGGGGCACCTAGGTAAAAATAGGAATGACTCCCGGTTATTCCTGGCAGATGGTACAGAACAACAGGTAACCATCCTCATCATAGCAACTGGAGGCTGAGCTCCATCAGCCCCCCCCCCCCATCCCCTGCCTTCATGTCTAAAGAAAAGATTCTGTACTACCTGGACTATCATAGCAGCGGGATGCTGGGCTCCTCTCCCCACCACCATTTAATGTCCTGTCTGGACTATCATAGCAGCTGGAGGCTGCCTCCCCCTCATTTTATCTCACTAAAAAGTCAGGGTTTCTTATTCCTGCATTCTTTATTACTTCATCACACAAATAGGGGGAGCCTGCAACGGTAGCCCAGGATAGTTGAGGGTGGAGGGAAACAAGGGGTGGGGTTGTTGCAGGGGTACCCCCATGAATGGCATGCAGCTCATCATTTCTGCGGGATCTGACACAGAGCAGCTGTGCTCTCTGGTACACTGGTTCTGTAGTATACTTGCCCCATATTCTAGGCAGGACTGACTCTATTTTTAGATACAACATAAAGGAGGGAATGACCCGGGAAGTCATTCCCATTTTTGCCTTTACGCCCCCGGCCGACCTCAGCGAAGGTCAGCCAGGAGCACCCATGACAGCAGCAGACAGTACAGAATGACTGATAACCATCATCTCATCGCCAATTTACAATAGCACAGCAGACGGTACAGAACGACTGGTAACCGTCTCTGCTACCTTGCAAGGCAAGGCAAAGGCAAATGAATGCTGCTGTGTGGCACTGCAGTACCGCCTGTCAGCGGCATCCAGTACACATACGGTGACAGTGACAAAAGGCAAAATGGGCTCCATGGTTGCCATGATATGGCATCTGCCGGGGCAATCCAGGGAAAAAGGGCACAAAATGATTGTCAGCTGTTGCTTTCACGGAGGAAGGAATGAGTGACATTTACCCAGAATCACCCGCAACACTGTTTTTGCACCATCATGCATTGGATCTCAACCCAGAATTCAATGGGCGGGGGAGACTGCAGGAACTATGGGATAGCTACAGGATAGCTACCCACAGTGCAACGCTCCAGAAATCGACGCTAGCCTCAGTACATGGACGCACACCACCGAATTATTGTGCTTTGTGGGGCTGCGTGCACTTGACTTTATACAATCTGTTTTACAAAACCGGTTTA
Organism: Gopherus flavomarginatus; assembly: GCF_025201925.1. Lineage (NCBI taxonomy): Eukaryota > Metazoa > Chordata > Testudines > Testudinidae > Gopherus > Gopherus flavomarginatus. The sequence continues at coordinate 46,299,647 of NC_066620.1, forward strand.
TGTAAAATTGGAATAATCCTGTAGTGTAGACGTACCCTTAAATGCTTGGATCTTCTGACATAGTTTTTTAAATAAAGCCTTCAAAAGGCCACCCTTATCTAAAATACACATGTGAGTCCAGGCTGCGATCAGGCATAGAGGCACCACTTTAATAATACTGCCTAAAGCCCCATAATCTGAAAGATAGCCCTGAGTTTGGAGTGTGGGAGGGGGATTACAGGCTGGGGCAGGAGGATAGGGCATGGGAGGGGGCACAGGCTTTGGGCTGGAGGCACAGGATCTGGAGTGGGGTCAGAAATGAGGGGTTCAGGAGGTGTGGGGGCTCCAGACTGGGGGTTGAGGTCTGGCTTGGGCTCTAGCTGGGGGGTGCGGGCTCTGGGCTGGGACTGAGGGGTTTAGAGTGTGAGAGATGGTTCAGGCTGTGGGAGGGCATTTGGGTGCAAGAGGGGGCTCAGGACTGGGGCAGGGGCTTGGGATGCAGGAGGGAGTCAGGGATGCAGGCTCCAGGCAGCACTTACCTAAGGTGGTTCCCAGAAACAGCCAGCATTTCACTTCAGCTCCTAGGTGGAGGTGCAGCCAGGTGGCTCTGCGCACTACCTTCATCCTCAGGCACCGCCCTTGCAGCACCCATTGACTGGGAACTGCAGCCAATGGGAGCTGCAGAACTGGCAGCATATGAAGCCCCCCATGGCAATGGCTCCACCTAGGAGCCAGAGGGACATGCCAGCCACTTCCAGGAGCTGGGCAGAGCCAGGGCAGGCAGGGAGCCTTGCCTTAGCCCTGCTACACTGCCAACTGGACTTTTAATGGCCCGGTCAGTGGTGCTGACCGGAGCTGCCAGGATCCCTTTTCGACTGGGTGTTCCAGTCAAGAACCGGATGTCTGACAACACAAATCACAGGCCCCAAATCAGAAACCAGTGTTTGTGCCCACTGAAATCAATTGCAAAACTCACATTGATTTCTATGGGATCTGTATCCTAGACAAATAAAACTAGCAAGTTGCAACAATATGTGTTTATGCTTTTCTAAAGGGATACATGAGAAAGAAAAGATACAGTTTAACCAACTCTTCAACTTTGTATTCATTAGCAAATATCAATACTGAGAGAATTAACAGCACTCAGAGAACAGCAGCACCATCTTGAGGCCATCAGAGAATTAAATAAATGGGTAAAAATTTGGTTTGGACTACAAACCAATGACATTTTATCTTTGACTGCAAAGAGAGATTTGTTTTTATCTCTGTATTCCGAGAGAAAACTGATTGTCCATCTGTGTTCTTATTTTGGCCTTGGTTAAAACACACATTTATAAACAACTGTCCCTTTTCAGTACAGTTCTTGGTGGGTTCTTCTGATTTCTAATTTCATTTTTTTTTTATTTGTAATTTCCTGATCTCTTCAGTTGATTAATTAGTGCTCAGAGTCTGCATTGGTGATATCTGGAGGCATCTGGCAAAATTCTCCCCTTTCATTCACTTCCTGTGGGTCTTTTCAGAATGTTATTGTACATTCCATACTTAAGGTTACATTTATGTCATGGAGGTCACTGAAGTCATGAAAAAGACGGTTACTTACCTTTGTAACTGTTGTTCTTCGAGATGTGTTGCTCATATCCATTCCAGTTAGGTGTGCGCGCGCCGCGTGCACGTTCGTCGGGAAAACTTTTACCCTAGCAACCCAGTCGGGTCGGCTGGGCGCCCCCTGGAGTGGCGCCGCCATGGCGCCCAATATATATCCCAGCCGACCCGGCCACCCTTCAGTTCCTTCTTGCCGGCTACTCCGACAGTGGGGAAGGAGGGTGGGTTTGGAATGGATATGAGCAACACATCTCGAAGAACAACAGTTACAAAGGTAAGTAACCGTCTTTTCTTCTTCGAGTGATTGCTCATATGCATTCCAGTTAGGTGATTCCCAAGCCTTACCTAGGCGGTGGGGTCGGAGCGAGATGTGGCGGTATTTAAAACTGCTACGCCAAAGGCCGCATCATCTCTAGATTGTCTGACTAACGCATAGTGATCGGTGAAAGTGTGCACCGATGACCAGGTTGCCGCACGACATATCTCCTGAATAGGCACGTGCGCCAGGAAGGCCGCTGATGTCGCCTGGGCTCTTGTGGAGTGTGCTGTGAGGTGGCCAGATGGGACACGAGCCAAGTCGTAGCATGTGCGGATGCAAGCAGTCACCCAGGAGGAGATCCTCTGAGAGGATATAGGTTGTCCCCTCATGCGTTCTGCAATCGCTACGAAAAGCTGAGGGGACTTCCGAAACCCCTTGGTTCTCTCGATGTAGAAGGCAAGCGCTCTACGTACATCCAAGGAGTGTAGATGTTGCTCCCGCCGAGAAGAGTGTGGTTTCGGAAAGAAGACGGGAAGGAAGATGTCCTGGTTGGTATGAAAGGTGGACACCACCTTAGGGAGGAACGCCGGGTGGGGTCGTAGATGTACCTTGTCCTTATGGAAGACGGTGTAAGGTGGGTCCACTGTGAGAGCTTTCAGCTCTGAGACCCGTCTGGCCGATGTAATGGCCACCAGGAAAGCTGTCTTCCATGATAGGTGTGTGAGCGAGCATGTCGCCAGTGGCTCGAATGGTGGGAGCATGAGCCTGTTCAGGACTAAGTTAAGGTCCCACGTAGGGGCAGGGCGGCGTACAGGCGGGTATAGTCGCTCCAGTCCTTTAAGAAATCTGGCGACTAGCGGATGAGAAAATATGGAGCGGCCACCTTCACCTGGCCGGAAGGCTGAAATGGCCGCTAAGTGCACCTTTAAGGAGGAAGTTGCCAGGTCCTGCTGTTTAAGGTACCAGAGGTAGTCGAGGATTGTGGAAACTGGGGACTGCGTGGGGTTCACCCCTTGGGAAGCGCACCAGCAAGAGAAGCGTTTCCATTTGGCCCTGTACGTAGAGCGAGTGGAGGGCTTCCTGCTGTTAAGAAGTATATGTTGGACCGGCGTAGAGCAGCTGAGCTCTGCCGAGCTCAGCCATGTAGGAGCCACGCCGTGAGATGAAGGGCTCGCAGGTCCGGGTGGTGAAGCGTGCCATGATCCTGGGTAATTAGGTCTGGATGGAGAGGAAGGTGAATTGGGGGGTCCACAGATAGGTTCATCAAGGTGGTGAACCAGTGTTGTCTGGGCCACGCAGGTGCGATCAGTATCAGGTGAGCCTTGTCTCTGCGCAACTTCAAGAGGACCTTGTGCACCAGGGGGAACGGAGGGAAGGCATACAGGAGATGGCGGGTCCACGGCAGGAGAAATGCATCCGTGATCGACCCCGGGGAGAGACCTTGAAAGGAGCAAAACTCCTGGCACTTCCTGTTGGACCTGGTTGCAAAGAGGTCTATGCGGGGAAACCCCCACCTCTGGAAGATGGAATGGATGACGTCTGGTCTGATCGACCATTCGTGGCAGAGAAAGGATCGGCTGAGGTTGTCCGCCAGCGTGTTCTCGACCCCTGGGAGAAAGGATGCCACTGGGTCTATCGAGTGGGCTATACAGAAGTCCCAGAGTCGAATGGCCTCTTGGCACAGTGGAGATGACCGGGTTCCCCCCTGTTTGTTGATATAATACATGGCCGTTGTGTTGTCCGTGAGTACGGAAACACAACGGCCTTGGAGGTGACGGAGAAATGCCTGGCAGGCAAGGCGGACTGCCCTTAGCTCCCGGACATTTATGTGGAGTGACAGCTCGAGGGTCGACCACAGGCCCTGGGTGCGCAGGTTTCCTAAGTGAGCTCCCCAACCCAGGGATGACGCATCGGTTGTTAGAGTCACCGATGGCTGTTGCGGATGGAATGGCATCCCCGCGCATACCAACGATGGGGTCAGCCACCAGTCGAGGGAGCGGAGAGGATCGGGGGGCACCGTCACTAACACATCCGGGTGGTCTCTGCTTGGTCGGTATACTGAGTGAAGCCACGTTTGGAGGGGCCTCATTCTGAGTCTGGCATGCTTTGTCACGTACGTGCAAGCGGCCATGTGACCGAGGAGTGTGAGGCATGTCCGAGCCGAGGTGAGAGGGGATGCTTGCAAGCTCCGGATGATCGCCCCGATCGCCTGGAAACGAGGTTGAGGTAAGAAGGCCCTGGCCTGAATAGAGTCCAGGGTCGCACCTATGAAGTCCAACCTCTGTGTTGGAACTAGGTTGGACTTCTCGATGTTGACCAGCAGTCCCAGTCGGGAAAAGAGGTCCGTGGCAGCCTCTACATGTCGTCGTACCTGCGACTGGGAGGAACCTTTCAGGAGCCAGTCGTCTAGGTACGGGAAGACGTGGATTTTCCGCCGACGGAGGTAGGCGGCCACGACGGCCATGCACTTGGTGAACACCCTCGGGGCTGTCGAGAGACCGAATGGTAGAACCGTGAACTGGAAGTGTTGATGTGTGACCGTGAAGCGGAGGTACTTCCTGTGCGGTGGGAAGATGGCAATATGGAAGTACGCGTCTTTCATGTCGAGGGCGGCGTACCAGTCTCCAGGATCCAGGGATGGGATAATGGTTCCCAGGGAGATCATACGGAACTTCAACTTGAGCATCCACTTGTTGAGGCCCCGAAGGTCTAGGATGGGTCTGAGACCTCCCTTGGATTTGGGGATCAGGAAATAACGGGAGTAGAATCCCTTGCCTCTCTCGGCTAGAGGTACTTCCTCTATGGCCCCCGCCGCCAGGAGGGAGCGAACCTCCTGTAGAAGGGTTTGCTCGTGAGAGGGGTCCCTGAAGAGGGACTGGGAAGGGGGGCGGGAAGGGGGTGAAGAAGCAAATTGTAGATGGTATCCATGCTTCACTGTGCGTAGCACCCAACGGTCTGACGTTAATTGGGACCACGCTGGGAGGAAGCGGGAGAGGCGGTTGTAGAAAGTAGGGAAAGGATCCTGAATTGAGACTGATAAGCCGTCCCCGGGCGCACCTTCAAAAGCCGGACTTGGGGCCCGGTTGCGACTTGGAAGGCCCTTGGTTCTGGCCTCCCTGGGAGCTGGGTTGACGTCTGCGTCCCCCGCGTCCACGCCGTCTATTGAGGTCTTGCCTCTGACGGGGTGGGAAGTATGGGCGCCGTGTTTGGGGCCTGAAGGGTCTGCGCTGGGTGGACGGGGTATGCATCCCTAATGAGCGAATAATGACCCTATTGTCTTTTAGGTTTTGCAGTTTTGAGTCCGTCTTCTCAGAGAACAAGCCTTTCCCGTCAAAGGGTAGGTCTTGGATCGTGTATTGCAGCTCCGGAGGTAGTGTGGACGCTTGAAGCCAAGAGATGCGCCGCATTGTTACTCCGGACGCAATGGTTCTGGCTGCCGAATCAGCTGCATCGAGGGAGGCCTGGAGGGTAGTCCTGGCCACCTTCTTACCTTCCTCCAGGAATGCATTGAATTCTGGGCGTGAGTCGTGGGGGAGCAGTTCCGCGAACTTGCCCACCTCCACCCATATGTTGTGGTTATAACGCCCTAAAAGGGCCTGCTGGTTGGCCACACGGAGTTGCAAGGCCCCTGCTGAGTAGACCTTGCGACCCATGAGGTCCATGCGCTTGGCCTCTTTGGACTTGGGGGCCGGTGCCTGTTGTCCATGACGCTCCCTGTCATTGACCGACTGGGCCACGAGGGATGAGGGGGGAGGGTGTACATAGAGGTATTCGTACCCCCGAGAGGGTACCATGTACTTCCTCTCCACTCCCTTAGCTGTCGGAGGGATGGAGGCCGGTGACTGCCACAGGTTTTCGGTGGTAGATTGAATAGTCCGTATAAACGGCAGAGCTACCCGGGTAGGGGCATCTGCCGATAGTATGCTCACCACCGGGTCCTGAACCTCCGAGACTTCCTCCACGGGGAGGTTGATATTAAGTGCTACCCTACGGAGGAGGTCCTGGTGGGCCCTGAGATCTATTGGTGGAGGTCCCGATGTTGAAGTCCCCGCCACTGCCTCGTCTGGCGAGGAGGAGGAGGAGACACCGGGGATGATGTCCTCCTGTGCGGTGTCTCGCTGTTCCTCTGTTTCCAGCTCGTGACAGCCCGGTGAGTCTGGACGTGGCTGTTTGTCCGACTCAATCGCGGGAGGTCGGGAAACAGTGGCCTCTGGCACCCGATGCTCTGCGGTAGCGGGACGCGGCTGAGGTAGGGGGGCACCCTGGGTCTGTTGGTAAGCCCATGGTGTCCAGAAGCCCCACTGTTGGGCACTCGTGTCCTGTGTATGTGGGTCTTGAAACTCGCCCAGCGGTACTTCAGGTTCGTAATAACTACCCGCATGGGAGGATGCCGACGTGGCTCTTGATGGCCACGGTGGTGCTGCAAAGGTCGGTGCCGCGGTGCCGACCGACCTCACACCTCTGGATACTGGCGACCGGTGCTGGTATTGGTGGGGAGAGCGAGACCGGGACCTGCGACCGGCTCGGTGCCGGGAGGTCGACCGGGATCGCGAGCGCCGTTGTCTGGATCTGCTCCTGTAGGCGCGGTGCTCCCTGCGGTGCCGTGAGCTGGATCGGTGCCGGGAGTACTCAGTTGACGCACGTGACGTCGACCGGTGCCGGGAGCCTGACCGGTGCCGGGAGCCTGACCGGTGCCGGGAGCGTGAGCGGTGCCGAGGTGATCGGTGCCGAGAGCTCGACCGGTGCCTGGGTGATCGCCGACGAGGTGATCGGTGCCGGGAGCCCGATCGGTACCGGGATCGGGATCGAGATCGGGACCGACGCCGTGAGTCTGAACGTCGTCTTGAAGCTGAGCGTCTGCCGGATCGCGACCTAGAGCGGTGCCGGTCTGTTACACTGACCGAAGCTGGTCTGGTCAGGGTCGGCTTGCCCATAGAACACAGGACCCGCACCGGCGGTGCCGGGGGTAAGGGCATGGGTGCCTCCGTAATGGCGATCAGCTCCCTCGCCGCGGCAAATGTCTCCGGGGTAGTAGGTGTAGAGAGCTCTACCACTGCATGTACCGGGGAGCTACCAGGTGCCGGACTCGACGGACCTCTCGGGGCCGGAGTCGACGGTACCGGTTTGGGCGGTGCCGCGGCTGGTATCGGTGCCGGGCCATCCGCTGTCTTCGCAGGGTCTGGCTGCGGGGCGGCTGATGGCGAGACGATTTGTGCCTTCACCGCCTTTGGTCTCGGGGAGGTGGAGCGGCTTTGGCTCGGCTTCGGTGCCGCCTTCTTGGAGGAGGTACTCGGTGCCGCGGTGCCCTTGCTCACCGGCTTGCTTGCGCTCTGAGCCGAGGGCGAAGGTGTCAAGGCCGCTTCCATTAGGAGCTGTCTTAATCTAATGTCCCGCTCCTTTTTGGTCCTTGGCTTAAAGGACTTGCAGATTGAGCACTTAGCAGTTAAGTGCGACTCCCCTAGGCATTTTAAGCAGGAGTCATGAGGGTCTCCCACAGGCATAGGTTTATGGCAAGCCGCACAGGGCTTGAAACCTGATGAGCCGGGCATGGGCTCCGGCTCCCCGTGTGGGGGGAGGGGAGGGGGGGTACCCCGATCCCCTCGTTACCACTAAAAACTAAACTAAAGCACTAAACTACTAACTATTGACAACTATAAACTATCTATATACAATGAGTAACTATATACCACGAAAGCTAAATGAGCTGCTAGGGAGTGTGGAGTTCAGCGAAGCCGCGCTCCACAGTTCCAACGACCGACACGGGCGGTAAGAAGGAACTGAAGGGTGGCCGGGTCGGCTGGGATATATATTGGGCGCCATGGCGGCGCCACTCCAGGGGGCGCCCAGCCGACCCGACTGGGTTGCTAGGGTAAAAGTTTTCCCGACGAACGTGCACGCGGCGCGCGCACACCTAACTGGAATGCATATGAGCAATCACTCGAAGAAGAATCTGAGTTCCAGCAACCTCCGTGTCTTCCCTGCCACAGAGCAACATGATGTGTTTTCCTTTAACCTTTCCCATTTTTCCTTATTCTTTTTTTTAAATTGTTAATTAAACAACTTGTATTTCCTTTAAATTGTATGAAATGATCAGTGGGTCAGGAAGGTGCCCAGTCCAGAGTACCCCAGAATGTGGACACCCTAGCCCCTGTCCTGAGTGACCATAGCAGGGTTGGGTCAAGCCCCCCCAAGAACCCTGGGCCTAGCCTTGTCCAGGTTATGACTCTGCCAGACAGGAGAGTGGAAGGGGAGTCCTCAAGGGCAGGGAGGCCTCTGGGTAAAGGAAGTGGGAGTGAGAACTCAGATCCTTTCGCTAGCCCACTTCAGCAGGGTAATGCAGAAGCCAGGAGAGTTCCCCACAATAGTGAGACCAATCCCCGACTTACACTTGCATTCAGCCCTCTTAGAGATAGGGGCCAAAGAAGCAGTCCGCCATAGGGCATTAGTAATTTTGGAAACCCCTTCACGAACAGGTAGGACCACACTGACAGGAACCAATGAGCAGAGGACATCAACAGAATTCAAGAATAGGCCAGAAGGAAGACAGGCAGTCCTTAAGAAAGAAATATGAAATAAAAATGTACCAACCTGAAGTTCCTGTATATTCAGACATGTTCCTTTCATCTTCTTCAATGCAGCTGCCTCCTGAGAAGGAACACTTCTCATGATGTTGTTTCATTCAGGCAACCAGGCCTTGCATTTCTTTGTTGCACTGTTTGCATGCATGCCTGTCTTAACCACCGCTACAGGAACTTCAGTATCTCTTTTACAGCCTGCTGTTATTATAGGTTTTCCCTTCCAGTGAGAAAATGCTATAGTAGATCTCAGAGCAATGAAGGCTACACTCAGAAAGACCAAGACTTCTGGAATATGCTGCTAAGTTTCAGTTTTGTTTCTACTGCCTGTCTCTCCCTTCTCACATTTATCTCCAGACTTCTTCTCCTTGTCCAGATCTCTTCCACCCCCAACAATATTCTATTCAATGAACTTTCTGAAACTTTGCACTTTTAAGAGAGGTAAGGGATTGACTCTGTGTACACAAATTTGAAGAGGGACAATAGGATTGAGTTCTGTTATTTCTCACTTCTATATATTTATTTAAAACATTTTGGCTGTTAAGCACATTATCTCTGGAGACACAAATCCACAGTTTGAGAACTGCAAAACTAAGCATCTCTGATGGTATCTTTTAGACTGAGAACTGAGTCCCAGTGGGTAGCTAGAAAGATTAACCTAAATAATCTATACAGAAGCCCCTCGAACCCCATAAAATTGGGTCCCCTAATCCATGAACTATTGGAACTCATTTCAAAACTTCTCTTAAACATTACATGAACATATTGCCTCATACTATAGAATTAATAATCCCTAGTCCATGATGAGATATTTGAACTATAATGCATCTTTAAATAAGTTTTTCCCTTAAAAAGCATTTAAAAAAAAAACAACCCAAATTTCACTGGATTTTTATCCACCCCGATAAGAGGTACTTCCTTAGTTATCAACAATGTTATGGGAGGTCAGATTGTGGGCCTAACCTACTTCAGGCTTAGAATCTACCTCCTCCAAAAAAAAAAAAAAAAAAAAAATTAAAAAAAAGAAATCACACCTATAATATTAATTAAAAATAGTTAAATTCCACCTAATTATGGATATTTAACTCTGAAACTATTAGGCCTTTCCTTACACATCACCACTGTCAAGCTATAAATAGCTGTTACACCTGCACAGCTTTAAATCTGTAGTTTAGAATTGTGTATCTATCCCAACAGATTTAAGATGATTCAGCCACGCAAGAGAGATAACACAGCTCCATTATTAGAAACTTGCAAATAGATGCTGGAAAAATAGACTTTTAATTTAGTACATTATGTCCACCTTCAGTTATGGGTAGGTCAGTTAATTGGTGAAAGGGGTGGAATAGCAGCCTTTTCACATCTTTGCTCTTGCTGTCCTATGAAACAAGAATAGCTACAACCACTTGTATGTTTACAATATTGCAGAAAACACCATTTTTAAAATAAAAGTATAAGGTGGCAACAAAAGGATACAAGATTTCTTTGATGTAAAATAATTGTACAACAGGTAAATTTACACACTAATTTTTTAAAAAGATTTTCATAGGACTTTTCAACTGAAAGAAAAATACATCTTTTTCTCACATCAGACACTTCTTTAAATAAAATAAGCTACCTACATCACTTATGTAGTTTTTCAGAATTAAACTTTAATTCTTAAATTTCTAGACATCCTTCATTCTCTTAACTTAGCACATGGGTTTAAGGAAAAAGATAGCCACTCTCTCTCTAAATCAAACATGTATTTATCAAAGCTATCCTTCTGTTCCACTGAAGTATCCTTTCAAGCATGGACAGTATGATGGAAAATTAATAAAAAAGGGAAACTTATACATAACTTCTTTTATGTAAAATATTAAGTTAAAATGGTAGCATCTCAGCTAAAAACAAAACAGGATTCAAATCACGGTAAAAAAAATCAGGACAGAAGGAGCACAATACTTGTATCAATAAATTTTTAAGTGACATTAAAATGTTAAACACTATACACAGTTTCAGCGCATACCCAGAATTTGCCTGCTTTTTAGTTGATAATTTTTTTCTAGTTCACACAGTGCTTGAGCCCGCAGGTTAGCGGCATAAAGGCGTTTCTTCAGCTCAGAGCATTTCTCTTTTGGGAGAGGATAATTCTCCAAATTATCATTGGATATAGCGTTCTCTTTACTTGCACCAAAGTGAACCTTCTTCTTTCTTGTAGAAGAGGGGAGTAGCACTTCATCTTAAAGACAGAAACAGTGAAGAAAGGGGCTTTTGAGTTTTATTAAATGAGTGAGTGTTCCTCAATATTAGTTTATTCATTCACATCAGTGCCAGTCACTCCTTTGCAGAGGGGAACCTAATCTGGATCTAAGCTAACGTGAGTATTCACTAGAGTAACCTCCAACAGGGACAACAGCTTTATTTGAATTAATAGTCATATAAATGCTATTGATATGTAATTCACCCTTTACAGTTTCCAGCTAATGCTCTCCTTCCCCTCCCCCTAATCATGCTCATTTAGGGGACAGTTAGTTATATAGGATACCAAAGCCCCGTTTAACATGACAGTGCTATAGGTTACTGGAGCTTGTAGTAATTTTACTTTCAGAAGACTTAAGGTAGAAAGGGCTGTAGAGACTTGCTTTATTTAATAAAGTTTGTTTTAGTCATCTCTTTTCAGAGAGCACCCAGGAAGAGGAGACTACCTTTATTTTGTAGAAGGGCAAGGATAGATAGCAGTGATACATTGAGTCAAAATAAAAGGTGCAGGCTACTGGATAGTGAAATATGTTTAGTCACCACGTACAACACTCAACTATAGAAACTCTTGCTGGTTTGAGTGTTGCAGTGACATATAGGAGAAACAGTTACATAACCCAGAGGCCTGCTCTGTAAAAAAGGGTATGTACAGACAATGTAGTTGACTAGTCCCAATACAATATCAATGTATAGAGAACACTAACTACAGTCCTATGCCAGGACAAGTGACACATACTATTTCAGAAAAAAAATCACTGAGGAGTTTAATCAATATCTTCTAAAAAAATAAGGGATGTTTTTTTCCCTGGTCTAGGTGCAGGTAAGCCATGTGTACCTGTACACATTTTTGTCTTCCGGCAATAGCATAGCTTCCAGCCCTACTGAGAACAAGGGCACAGGGTTCACACAACCATTTTACACTAGCAGTAGTTTCATTTTAACAGTGATTCAAGAACTCACTTTCACTTTGTTCAGTCATGCTTCCATAATAAAGTTTTATAAGTCCCAGCTTTCTGTGCTGTTGTGCAGAAAACTTGTTTGATTCTCAAACCACAGGGACTGAGAAGGTCTTAGTAAGTAAGCTGCCTAAACATGATTCTGAAGGGAGCCACTGCAGCAACCTAGTGCTGGTAGCAACAATTGAACATAGTCCTGAAAGAAGATACTAGGGGGCTTAATGGGGAAAGACTCCTAGTTAAGTGTTCTTCTTAACTTTATTAACTTGCATGGCTTTTAACTTTAAGGTAAAAGAAAAAAAAAATGATTGATTTATCTGGTAATATGAGGTAACTGGAACAGAGTTTCAAGGTTACATCAATCACTGAAAACCATAGTAAAGCCAGGCTTTTTTTTTTTTTTTAAAAAAGAGGGAGCTTAGTGAGATGGGGATGGTAGAGACCTGGGTGCTAACTTCTAGCTAGGTCTGTTGTACAGCAAGCAAACTCTTCCTATAAGAGGAAGTTAAAAATCATGAATTGTCAGGTTACAGCATAACTAAGTAAGCCTGAATCATTACAAAGATGATAGAAGCTTGGGGAAAAGATGCAGGACCCTTCTTGCAGGCCACTTCTAGTTATGTCAGGGAAGGAAGAACATCAGAAAGCAGTAATATTGCAAGAGGCAGGGGATTAGTAGGCTGACAATTAGACATTGAAACAATGCTATTTTGAGTGATCAAGCAGAAGCAGCATATGACAGCTAGAACCAGGCTTGTAGTGGTGTGGGCATTAGATCCGTGTTTCCTAAATCCCACATGAATACTCTAACAAGTTGACTAGGAGTTTGAGAAAGGTGATCCTCCTCCTGCCCCTTCCACACATGCTTCCCCCCCCCCCCCCAGCTATTTTCTGTAAGCTTGTTGTAGGGACCCAGTCTAGAGAGCAAATGAACCGTGCTTAGTTGCTCAGACCCTGTACAGGTGACTTAGGTGGAAGAATGCCTCTCTCTTTTCCTGGTTTGCGTACCACACTGGAGCTGAAACATCCAGTTACCTGGCATGCTGCTGCAGAGCACATGCCCAGAGACAGAACATAGGTGCCTAGGGAACTTCTACTGCAAAAAGTTTAGGTGCCTACAGACTGAAGAGGGAGATTAGCACATGTGGGGCTGTGCGTGTGCAGGCCACAGTAGTGCCTGAGTCAGAAATTGATTTAGGTTCCTAAATTCCAGCATCTAGGTCTAAATTGTTATGCAAGGTATTGTACCATATCTGTTTTTCAGACTGAATTTTGCCCCCTATTCCCTACTTTTGGATTTTACAATTGCTGCTCCTTACTCTAAATCACCTGAGGTTTCTACCTTGTACAGTTGACTCATTCAGTTAAAAGTTTGGACTGTTAGAATATCCGAGATATGAATAACCCTTAAGGTCAATGAAAAAAGTAGTAGTATAAATCTGCTTTTTCGTTTAAAGCCATCCATGAGATGAAGGCTGAGTGGTCATAAGACATGCCTTATGTTTTATTGAGGACTAACTTTTAAAACTAGATCATATTACATAGATCTGATTTCACAATCTGTTCCAAAACTGAATTACTTATGTTCAGAAACCTAGAACTAGCTAGAGAAAGTAAATTCATATCTTTCCAGCAATTCATACTGACACCCTCCCCTTCTCAACATCATTTTTGATGTCGAGGCTGAATAAATAAATATTAACAGCAGCAAACGTGATCCCCTTCTAGAGCCGTTTTTCTTCATTCCATGTGACACTTAAAAAAAGTGTGTCAACTTTCTGTCAAAACCATTATAAAAGTTTCTGTAGTTTGTTTGGTAAGATGGGACTTTTCATGGCTTGCAGAATGTCAAGGTCATCCTCATGGCTGTGCCAATCTGTGTTTACTAGTTCAAATGGCTTCCTGTTTATTCTCATACCTGGGCTTTTAGCACCTGCTAATATCCTCTGTTCCTTGAATAGGTTGTAGTTTTTCATCAAGTTTTCAGCCCTGTTATGAAATGAGATAGTTAAATTATTTCTACAGCAAACAAAATCTTGAAGTTTAACCTAGGTTACACTGTAATACCTAGCAAGTTTATCTTCTGCCAGTCTCTCGCGAACACACAGCTCCCGCTCCCTCTCTGGAAGTAAGCATATGAAG